>NC_052058.2:30440427-30740427 GCF_903992535.2 Arvicola amphibius | reverse complement strand
GTGTGCACCCATAGGTCTACATGCGCCGAGACCCCTCCACATACATACTATAAACGGAAAGACTCATCAGATACATACATGGGAACGCACTCCAGACAACCTAGACATGAGCATACAAGCAGATGGCAATGCGAATACACAGACCTACACACATACAATGTACACATGCATGACATACAACCAGAGAAAGAGATGCATACCATGTACACACCCACACATCGAGAAATACCAGGCATGAATACACAGGGAGATGGCCTTGAACACGCGCAACACCACACACACACACACACAAAGAATGCATACATGCATGATACACAGTCACACACCAAACATA
Source organism: Arvicola amphibius (assembly GCF_903992535.2). Lineage (NCBI taxonomy): Eukaryota > Metazoa > Chordata > Mammalia > Rodentia > Cricetidae > Arvicola > Arvicola amphibius. Next base: position 30,740,093 of record NC_052058.2, on the reverse strand, counting down.
ACATAAAGACACACATGCAAGCACAGCCACACACATGTACAGCCACATGTACCAAGTGTGGGGAAAAAGTCTGAGATGCAAAGAAACTAGAAAGGCACAGAAAGTCAAGGAGGTTAGGTATGGTCAAGAACTGTAAGGAAGGGACAGACAGCAGAGGCCTTCGGGGACGAAGGACAGAGACACTGTACACGCTAGCTAGACAGACTGGAGCCCAGGCAAATGGGGAAGACAGTGGAGGGGAGGGCCTTGGGGTGCCATAGACAGAGCACAGAGTGCCATGCCCAAGACCTCTAGGGAGGCATGGAGAGCTACAAGCACCTGAAGGGAAGGTTACATTCGATAACAGTTCTCATCCATAGAGCCACGGGAAAGGGGTGCCTTTGAGGCAGAAGGAAGAGGTCAGGAGATGCATTGGGGACAGACACATGGAGAAGGATGCTGCATCTACTGGTGCCTCTGATGCTGGGTACCAGCCTGATCTCTTTCTTAGTCTTTACTGAAGGAGCCTTTTGAGTTCCCAGAAGCCGCTATGAAGCAGGTAGGCAAACCTCTGACCACCGTTCTGATGAAGGCAAGGTGGCTGAGAGACCCAGCCTGTGCCCAGGAAGTACTTCATCCCTTGAAAGCAACCAGTTGTTGAGGCCTCCTAAGACTGGCCTCTACCCTCCCAATCAGGGAATGCCCTTCCTTCTTGGGGCACACCTTGGAAAGATAGTGAGTTACAGCTGTTGGTTCTGACAAGCCTGTATCCCAAAAAGAGACTCCACTTCTGCCAAGCCACAGATTGCTGCATTACCAGCTGCCAAATGAGTACACAGACCCCTTGCCTTAGGCCCAGCGCGGGAAGGGGCATTGTGAACTGTGACCTTGTACTGCTGGTATGCAGACGGAGAGAACAAATCCCTGCTCAGAAGTGATGACATACCACTCAAAAAGTACAGCATCCTGCTGGAGAGACCTGTACCAAGTGAAAAAGTGCTTGGACCCTAGATGAGAACAAAGGCTGTGTTCATCCAGCTGTGATGGAATAGGCAAAGCCCTCAGAGGAGGCTGGAATCCTGGTCCCAACAGACCATTTGTGAGCTGTGTGACAGCTGACAAGCCACACGACCTCTCTGAACAGTGTCCTCGCCCACAAATGCAAATAATATTCTGTCTCACAGGGCTAAGGTTTATAGCACTCCACAGACGACTACATGAGCTATCAGGAGAAGGGTTTAAGCAATCCAGAGGACAGGTTTACAAGGCCTGAGGCCTCTCCCTACACTAAGGAATAGCTCTGGCTTCCAGAGCAGCCCGTTCTCCCTTGACCTTTTCCCTTTTCCCTCTTTCTTGATTTTGCCTGATTTTATTTATTTACTTATTTTCACGAGTGAGATGGAACCCAGGGTCTCATGCATGATAAAGTGTGCTGATGAGTTTTCTGTTAACTTGACACAGCTGGGGTCATCTGGGAAGAGAGAACCTCACTTGGGAAAATGCCTCCATGAGACTGGCATGCAGACAAAGTCTGTGGGACATTTTCTTGACTAATGATTTATGAGGAAGGCCCAGCTTACTGGAGGAGGCGCCACACCCAGGCTGGTGGTCCTGGATTGTACAAATAAACTGAGCAAGCCATGAGGAGCAAGCCAATGAGCAGCATCACTCCACGGCCTTTGCTTCAGGTCCTATCTCCAGGTTCCTGCCCTGAGTTCTAGCCCTGATTTTCCTTCCAGATGGGTAGGGCTATCTGGAAGTAGAAATAAACCCTTTACTCTCCAAATGGCTTTTGATCACAGTGATTTATCAGAACCACAGAAAGCCATGACACCAGGAAAGCACTGTACAACTATGTCATACCCCAGTGGTCTCCCCAGAGATCTGTTGCTGGACCCTGTGTCCACACTGATCCCTGCCAATGCAATTTGTTTCCTGTGATAGCTGAAATGGCTGTCACAGACTTGAGATTCTAGCTATGTTCCCATTACTCTCAGGATAGAGAACACAACTTTTAAGACAGGGACTACATGATTCAGTTGCACTGACTCCACCAGCCTCTCTCTGAGAACCACCATCCTTGTTTTAATCCTGACACAAAGTCCTGTTCCCCTGCCACTCAAGGACCTTTGCACAGAATGCCCCTTTCACCCGTGAAAGTGTTTGTTTCTGGTTTTGTCACATATTCAACTCTTTCTCAACTTGGGAAGCTTTCCTTTACCAGCATAGTCTGCAGTTCCCAATCTCCTCCATAGTCCTTAGCACAGCTTGAACCTACAGACGCTCAAATGTGTGTGCACATCCACATGCGCGCATGTGTGCATCCCCCCACATTATAGTCATTTAGCCACTCATTCTGAATCAATAAAGAAGGTTACATCATTCTGACACAACACTAGGTGCTTTACATGTCTCTAGAACTTACCATGACCCCTGTAATACAAGTCTCAATATCATTCCTGCCTTCCCAAGAGATCAAACTTAGGTCTAGAGATCATATATATACTCAGCAAGGGCATACTAGATAGTCAGTTGTTTGTGTTGTTTAGAATCCGAATGTACCTGCTCTAAGCACATTCACAAGGCTGGCAGCAGATGTAAAATGGATCTTAAAGAAAAAAAATTGAGACAGGGTTCATCTTTTTTTTTTGTTGTTGTTGTTTAAGTTGTCCCCAAATTCCAGTAACCATGTGTTCCCCCAAGATGGAACAACCTTCCCTGGCCTCTATAAAATAAGGGCTGAGAATCTGCGTGCTGTGACCAAGTCTCAATAGACAACGTTTCGCACAAAAGGTTTTTAGAAAAGCTAGATTGACAGGTTTATTTTTGTTTGATTTACAGGGTTTTGAATGAACGAGTGAGTGAGTGAGTGAGTGAATATGAATGTTGTGTAAGGATCATGATCACGATGCATATTTACTCTGCAGTACAGACCTGGCTGTACAGAGCTATAGCTCTGTGAGCAGGAAAACCTCTTCTGCTTCTCTGAGCCTCAGTTTCTTCCCTGGTGCAATTGGACAGATAACATAAGATCTATGCCAAGCACTCACTGTGGCGACTGAATGAGAAGATGCCCAGCCGACCTTCAACACAGTGCCTATGTTGGGGTGTAGGGTATCTGGGAATCTCTGGTAGCTCTGGGGTGCCCCTGTGCTGGGAGACACAGAGAGCTGAGCCCCAGCTGTAGGCCTTAGAGCTGATGGTTCAGCCATTCATCCTAGACCGCCTCTAGACCAGCTGAGGCTCTCTCCACCTAGGGTCCCACCTGTGGAGCCCCAGATAGGTACTACCAGCAGACTGGGGGGTGAACTTGTCTCGATTTGCCAGCACACACCGGCCAAAAGTCTGTAGCCCAGGTCCAGGTCAAACCCTGTTGGGCAGCCACGCGATGACAACCTGACGGCAGGAAAGGAAAACAATCCAGGGTGAGTTGCCAATTCATCAGAGCTCTGAGCCCAGGTAGGGATACTTGCCTACTACACATAAAGCAGGTGAAGCAGTCAGGCTATGGCAGGGGCCCCAAGGCCAGGGGAAGTTAGGACTCTAGGGGGTCTCTGTCAATGGCGTGGGTGACTACCTTCTAGCTAGCCACTGGCTGGAGAGGGAATACCACCTTTGCTAGAGTGGCCCCAGCAAGCTGCTCTGCATCATCCCAGGGCTCCTCAACTATGTGAGTTTCAGGCCCAGGGTGATTCTTTCCCTTCAGTCCTCCCCCACCTCATGCCTGAGCTTCTGCCCCTACCTTTGCAGATGCTCATTGTCTCTGCTGTTCCCAGGCATCAGCTTATCCTGGGTGTTTCCTGGAGATGTCCTACATCCCTCCATCAACAGCCATGCCCTGGGAAGCAGGGACTTGGTATCTACTGCTCTTTCCATAGTTTATAGGCAGAGTTGCCTGGCATATGTCAAGGGCTCCTGGACCAGGCAGACCAGATGATCTAGTTGGCTATCATCACACCTCAGTCTAGAAACTCAGACTCCTATGTTCTAGAGCTCAGCCTGGAGTCTGACACAGCACCAACCTCTTAGAGTAAGCCCAGAATCTTACCCATATGGAGAGATAGGCGCCTTAGGGAGTGCCATGTGGAACCTGGGGTTGCCCCAGGGTCCCAAGAGAGGCCCTGGAGGCTCTTGCCCATCTGATTGTTCCAGGAAGACACATCCCTGGGTGACTCGCTGCTTTTAGGTCCACATTCCCACATCACTAACAGTGGCAGGATGATGCTTCCTTGTTAGGAAGGAAGAAACTTGGAGAATGAAGTCATGCAAGAGAGTAGTTGGGGAGGCCATAACTGAGTGGGCAGGAGTCTTCCCAGATGCAGTAACCCCTACTGCTGGGGAAGGGAGGCTCAGTCCTCAAGTCTCTGGGGCTACCTATTTGGATGCTGTCCATGGGGCCTCGGGTGCAGTGGGTTTAGCCTGGCATCCAGAGCCATCACAATAGCAAGCTATTTTTTTCTTGCCCACTTTGGGGGCTTGCCACAAGGGTTCTACAGCTGAAAGGGAGGAACCTTTCAACCATGCCTGCGAGGCCAGCATTCCTTTTCCTTTCTTCCCCATCCCGTTCTTTCTTTCTTTGAAGGGTATCACTGTGTAGCCCAGTCTGGCTTCCAAAGTGTGATGCTTTTGAGCTCTGAGACTGCAGATGCATCCCCACGCTGGACTCCGTCTCCTCATCTAAACTGAAGGGACAGAGAAGGGCAGACGGAGTGCCACAGAATCAGGGAGGAGGTTACCAGCCCCCTTTTTCCCAGGACCACCAGTACCTGTTAGATCAGAAACTCTGGATCTTCTGTCCCTTCTCCTGGGAACCCCCTGCCAGGTCAGTGTCAAGCCAGGATGCGGGGAGGCAGCTAATTTCACTTTGGGATGTTTGCTTAGCTAGTGATGCAAACAGAATCCTTTCCTGCCCCCAGTATCAATCCCACGGGCTCTCTGGCCCTCTGTTTGCCCCCGAGTGTCTAGCCACCGAGGGTGGAAGCCCCCCACACTGTCTGTGTCAGCCTGGATCCCTAACACAGCCTGTGGAGGTTTTAAGTTTGTAAGCAAGTACTCAGTGGGGAAGGTTCTGGAATTTTTGAACTGCAGCTTAAATGTTGCAGTTCAGAAAGCCCAGAACCTTCCCCATTCCCCTGAATTGCCTTCTGGCACAGGCAGAACATCAGGGAGATCAGCAACGGTATCACCGTGTTTGGACTGGTGTCAGTACGCAAGGTCGATGCTGGGGATTCTTGACACCATTAGTAGTATCCTGAGAATTTGACTTCAGTAAACAAGAGAGTTCCTATGTGTGTGTGGTCCAGGTAGTCTGCCAATGAAGGTCAGAGCACAGCTCTCCACCTCAGGAGGCCCCTGGGCCCTGGGTCAGGGAAGCAAGGCAAAGGTTTTGCCGCCTGGACAATACCGGCAAGTCTTGCTGCTCTGGTTTAGAAAAATTCTTCTAGCTGAGTTGCACAGGAGTGGCCTGGGGTCATGATCAGGCTAGAAGGACTTCAGGCCAGAGAGCTGACGGGTCTGCCTTTGTCAGTCTGGCACAACAGAAGGGACTTTGGGCTCAAGCATTTTTTACTGAGACATGGAAAGGATTTTACTCAAGACCACATAACACAGGTGTGGCAGCAAGCAAGCCGGTGCCTGTGACACTAGAAAGACTCATGTGTCTATCTGGGCAGCTAGTATCTCAGCGAGGCCTGCTCAGTGAGAGTCCTTAGGCATGAAGACAAGCGGTTCCCCTAGACTAGATACACGCTAGAAACCAGCTAGTGGGCAGGCTTCCAGGTACCCAGACCTTGGGAGGGGCACCTGGCAGGGGTGTTTAGTGTTAATACTTCAAAGGGTGAAAATATTGTCCCAGAGACAAGATAGGGAGGAGACGTGCCCAAGGGAGTAGATGGTTCTGCTGTTGTAGCTGATGCTCAGAATCTGGGGTCTGCATGTGTCCCTGTCAGTCAAATCCCACTTTACCCAAGTGAATACCTATTTCCTGGACCTCAGTTACTTCACCTGTGAGATGGGTACAAATCTCATAAAGACGGTGATTTGGAATGAGTCCAGACAGGCCTCCAGGGCTCGGTTCAGGGAGCCTGTGGCCCAGAGCCTCACACTTAAATTGAGTCTGAGCAGCTTAGAAGTTGGTGTGAAAGAAAAAAAAAAGCAAAACAAAACAAAACCCCAACAACAACAACAACAACAACCCTTCCATGCCCATTTGTTGCCTCAAGCTGAGTGGTTTTTAATTTATATCCTCAAAGTAAGCCAGATCTGGAGGAATTTGGAGCTATCTCTCAGAGGTCACCTAGGGAACTATGTCAACCTGCAGGCTTAGCTGTCCCCTAGCTAGGGAGGGACCCAAGCCTGCAGTCGTGTGTGTGTGTGTGTGTGTGTGTGTGTGTGTCTGTGTGTGTTGGAGAGGGCTTAGCCTCCTTGCCCTGAATTCACTTCTCCTTGCGAGTAGCCTGGGGTAAGGATGGTGACCCAGGTGACCCATTCCCTGTCTAACTGGCAGATTCTTCTTTAGATACCATGAAGATGGAGCCCCAGAAAAGAGACTGGGTGTCAAGGTCAACTTCTGTGACTGTCCTCTCTCCTATTTCCTCCTGCAGCAGGCTCTCCTGAGTGCACGGGCCTGTGCAGCTGGGGCCATGTGTGGAGGGGGAGGGTGGTAGAGGGGTTGGGAGGTGGACTGGAGGGCAGGGGCAGGCACATGCTTTATCGTGGGGATGAGGTATGAGGCCCAGGGAACTGACACCGAGTCCACGGTGACCTCTGTCTGGAAAGACACATCTTCTCTGTCCTGGCAGATCTCAAGAGTCTTCTGGGGTGAGTCCCTCCCCCAGGAAGCCCTGCACTGTTGCTCACTCCCAGAACAGACTCCCACAGCTACTGTCCTGACTCGAGCACAGCTCTCAATCTCTGCCTCTTTGCCACCAGAACCTGTCCTGTCCAGCTGAGACCTAGGCTCTGTTCGCCTGGCCCGTAGGTTCTTCCCTGGGAACACGAGCTCCGCAGTTCCGCCTGTGTTTTGGAGCTACTGTGGTGACCCATAGCAGAGACTTGGCAAATGTCTGCTGAATGACAAGGGCAAGGCAGGGCCAGTTCATGGTCTGTCCAGGGTGGCTAGGGCCAGTATCTCCAATAAGGCCAAGCTCGGGGCAGTATGTTGGGGAAGCATATTCATTTGTTTGATGATATGCTGTGCACGGCCCCCACCCTCTCTCACACTGTGGCCTAGGCAACATCTGGTCCTCTCTATGGGGCTTAGGCTGGACCCAGATCCCACAAAGAGGATTAGGCAGTTGGGAGGACAGGGGTGCTTGGGGGCTGAAGGACGAGGAAGACGGCCATGCAGGTGGCTCGAGTGAGACAGATGGGGCCAGCTTTTGACAGAAGAGCCCTGGGAGGGTCTGGGCCACGCTACAGATAAACAGGAACATCCCCTCTAGGTTCAGGCAGGCCTTAGCTAGAGACCAAGCTGCTTTTTAGAAGAGGCGCCACAAGCAGTCAGTTCTGGGTCTTAGTGTCCGCTTCTGTAAAATGGGCAGCTGGAGGAACAGGCGGGTTCTGGGAGGTGGCATGTGTCACGGGCAGCTCAGTCTTTCTCAGAACAAGGATCCCAAAGCGGTCACCCCATCTCTTCTTCTAAGGCAGAGCTATACTGGGCTCTTTGCTTCCTGTCCATTCTGGAGCTCCTCAAGAGCTGCCAGTCTTGCTGGCCATGCCTCCATTCCACACCCAGGACGTGCAGGCTGCCACGGTGTCATCCACACTCCCTCGCAAGCTCAATGTGGACCTTCTGAGGGACTGCCGTGCCAGCTACACACTTATGCAGGCCGCATGCTTGGGGGGACACTTAAAAACCATGGAAGACCTCCAGGTGCTTTCTCTGTAGTCCCAAGTTTAAGATCCTGCCCCGTCTGGATCCTAGAGCCCTACCCAGTTTTCTGGACACCAAGGGCCCTTTGCACATGCTCCTGGCTGCGGTCAGCAGCCCCTGGCAAACTGTGGCATATGTATGTGTGATTTTTGCATGAATTGGCCCCACCTCTTTCAGCTGGTCTAGCACCCGTTTTCTCAGGCATTTCTCCACACTGCGGCCCTTACTAAGAAATCAAACTGAAGAAAGTTTTATTTATCTTGGGGGTTCCCAGGACTTGGCAGAGGGGACAACACATGATAAATGAGGGATCAATCAATGTTTATTTGTGCAGATGGATGAATGTAAAGGGACTCAATACATGTTCTTGAGTGGATGGATAGATGACCGTTAGGGGAGCTCAATAAGTGCTCAGCAAATGAGGAACAAACAAATGGCTATGAAAAAGGAAGGCAGAGTCTTAGAAGTCGAGCCTGTCCCGCTTCGATGGAGCACTGGTCCCCACAGTGTACTTTCAATAAGTGTGTGGAAGCCACTACACCGCCCATGGAGACCATCTCCATATGAGACCCAGGGTGGGGGAGGACCTGCAGGGCCAGCTTGCCAGCATGGGCAGCAGTGGACCCTGACCCCATAGACTTCTGGTCTCACATCGTGTTTCCCAGTCGTGCTGGGTGACAGGGGGGTGAGAAGACTCACCGTCAGGCAGCCCATGAGACTTTGCTCAAGGGCCGCTGGAAGGCTCGAGGGTCTCCACACCAATCCAGCAACTCGGTCTGTAGCAGCATTCGCTGGAAGTTGGCGGGTTCTGTAAGTGCTGTGGAGAAAAAGGAAAAGGCTTGAGGTTTGCAAGAGGAGGCCCACCCAGGCCTGACCCAAAGAGGGACACGCACAGAAAGGGCAGAAGGGAGGCCACATTCTTCAGCTTTCTCAACCACCCCTCTATACAAGGCCTGACCCGCTGCCAGCAGGATGAGGCCCAGGCAACTCACTTCAAAGACTAGAACGCAGAGTTGGTAAAAGCCAGTGGCATTAGACACCCAAGTGCTCTGTAGATGCAAGTGCTGGGGAGGAGCCCCAGAAGGGTTTTGGAAGGTGGTACCCAGTCTCCATACTTGAAAGCAGCTGGCCCCGCAGGTGCCTTCCTAACCCCAACCATCACCCCCCACCCTCTGCTCAGCCCAGGTCCTCCCTATTTGTATGAAGGGGTAGGGGCCGTCAGCACACCAATGCTGCCTATAGTCTGGTGTATGTGGCTTAATGCTCCCTAGCTCCAAACACTCCAGATCCCCAAGATCCAGATTTTCTGGGCTCTTTTGGAGTCTCTTCCTCCTGCCTTACCATATAGGAAGTCAGAATCTTGATGCCTTCAGAGTTATTTCTGGCTAGCAGGCTGCCAGCACAGAGAAGATGCAAAGATCGAACTTCATCCTTAACACCTGACTCACGCTCCCTGGTCCTTGTCACCTGGGCATTGAGACCAGGAGCTAGAAGGCCAGGGCCACAGGGCAGGTTAGAGGCACAGCTGTGATTTACAGCTAGCACTGGCCTACTGCTGGTGTGGTCCCATAGGTCTAGTAGAACACCAGGTGTCCATTGTACATGATGCCTAGCAGCTCCAGGACCCTTGGTGCGGGTAGGGGACAGCAGATCCACACTGGCCTAGATGGACCATGAAACCCTTCTGTGGATGAGTCAATTCACAGCCAAGGCAGGGTGGGCCTTGGAGCTAGCATCCCCAAATAGGGCTATGGGAGCCCCTCTGGGGTGAGGGCTCTGGGATCCTTCTGCCTGTGCCCCTTATTAATCTAGGATGGTTCCTTCACCCTCTCAGCTTTGGTTATCCATCTGTAAGATGAGAATTACAGACTGCCCATGTGGTCATGGGACTTTTGTTCCTTGTTCTTGCCATAGCATGGTTCAAGCAAAGAAAGGTTTACAGGGAGGAGAGATAATGTGAACTCAATAAGAACATCCCTCTCCATGGAGAAAGAGGGAAGGAAAAAAACAGAGGGGAGAGAAAGGGGCAAGTGAGCAGTAACAGCCCGTGTCAAGAGGCTGAGTGAGGATTAAACAAGACTGGGCTTATGTAGCTCAGGCAGAGTGCCTGGCAGGTGGGCACGGTTCCACATGGGGTGGCTCTTGGCTCCATCTCAGTCTCCCCGAGGTTCCCCTGCCTTCCTTGTGGGAGCTCAGCTGTGTGGGGGCTCCCAGGCTTAACTCTCTGAAGTTTGCAGCACCTTATACAGATTGCCAAGACAGGAGGGACCTCTGCTTAGACAGCCATACCCTGTGGGAGGGTGGCTGTTTGTCTTTGCTTGTTTCTGTGTTCACTTCTAAACATTGGGGCTCTGATGGAGCATTGCAGCCCAGCGGCTCCTTCTGGCTTGCACTCCACCTGACAGTCAGGTGCTTCATTTATTTATGTGATGTCACAACCAATCAGCAGTGGCCAGCAACCTCTGCACGCTACTCTCAGGTGGTCCATAGCAATGCCCTTTAGCGATCTGAGCTCCTGGATGGCCTCTGAGCCGATCCCCATAGCCCTTTCCTATTCAGGCCCTATTTGAGCACCAGCCTTCTGTGTCTTGCCAGCCTGTGTCTCCTCCTCTCCATTCACAGCTGGCTCATTATGGGATTCATCTCACAGATAAGGTCAACAGTAGCACCCCTTGGCTGGCTGTTGTCTTGCCTGGCTGTTTGCCTAGAGCTCGGTGGCCTCAGCTGAGGCCCTTCTCTCTGTTTGAGCTGGCCGGCTGTAGCCTCATTATGGCGTAAGTATTATTCAGCGACTGTGTCTTGATGACACACAAAGTGTACACCTGGCCCAAGCCCACCCCAGTCGTGGAGTCCATGCAGCCCTGAGGCCATCACTGAACCTCAGAGCCCTCATCTATGAAAGGTAAGGGTAGAGGTGGCGGCAGCTTGCGGGGCTGTGGCCAAGTATAGAAGTGTGGGATAAGGCATGTTACAGAGTGGGGCCAGGGATGGCTGGAGGCAACTGGTGCTTCTCAAGCAGGGGCCTTGCTTCTCTTATGACTCTAGACGCTAGACTCTAGAGGACAGGAGCAACTTCTAGGCACTCCTTGTCCTGGCACAAGGTAAGTCTGAAATGATGGGTGGGTGTCCAACTATCCTAAAGACAGCTTCTCTACTGAGGCCAGCCACCTGGCCACTTCCCAAGGAACCCCAGTAGCCCAGAGAGGGAAAGGGACCAGGTGAGGGTGAAGAGCCTGGAGTAGGGACTCATTTTGAATCCCTGGCAGAGGCTCTAAGCAGTGAATGGTCCCGGCTTTCAATGTCCTGTTTTCCATCAGAAAGCTTGTCCACTCTACAATTCCTCAGGGGACTGGAACTATAATGTGACTGCTGAGTGTGTGGACAACTGGGCACACCAATGCTCCAACCAGGGCTGGCTCCCAGCTGCCCATCAGTCCCTGTGAGTCATACAATCCATCCACGTGTCTGTCCATCCATCCAGAACAAATCCATCTCTATACCGACCTGCCCACCCACCCATTCATCCATTAATCACTTTATCTGTTCCTTACCCATCCACACATTCATCTGTCCTTTCATCTAGAAGCCAATTTATCCAGCCAGCCACCCATTCATCCATCTATCCATCTATCATCTATACCTACCCACGCATCTAACTCCCCAGCCATATGTCCATCCACCCACTCACCCACCATCCTCTTACAGAACCATCTATTGGTCCACCCTCCTCCATACCCACTTGAAATACTACGGCCCCACCCAGGATGGACTGAACACCAGATAGGGCACTGTGGACTCTGAGATCATCTTGTCTCAGCTCAGGAGGGGATGGGGACAGGTGAGGTTACTGGGTGACCAAGAAGCCCCTGAACCCGGGCACAGGATGTGCAGATGCTCCGAAGGCTGCCTAGGGCCTGGCGAGGTTGCTGGGCACCATGAACTGATTCACAGTTCAGGGTTCTGATGACCAAGAGCCCCGAGAAGCACACCTTGTGAAGGGAAGCTTTTGGATCAGGCTAAAGAAGAAAAGGAGCAGCCAACCAAGAGGGCTGCAGAGAAGGGCTACACAGTGCTGGGGGTGCTCCAAAGCCAGGGACTGCTGGAGGCTGGGGGGTGTGGCTGTGCTGGAAGGGCTTGGTTGTGGGAGTCCACGGTTGTGAAGCCCAGGGTGGGAGCCAAAGCCTGCACCCAGCCAGGGTATGCCCAGCAGACCGATCCATGTCTGCAACATCTGCCTTTCTATTCTGATTAAGTTGTTGATGCCTGAGACTCCACAGTCCTCGGGTGGAGGCTGGGCCCAAGGGCAGAACATTACTTCCAGCCATCTCTTGGGGGGGAGGGTGTCCAGTGAGGGGTTCCCTGCTACCAACAACCCAGGCCAAGGGTGCTGGAGGTAGTCGGCCACTGGAGCTGTGTGGATAAGCTAACACCGCTGAAGTAGTCTTTTCTTTCTATGCCTCAGTTTTCCTTTGCTGTAAAATGATTTAGTTTTCCAGAGCCTTTTCTTTTCTTGTAACTTTTTGGCATAGGATCTCATGGAGCCTAGACTGGCTGCAAACTTGCTATGTAGCTAAAGACTATCTTGAACTCCTGATCTTCCTGCTTCCATCAACCTAGTGCTTGGGGCCACAGAAATGTCTTGCCATACCAGGCCTTTTCAAGTAGCAGGAGCAGAGGTCTGGGAAGGGAGACGGCAGAAGGAGTACAACAGCGTTGGACACCTCAATGAATGCGCACCACAGTTTAAAGCGTGGAAGCAAAGCCCAGAGAAGGCAGGGTACTGGTCCAAAGTCACACAGCCGGGTCAGGGTGAGGCAGTGCTGGCATTCTTGTGTGTGTGTGTGAGTCTAGTGTTAGACTGGCACTTTGGGGCCATCCGGCGGCAGCACAGACCTACTCCCTGCCCCACCCCCACTCCCACCCCCCAGTCAGCCACACTCACCTGCTTGATGCACTGCAGACGGTCATTGGTCTGCTGGATGTGCCTGTCCATAGAATTCATTCTGGCCGTTTCGCTGGGTTCTACCCGAGAGCCATGAACGTGGTCCAGCCTGAGGAGAGAGGAGAGAGGGTGTCACTTGGTGGCACGACACCTGACAACCTTGCACAGCCTTCCAGATACCCTCCCACGTCAACGCTGGCAGTCTTGCCCTAGAGGGGTCCGGGGCACCCAGCTTTATCCTGGGGTTTTCCAGCAAGAAGGGAAAAGTGGGGGGTTGTGTTTGTATTTATTTCTCCCATCCTCATCTTAACCCTCCTTTCATTGTCCTGGTACCTGTCAAATATTTATACTCCCTGACACCCAACTCCTTGCCCATCATTTATCATTTCAATGGACTGTTCGTTGATGTCCTGGGTAGTTTTATTCAACTTGACACAAGCTAAAGTCACTTGAGAGGAAGGAGCTTCAGTTGAAAAAAAAAAATGACTCTGTAAGATCAGGCCAGGGACAGAAAAGCCTGTGGGGCATTTTCTTAACTAGTGATTGATGGGGAAGGGCTCAGTCCATTGTGGGTGGTGCTATCCCTGGGCCGGTGGTCCTGGGTTCTACATGGTAGCAAGCTGAGGAAGCCATGGGGAGCAAGCCAGTAAGCAGCACTCCTCCATGGCCTCTGTATCAGCTCTGGTGTCTCCAGCCCTCCTCCCCCGCTGTTGCGCATTAGACTTCCTGCCTTGGCTTCCCCAGTGGGCTGCAATCAGTGTATGTAACTTAAGTAAAACCTTTCCTTCGCAAGCTGCTTTCGGTCATGGTGTTTCATCACGGTGATAATAACCCAACTAGGACAATTGACCCAACCATCCACACATCCTTACGCCCATCTGCTCAGCCCCGTGCTTCCACCTGCCCCGGAACACTGTAAGATCTCCAGTGTAGGGCTAGTGCTAGGCCCATGAAAACGGAAATGATCTTTCTAGTGCTCACGGATCTCTCGGCACATGTATGCATCGTTGAAGCATTTGCAAGGCTGAGGCAGAAGGATCACCAGTTTTGCGGAGACTGTCTCAAAAGGAAAAAAAAGGTCTGCATTTACATTAGGTCATCTACTAGGTGACAACCGGTTGAGCTTCTTCTGCTAATGGTCACGGGCTGGTCCAGGACCTGGGCACTGACAGACACTGCAATAGTCCCACATTGTAGGTGAGAAAACTGTGACTCAGTAAGAGCCGAATTCCAACCTATGAAACAGGTTCTGAGGAGTGCCTGCAGGTCCTTGCTGGAGGCTGGTAGGGGTACAGAACACCTTGGCACCTACAGGGGTCCATCAAACAGAGACTGTCTCCTCCTGAGCACACTTTCACAGAACCTCAGCCAGCATTCATGTTATAAAAGAAGGTTCTTGGGGCCAGGGACAAACCTCAGGGTAGAAAGGAACAAAAGAAGGCCCAGAGCAGAAGAAGGTCAATAGTACACAATCTGCCAGGTCATCTTGGTTCTTGGCACTATTTGAGGATCTGTGAATGATCACTCCACTCTAAACATGGGCAAAAATTCCAGCCAGGGTCCCTGTGAAGTGTGTGATTTCTGGGGCTGGAATGATGGCTCAATGGTTAGGAGCATTTGCTGTTCTTGCAGAGGACCTGGGATCTCAACGCCCGTGTGATGGCTCTCATCATCTGTAATTCTAGTTTCATGGGGTCTGATACCCTCTTTTGGCTTCTTTAGGTACCAGGCATGCACGTGGTACATATATTTACATATTCAGGCAAACATACATACACATACAGGGGAGAAAGGGTGTGGCTTCTGAAGGAAGCTAGGACAAGGATACTGAGTCAAAGCAACCCAGAAAATCAAGGCCGGGTCATTTCATTGGTTGGTTGGGGAGCCAGAAAGGAAGCACAAAGAAACCCCAGGTCTAGAATAATCTGCACTCCAATTCATAGGCTATGTCCAACCAGGAAAAGACATCATGGCCCAAGCAGCCAGCAGGGGGCACTGCAGACAAACTGCAGCACCCTGAGGGCCAGAAATGGAGGCTGTGGAGACTTCCAAATCGTCTGGGCACCTTTCCCTTCTAGTCACTCCAAAAGCACACAGGTGCCCTTTGCCTTAAAGTGCTCTGTTCAGTACTTGACTTGGAAGCTTTGCTTTCCCCATGGAGAGGAGACAAGAGTATGGGGGCAGGGAGGAGGATCTGGATGGTCCCATCAAGTTCTTGCCTCCAAAGATGCTCTTCCAGGATGGCCATGCCATTTGGGACCAGGAACACAGGGAGGTCTGTAGCCTAAGAGCCCATCCAAAGAAGCTTCTAGCAAGTATGAGGAGCTTGCACTTCCCTGGTCAGCAACCATCGGGTCCCAAGGCTGCTCTTCCTAGGATCCCAGGTCTCATTTCAGGAGACAGACAGTGACAGACATGACCATTCTAGATCAGGCTAGTCTTCCCAGGGTTTCTATAATCAAAGATCCACAGGGCATCAGTGGGGGAAAGTTGCTCCCAACCTGCCAGTTCAGCTGATTTTGTTTTGGTTTTGTCCTAGATGACATGATCTACATCTCCCTAGGCATGGAGTCCAGGCTAGGCTCCCTCCTACCAAATCCAGATGTGACCAGCTTGGCTTCCAGAACCTGTGAGATTCATAGGACATTGGATAGAAAGCTGTCAGGAGACACTACAGATCACAGGGACAATGGTGGGGTCCCCCCAATACACAGAGTCTCACTGTAGCTCAGATTCGTCTCAAACTCACAGGCAATCTTTTTGTTTCAGCCTCTCCATTGCTGGATTACAGACGCCTAGCTATATGTTTTGACTTATAAAATATAGTATCTGGTTGAAGAAAGAGACATATCACACAGGTAAGGTGATATGCAATATAGTTCTTTTATTTTTTTTTCCCCCAGAGAGGGTCCTTCTATGTAGCCCAGGCTGGCCTTGAACTCATGATGGTCCTGTTTCAGCTTCTTGAGTCAATTCACACTTAGCTGAGGTGTCGTTTGAAAACTGCTGGTATTGCCAGGCGGTGGTGGCACACGCCTTTTAATCAGGACACTCGGGGAGGCAGAAGCAGGTGGATCTCTGAGTTTCTAGACCAGCCTGGCCTACAAGAGCTAGTTCCAGGATAGACTCCAAAGCTACAGGAAACCCTGTTTTGAAAAACCAAACCAAAACAGAAAACAAACAAACAAAACAAGGCTGGTCTCAATGCTGGAGAATGGGGTCATTAACACCAGTGATGAATGGGAATGATTAAGTCAGTTGTTCCCAAGGCCACCCCAGAACCAGAGCATCGCACCCTGCAGTCGGGAAGTAGTAAGTGCTTGGCAGCCAGCAGAGGTCGCCCCGTTGCCACGGAAGCACCACTCGGCTATGTTTGCCTCCAGGTGCCTTTATAAGTCCTCACAAACCCTTAGTGGCTGCAGCTCTAGCACTCAGGAAGGATGGGGCTCTGTACAAACCCAAAGCAATGCCTCCGTAGCCTCTTCCACCCTGTTGCCCTCTGCGTGAGTGTGGGTTCAATCAGGGACTTTGACTATCCTGCTATCGGTATCCATACAAAGCCTTCCTAGTTAGTCTGGGGTTCTGCAACCCTCCCCACTGTGTGAACAGGGCAAAGCTGGGTCTCCAGTTTCTCCACTTGTAAAATAGAGGGCTGGGGCTGGTCATCCTCTGGCAGCCTGCCAAACTCCAGCATCTGAGGGTCTGGCTTCCTGGAAACTCCACCTCAGTAAAAAAAAAGAGTACTCAAGTCCAAAATTCAAAGGTTCTTCCCAAGCTGGGGAGCCTGCTGGCTGAAAAACTCCATGAAAGCCCCACCCCCAAGACGGCCCAATGCCCCAGACACTGCCTCTTTGAAGCTATGCCTGGCCAGAGTCCATTGTACGTATCGATGGTTTTACGTGAGGACATGATCGTCAGGCTGAGTTTTCCTGATTTCCAGGGGTGGTTGTGCTGGGAGAAGCTTCTGTTTACACCTGTCATCTCCTAGCAAAGCTCAGGTCAAGTTTGCCCTGTGCACTTAAAGCCTCTCTGAGTGAGAAACTGAAGGGACTAAGAAGCCAACCTCTTCAATGATGCCAGTGGCAGAATGGAGCAGACAGAACAGACAGACGCCTCAAACAAGCAAAAACCTCTGGCTCTCTTACACATAGGGCCCTGCCTTGGGTTTTTCCTTGGATGCAGGGACAGGACATTTCCCCCCCTTTGGTACTGTGGGCACTCAGAGCCCTCTATGTAGCTCCCTAGTGTCCTACAAACACCTCACAATCATTTCATAAACTGTCTTCTTACTTTTTAGTTCTAGCTAGCAAACCTTAGAAGCTCCGGGCAGAGGTGTTTTTTGCACTGCTATTCACCTATGGGCCCCCCCGCTGCAATCTCCAGAGAAGGGATGTGCCACACATGGGCTGCTGGTATGTGCACACATGGCTGCTGGCCCAGATGCACTCGAGCACACACATCTCCTGACAGCTTGCACAGGCAAGTAGCACATCTCTGGGGGGCTGTGTGAGCAACGGTGTGCAGAAAGGATTCAATCACCATGCAACATCTGCAGTTTGAGTGGGGGTGGGGGTGGAGAGTGGGGCCAGCAGCAGGGCTGGGAGGCTCTACCTGCAGCCTGAGTAGAGACTGCGCTGAAACAGAACCAGAGCTGGCCAGCTGGGAACAGCCTCGCTAGGCAGAAAAACAAAACAAAAAACCAAAACAAACCAACAAAAAAGCCAGGCTCTAGGGTACCATCCCAACCTTTCCCTATAACAATTTTAGATTTTGAGAGGGACACATGAAAGCAAACATTCCACCCATGGCCTTCCCTTGGTCTGGCGCCCCACCTCCCACTGCTATTAACCCACATCCCAAGTCCCTTCCTTGGACAGCTGGCTGATTCCTAGTCTGACTCGGCCTGCCCTGGGGTCAGAATGTCTGCCCCTTCCACTCATCAAGGTCTAGCAAACTGTAACCCCTGCCCCCTCCTCCAGTGGCACTACTCACTCTGTTCCTATGTCCTCAGCGTCCTTGTCAGCACACTGTCTCCCCTTCAGCTGGGATGTGTGGCACTCTGTGTCTTGAAGTCCTTACCCCAGAATGTGCTCACTCAGGGACTGAGACCTGAAATCTTAGCTGTAACCAGGGGATCTCGGGACTGGGAGGTACTGGGCATCTAGGGCAGTGTTCTCAAGAAGTGACAGGTGCCCCATGAGTGAAAAGGATGATTTCTGGTAACCATGGACAAAAAGGATGATTTCTGGGTAACAATGGGCAAACCGTTCCCATTTTCATAGTGAAATCTTGAGTCTAGGAAAATGATCAAGAGTGAGTTCACAGGTTGATCTAAGTGAGTTCAAAATCATTTTGAATGTAGTCTTAGTTAAGAGCGTGGTGGGGCGGGGTAGATGGGACTGAGGTAAGGGAAGCTCTGACGGAGACCTCCGCCCCCCACATCTGAAGGGGAAGTCGTGGGAGCTCAGGGAGGTGGAAGCAAAGGAGGAGGGCAAGATTCTGTCTTTGGTGTTTTACTCCAGGAAGAAGGGCGGGCAGCAGGAGACAGAGTGAGGAGGAAGCTCTGGGGCAGCAGGAGGGCCTGTACAGGGCAGAGCTCCAGCGGGTGCTGGGTTGGGAGCCCAGACCTTTCTGGCTGGGGGCTTTGGGAAGGCCCTTTCACCTCCTGAGCCTGTGTCTTCTATGGGAGGACAGGAAATCTCCTCCCTTCTATGCTGGGCTAAGGAGCAGAGCAAGCAAAGACACTTAGGAGAAAGGATTCTGAATGGCCCACACCTGATTCCTCTACCCAAGCAACGAGCACCCTGTGACCGGCTCACAAGGCCCACACCATTCTGGTCAGTGGCTCCAGATACTTTGGACACCATGCTGGAAGTTCCTGGAAGGGTAAAGCTTTTTTTCTCAGTGGCCCCATCTTCCAGCATCCCACTCCATTCACAGGACTATCCTCTGTTGATGTTGGTTAAAGAAAAACTGTGTATCCTGCCTTACAGAGTCCCAAAGGGCAGCTCACCTGCAGCCTGACATTCTGCCCTGGACTGTCTAGAGAAGTCACTGTCACACACATTGGAATGTGGCCCTGAGAAAGGTCGGTCACTGTCCTCACCCACACTAGGCTCCCGACTGCAGCTGCATGGGGCTCTTTATCCTTTGGGCACCTTTGCGGTACCCCCAAGTCAAGCCCTCCTGTCCCCTCTGGCCACAGTTTAGGTTCCTGACACCACCCTCTACACACACACACACACACACACACACACACACACACACACACACACACACGGCAGGAAGGGCTGGTTCAGCCTTGGGCAAGGCCTTTGGGGCTTTTCTTTCTTCCCAAAGCCAGTCTCACCACTAGGTTCTCTGCATCCCCTCACTTAGTGTTAGTGTCAGCTCTGCGGTGACTTATGTTCCAGTTATCACGGTCTGGCCACAGAGAGGAACCGAGGCTCTGAAAGGCCCAGTGACTTGCTTTGGGGCCATAGTGCTGAGCAGTGGCGCCGGAATTCTGTCCCTGCTCTGACCACAAGCGTCTCTGCTGCACAGACCATTCTGCCAGGAGCAGGCAGATCGTCATCAGCCGGACACTTCCTTTCCAGCCCCACTGCCCCAGAGCAGGAAGTGACCATCAGGGCTGTGCAGTGCTGGGATGACTGACACAGCCCAGGCCACTGTGTGTCCCAGGACAGCAGCACTCACACAGAGGCCCTGGACCTGGCTTTGCCTGGAGCTCCTGTGGCTATTCCAGAGTCTCAGATACCAGGAAATGGGGAGGGGTTAGGGAGGCTGGCGGTTACTCAAGAGCTCCGGGGACGGGGAAGGAGGAAAACTGGAGTCTTCCAGAAAGCAGTGAATTCAGGCAGATGTCCCTATAGTTACAGCTCTGGGCACAAAAGTTGTTTTGATTGTCTCCTACCTCGGCTCCCACACACTTCAAAATCTACTGGCTTGATATTCTGGGGAATATGACGGGACAGAAGAAGCAACAGTATTTCCCAGACGGAGCCCCCGAGAGCTCAACAGGTCCATAAGGAACCACAAAGTGCAGGGACAGTTGGGCTGAGAGCAAGGATGAGAGCAGAACCACCCCCAACTCCTGCACCCAGGACAGACATGGCTAATCAATCACAACACTCTTCTTGCTTAGTCTGGACATTGACAGATGACTCTCTACCCATCCACTCTTTGCTAACCTGGGAAATGAAGACATTCAGGTGAGTTAACCTTGTGTGTGTGCGCTGTTGTGTGTCTGTGTGTGGTGTGTGCATGTTGGTGCCAGTGTATGTGTCTCCCTGGCTGCCACACACATCAATGCTGAAGTTATATATGTAGGTTCTAGGGATCTGAGCTTGGACGCTTGTGCTTGTGTCTGGCCTTGACTGACTCACCTCGAAAGGACAGTGGCTATCAAGTAGACCACACACCTACTTCCAGATCCCTGACGTGGTGTCCCTTTTCTAAAATCCAGAGTATAAGCAGGGCTCCCCTGGAGCCCCCATGGATGGCGGGGACCACACAGCCACACTCCAAGCCATCTCTAGCACAGTGGCACAGCTAACTCTATTATTATATCTTGCAGATGGGAAAACAGAGGCTCTGTGTGAGTGTGCATTGTGTCTCAGTCTGACAGAGGCGTATGGCTGTCCAATGGAGCAGCTTCTTAATTTATTTTTGATTGTGTACGAACACCCACACTAGCGTGCGCACGTGCACACAGACGCAAACACATGAGCGCAGTGCCTGTGGAGGCCAGGAGAGGGGGTCAGACGCCCCATCCCTTGGACCCTGGAGTCTTAGTTACAAGTGACTGTGAGCTTTCAGAGGTGGATGCTGGGAAAGCCGTGTGAGCTTTTAACCAGAGCCCTCTCTAGCCCCTTAAGCAGCTTTTGTCTGCTTCTGCTTATCAAATTTTTCAAAATTTCTCAAAAACTATATATATATATATATATATATGGAAAAGTATCAGAAGGAGACAGATTAACGCTGAAAGTGCAGACAGGGAACAAGAAGCAGCAATTCCTACGGCTTGGACCTGAAAGGGACCTGGGGGAGCAGGGAGACCCGCTTCCTAACATTCACCTCCAGACACCCCTGTAGAAATGGACCTGGGAGGGTGGGTGTGGGCAGAGGAGAGCCTCGAAAGCCGTGGAGGGTCCCTACCTAGGCCTGGGAGCCTCTCCTGGTCCCCACTTGGCCCTTGCAGATTACCAGTCGAGACGAGGCCCACAGTTGTCCACAGCTACCACAGTGGGGTGTTGGGAGCTGTGTGCCCATGCCAATGGTGACAGGAACAAAAGCTCTGTGCCCACTGTGAAATAACCATGTTTTCCCTGCAGAGCTGTGACTCAGGGTTCTGAGCCGAAGTCCCCCTTCTCTCCAGCTTGGCTCCTGCCCCCATCATACTGTCTAGCATCTTGTCTGAGCTCAGGGAGTTTCTGGGTATGAGGGTATTAGGGGACCCAAGCCAACTGCTTTCTCAGATCAGAGGCCCTCCAGGGATAAGTGGGTCCTTACTTCCTGCCTGGCGACTAAGACAGAAGCCCCACCCACATGCAACTCTGAGGTTCGCAGAACATTTGGGTGTCCTGACCTTGTCGTCACACAGTCTTAAATAGGCGAGTGACTTAGTGGGCAGGCACTAGGCCACTGGGTTCAAATCTGCCCCTATTATATGCTGGCCCCTGAGCACCGGGCTCTTCCGCCCAGCATGAGGTAGTGATGACAGCAGCCACCCTGACTGCCGGGCTCACTCAGTCAGTGAGTCACTGAACCATGAATCTGCATCCAGCCCCAACTACTTGTTCTGTATAGGCCCTGGCCCTTCTGGACAATATCTGTGGAAGGAGGAAGCAACAGAAGCCTGGCGCCTGTTAAGGAAGACTTACATGCCATGACTATGAATGTTAAAATTTTTCAATGTGAAAAAAACCCAAAAGCCTAGTTTTTAAGCCTGTCTACTAAATTTTGCAGTAGTGCCTTAAAAAGAGGCTCAGCTTGTAAACTGAGGGGATGGAGGGCGGACTGAGGCACTAACCCTCAGCAGCCCTCTTTTTTTTTAAAGATTTGTTTATTACTTCAATTGTGTCTATGTGTGGGGGGTATAAGCGCATGAATGCAAGCACCCATGAGGTCAGAATGTCAGAGTCCCCTGGAGCTGGGATCACAGGCAGTTAGCTGTAAGCTGCCTGACACTGGGTGCTGGGACTCGAACTCAGCTCCCTCAGCAAGAGCAGTCTGTGCTCTTAACCACTGAACCATCTCTCAGTCCCCCCACGCAACATTCCTCTTGAGGAGAGTCTCCACAGGGCTTGGAGGACATGAGCAACTGGGACTAAAAGTGGGGCAAAGCCAAACTTTCCAGCTTGTAATGCCAGGGCAGAGATACAGAGAGTGGGAAAGGCCGGGTCCTGTAAAGTTTAATGGATAAGCAAATAGGGCAGGAGCTCTGAGACTTATGAGGTCTCCAGGCAGGGGCCTGGGTACCCACATGGAGCCTATCCAGACAGGCAGTGGGGACAAGAAGCCAGAGAAGTTCACTGAAGGGTCAGTTAGGTGAGTGGCTGTAACCTGTCCCTGGGCTCACCTGAAGAACTGAGGCCCTGGTCAGATGAGACAAACGCTTGTATATTCTGCTCTCCTGGACAGATGGCCTCTACATGTTCCCACGTGACTTTGAACAACTTGACATTTCCCACAGGTATTGGACCATAAGACACACACACACACACCTCTTCCCCTGAACACATTTGAAAATTCCATAAGCATGCAAGTCCCCAGAACTCACTTTGAGAAGTGCTAACCTACAAGGCATGCCAATGGGATACAAAGGAAAGAGGGAGAGAGAGGAGACACAGAGAAGCTGGCAACAATTGGAGATGGCAGAGACACCAGGGTGTGTGTGCAGGAAGAGACTCTCAGCTTTCATATGAAGACTTGACTCCAAAGCATCTGTAGAAGGAGAAGCCCCAGGGAGAGCTGAACCCTGGGTCCTGGATCTAAGACTTTGAGAAGCTTCACGAGTGTCTGCCTCTCCTGGAAATCCAGACAGCTCCCTCTGCAGGAAGGCTGCCTTAGGCTGAGAGCAGAGGCCCAGCCACTTCCTGGATGGGCAAAGATCATGGGAGCTAGCTAAGGAGAAGACTAAGCTTGCTGCGGCTAATACCACTCCTTCCCCCACCCAGGAGTCTATCGTTGGGTACTCTGGGTTTTTTGTTTTGTGTTGTTTTTGTTTTTGCAGTGGGGGGTGGTTCCAAGCACACCAGCGTCTATGTGCAGCACTATGGACATGCACTTGACCTCTTTGGATCTGGTCCCTTAGTTGCAGAAACCTTAGATGGCTCTACACACAGTGTGCATTCCAACAAGCTCCTTCAGGTGCAGCTTACTGGAGTTCTTACTCTAGCCCGCTGGGGTGGGTCTCACTGCCTGTATCTTATCATAAGCAAGGCCCAGAGACTTTACACAACCTTCCCAAAGGAACACAGCTGATGTGTGTGTGTGTGTGTGTGTGTGTGTGTGTGTGTGTAAGACTGACTTACTTTGTGTGAATGACTTACTTCAAGGGCTCTGGCTTAATCCCACAGTTGCAATGGCTCCTTGTCTGGTAGCAGCCTACAGGAGAGTGGGCCTCTTTGGTGGCTTCCTGCTCAGCTCATGCCCATACTACCAGGTGACTGAGGTGCTTAGCCCCTTAACTCTGGCCTTGGTGGGAGGAGGGGTCTGGGTGGGATGATTTCTAAGGACTCCTCTATATTTAAAATTTTGGGATAGGCTAGAGAATGATGATAAGATAAAATAAAAATGAACATGGAACCCCTGTTTTCTAGAAGCCTAAAATGCAGATGGTTCAGGGGAGATTCCCAGGGACCACTGGCTATGCCCAGCACGAGACTGTAAGGAGGGCAACCCACAGGCTTTCTGGAGGAGGAAGGGATACAGCCAGGCCCCCAACGGTCAAGACATTGTGGGCAGAAAGGTAAGGCCTGCCCTACATATGAAAATACAAAGCTTAGGGCTTGTTTCAGCTAATGCTGGCTGATCAACCAGGCAAATGCTAAGGGGTCTTTGTTGAAGGACAAGGTGCAGAGTGAAAACATTCTGGGTTCTCACTATTCACCATCTTTTAATTAACATGCCCTGTGGCCTTGCATGATCCCCCGCTTCCGCTCAGGCTTCTAAAAATCCCGAAGCCCATTTCTGACCTGTGATTTCCCATTGCCTTACGTCTCTATAAGCAGTGTTTTAGCTTAAGTGGCAGTTGCATATTAATTACAAAGTTAATTATGGGCTGTGTAATCATGCTGTAATTCATTAGTTTACTCTACATTCTGAGAGCCTCGTGCTAATAGCAAGGGCTGACAGGGCTTCAGGAAGATCTATGCAAACCTAGATTGAGGATGTGAAGACCTGGAGACCCCAAGACACTTCCTTGGGCTGTCCTGCTGTAGGTCTGTGCCTGGTTCAATGCATCGTGTGGTTAGAGCTTGGGGCCCTTGCTGGCCGACTGATGGGCACACTTCCTGGCGCACACGCTCTCTGGCAGTCTGAAGGAGGAAAACCCAGCAGGGGCGTGTTTGCTTCCCGTGGAAGTTCAGGGACAGGAAAGCATTTATTTAAAATTACTTATGAACAGGGAGTCACTTGCAGGTGACAAAATAACTCCTCCAATCACCAAAGCAAAGCAGTCGTGGAAGTCAGGTCACAAGGACAGGCTGAGGACGGAACATCAAGTCCCTGCAGAGGTTGGGTTGGGGAAACCCAGACTCTAAGGGGGAAAAGTCTGATTCCTGTTTGGACCAAGGGCTCTTCAAATATCCACCCTCTTCTACTGGACTCCAAAAGCCTCTACCAACCCTCTAGCTAGTCTGGTTCTCTTTTTCTCTCTTTGCTTCCCTGCTTTGTTTAGTCTCTGCTCAGCAGTGCACACGGAGGACAATGGATCCTGCACACGCCTTTAATCCCAGCACTGGGGAAGCAGGCAGACGAGGTCTCTGAGTTCGAGGCCAGCCTGGTCAACAAAGCGAGTTCCAGGATGGCCAAGGTTGTTACACAGAGACACCCTGTCTCACACCACTCCCCCCAAAAAAAAATCTCCTGAAAGAATCTGGTAATGTTACCATAGGGTCAGGTCCATCTGTGACCTGGGTGGGTAGAGGACAGGGTAGACAGGAATGAGGCACCCCTGCTCACAACCTGGCCGCTCTGGAATTGTTTCTGGTTATTCTTTTTGATAACCTGCTTTCCCAAGGCCCAGTGCTGCTGGCCGCTAAAGAATCAGAGTGACCCTCCAATGACTTTTAAAAGTCTATGTGAGTAAAGACAGGCCTGCCCTCCCCCTCCAGCTCTGCAAATCTTCAGGTCAGATTTCAAATCCCTGTTGCAGGAGGGGGACAACCAAGGCTGTGACCTGCCCCGGACATAGCAATCTGGTGGCCAAGACCCTCTGTTTTCCAAATATAAAGCTGCTTGTTTATTTTTTCTGACAGCTGAAGGGGAGAAAGAGGTGGAAGGCCTTTCCCTTCTGGCTCTAGTCGACAAGAGCAGAGAAAGACTCAGAACCCCAGCTGAAGGAGAGGAAGATAAATAAGAAAAAACAAAACATGTCCTTGCACTACAATGGAATGTTTTAGAGAGAGGTGGAAAATGCAAGGTCAGGGGCAGATTTCATTTTCTGGCATCTCAGTGAGCTCAGGGAGGAGGCAGGCTGCTGCTGCCTGGGTGCTTTCTGGGGCAATCAGTTTTGGCTGGAACTCATTTGGGGGGAGCATATGGAGGGGATGCATCTTAACAGTCAAAGCACCCGTGTTGATTTCCTTTCCAGGGAATACTGGTTTCCCTGGTAACAGAAAAGTCCGGCCTCCAAAGTTCTGACAGGGAGACTAAGCTTTGCCTGGGATGCTCCCGACAATTATCTGAGGCCAAGGCTCCACTGTCCTATTTGCCCCAGCAGTGATCTGGGAGAGAGAGAGGTGTAAAAGTGCCAGCTCTGCAAAAATATAGCCACTGCTCCCCATCTCTCCCCCACCCCGGTGCTGGTGCAAGCAGCTACTCATCCCTAGATTCATCGCTTTCCAGGGCTTTATGGCTGAGCAGGTAAAAATGCCAGAAGCAGCTTGGAAGCAAGCCCATGTTGACAGCACCTGTGAACCCCAGGAGGCAGTAAAGGCGCAGGAGTGGGGGCAGCAGTGGGCCATTCAGAGCTAGGCTCTGTGCTTGGCACTCGAGCTCTGACACAGAGGACCTGCATGGGAGCAGGGCGGGTCTCACTTTCTCTCTCTCCATGCTTGCCTATAGTTGTACCTAGAGGTCCCAGATTTAAAGCTCATTGTTTTTTCAGAAAGAGCTATTCCGAGGTCCAGCCTGAGAGGATGCCATCCGCACATCAGGTGCTGGAAGAAGGAGAGGAGCTCCTGATGGTATTTGCAGAGCACTTATCCTGAGGCCACCACTGGGCGCTGGGCTAAGTGCTTGACATGTGGTATCTCATTTAACACGCTCTCCAGCTGCCCGGCAAGGCAGGAACAATTACCCTCTCTGGAGGGAGTGGAGGGATTATATGACCTGCCCAAGGCCACCCAGTAAGTGCATGGCACAGCCATGACTCACACCTGCCCCTCTCCGAGGCCCATTCTCACAGGAAAAGGAAGGAGAAATGGGAAAGAAGAGACAATGTGGCTAGTGGTTTCTTCCCTCATGGTGAAAGGCAGACAGATGTTCCTAGACTTTCCCCTTGGCTTCCCTTCCCAGAGCCTTCCCTGCTCCTTTAAGCATTCTGCACACTGTCAGCCCACAGGAGGACAAGCCGCAGAGCAGAGATACCTGGAGGCTCCAGAGCAAGGCCCCATCCCTGAGTACACCTCCAGCAGACACAGCAATGGTCACCACATCCAAAGGGCCTCTGATTGAATCTTTCGTGGTCACAGTCCAGCGATCAGAGAGTTAGTAACACATAGTGGAAGGGCTGGGGGCTCAGACAGCCAATCAAAGCTGTCACCATGAATTCTGTGCTGTTTCAAGCATTCTGTACATTATATTTTATTTTATCCTTTCAACTATGCTGTAAAGTAATAGCGTAAGTAGCCTCATTTCAGAAATGGGAAAACTGAGGTCAAAAGCTTTAAAAGCCACACAGCCAAGAGCACAGCGCTAGTATATTGTAGAGCCAAGAACACAGAGCTAGTAAGTTGTAGAGAGTTGAATGAAAGTTCGCACACGAGCAATCCTGCCCATCTCAGTCTTGTATCTCTGGTTCTATCCTATTAGGATAGGTGACAGTCAGGAACTCTGGGTTTTCCCTCTACAGTGCCTATTCCCTTCAGAAGTTTTTGTTGTGCTCCAGAGAACATCACATAGAGATAGTACTCATGTGTGTTGTTGTGTGCATGTTTCTATGTGTGCTTGTGAGCCTCCAGCTTATGCTGCATGAAAGGTGTGTGCCACCGAGAAAACAGAACTGCAAATCTCATCCACAAATCTTTCTTATTGAGATGCTTGCAACAAGCAGACGTTGTGAATTCCCAAGAACAGGCAGGCCTCCCCCTAGCCTTGGTTCCCTCTAGCTCCCTGCTCCCCTGTGTCTGTAGGGAGTCATGGGTTGGCTCCATGAGGTCCCTCTGGCTGCCAGCAGAAGGCCAGTTCACACAGGAAGTGGCAGTCCATCAGAAATGCTGGCTTTCAAGTGGGGTAGTCTGGGAGAGCTCCAAGGACCCCTCCTGGCTGCCTGAAGCATGCTGGCTGCTCTGCTCCAGCCCTTGCTGTTCAGATGGTGAACAGGGCCTCAAGTACCAACAGTCAAAAGAGAATAGATACCCTGAACAAGCATCACAGTCAGTAAGCTTTAAGGGGCCAGTAGTGGCTCCATCAACTCTTCTAACACGAACCACATGACCCATGGTTGAGGCTCCAAGAGTCTCTTACAGGACTTGGGTCTCAGATTTGAACACAGAGGTCTGAACTCAGGAGATCCAGAGTTCAGAACCATCCTACCATGTTTCTTGAGTACTGGGTTCTTCAAGTCCTCAAGCCACTTAGGGACCCTTAGCTACTAACACTGGCATATATATTTTACCTGAACTCTTTAGAGGCATGGGAACCTCACAGGTGTGTGGCCCCACCCTAGTTGGTATATGATATACCACCGGGAGATTTTTCTGATCGCACTGAGTGCAGTTCACATTGTCTCCTCCATGCTTGATCTCTGTCCCTGAGACCAGGGAATGGAAAAAGAAACACAGTTCAGGTGAGGTAAACCCATCAGG
This sequence comes from Arvicola amphibius, assembly GCF_903992535.2. Taxonomy (NCBI): domain Eukaryota; kingdom Metazoa; phylum Chordata; class Mammalia; order Rodentia; family Cricetidae; genus Arvicola; species Arvicola amphibius. Next base: position 30,712,045 of record NC_052058.2, on the reverse strand, counting down.
TACAACTTTCCCAGCATCTTGGGATGCTGAGTGGCCAGCAGGAGGCTGCCTATTGGGCACCAGTGGCCCAGTCTTGACTTACCCTAACCTGCTGTATACCAGGCCAGTCTGATCAGTCTGATGTCCTTCCTAAGTTTTGTCTTTGTGTGTATGTGTACACAAATGTGTAGGTCTGTATGTGTGTGTGACAGAGTTTGTTGAACAGATGTGTAGATGTGTGTACATCATATGTGCAGGTCAGAGGACAACCTAGGTTGTCATTCCTCAAGCACTTCCTGCCTTCTGTTTTAGTGAGGGTCCCCACTGCCCTGGACCTTTGCCAGGCAGGCTAGCCTAGTGGTTAGTGAGCTCCAGAGCTCTGCCTGTCTCAGCTTCACATCTCACCACAGCTGGGATTACAGTTCGTGCCACTGCGTCCAGCTTTTTATTTGGGTTCCTGGGATCTGAATTCGGGTCCCAGGCCTGTCAGGCAAGGGCTTTACTGACGGAGTCACTTTCCAGCCAGAGTCCTGTCTTTTTTGAATCTCAAAAATCTGAAGCTAGGTTCATACTCAGGCTCACTGAGAGGATTAAATCATGAGATTAAAGAGAGGCCCTGACCTTCAGGAGAGGTGTGAACACACCACACTCATACACACACACACACACACACACACACACACACACACACACACACACGAGACAGAGATAGAGAGACAGAGAAAATCTCAGGTTGCAGGAATCCCCAGCCAGGCCCAAACAGCAGCACTCCCCACCCTTCTTCCTGTGAGGTGCATCTCTCTGGCATCACACCAGTGTCCTGGCTCCTCCTCTCCAAAATGCCTTAAGCCCCAAACCTATAATCCCCAGCTGGGAAAATGACAGGCTTGCCCAACAACTGCCCTCCAAAGGCCTGTGGGTGGGGAGCCAGGTTGTAGCCTCGGTGGTGACTAGGAGGAGGGCCCAGGATACACAGTCATAGAGTCATGGGAGGTCAACAGCAGAGGAAGCTGTCATGGGGGATGGGGATTGTGGGCAGAGGGAAGATGACAGACAAGGCCCAGGGAGGGTCACTGAGGCTAGGGGAAGGAGCTCAGCTATGAAAGCTCAAGGCAGTCAAGTGCACTGATTTCTGGCCTGTCCTGGGTGTTTCTAGATGGAACATTTGAGACATTTGAGACCAGCCTCTGGGATGGATGGGTGTGCAACTTGTTTGGAACCCTGAGTGGCCTCTCTACAGTCTTTCCTTCCCATATACCCAACTTGGCAGAAGGGTGGGGAATCTTCAGACCATCCACTCACTCTGATTCTGGCACACACACACACACACACACACACACACGCACACGCACACGCACACGCACAAACACACGGCTGCCTGTATCCTTAGAAGGAATATGCTCATTTGTGGGTGGGGCCACAGGACTGTCCCTCTTGTTACGCCCCTTGCTAGGGCTCAGAGAAAAGAATTAGGGCCTGGATCACCCACAATGGTTCCTCCCCACAATGGCCACCAAAGAACTCTCAAACCTGGTCCTGTCAGAGCTATCTCTTACAGCCAGTCCTGGTAGGAAGCTCTCACCAGCCCTAGAGGTGGTTGGCTCTGGATCGAGACCATGGGGACTCTTAGGCTCCTCACAACGGACCTAAGGGCCTGGCTTAGAAAAGCGATATTCACATCAGGCTATGCTGCCCTGATCTCCCGTCTGTACCCCCACCACACTCACACACACACACACACACACACACACACACACACACACGAGTGGCCCTGGACATGCCTTTCCTTTCCAGGTTTTGGGTCTCTCATTAAAGTTAACATAGTAGAAGCAGGACACAGAGGTGGGGGCTGGGATTTACTTCTATGGAAGGAATGGCTGGCATAGAACTGGGCTGTGAGAGCAGCAGTGTTTGTGGAAGGGGGACTGGCCAGGGTGTTGCATCCGAATGAGGTCAGCACCAAGGTTCTGAGTGGTTCCGTCTGATGTCACTACCCTGTGGGCACAGTCCCTGGAAACAAGGTTTTGGTGGTGCTCCCAGTGTCTAGATCACATGGAACGGGACGTCTGAGGCTTCCTTGATAAGATGAAATGGCACTGGCCGTTTGGAGTGGTTTCTCCATATAAACAGCTGGAGTTCTTCAGAGGAGAAAGGGCTACAGCTGATAGCTCAGCTAGGCTGAGCACAGAACGGCAGGACAAGGCTTATCTGGGTACGACTATTTGTGCATCCAGGCTCCAAGCAGGGAAGGGCCCTTATGCGTACCAGGAGACTAGACTGGAAGTGTCAGGGTCGTGGGATGGACTACCCAAGGACTGGACCTGAGAAGCCACCTCACGGCCACCATTACCTGTCGCCCTGTCCTGTTCATATCCAGAGAGCCAGCCACCCCAGAACAGTTACACTGGAGATTTTCTGAGCTTTCCTAAGCTATCACTGGTGCTCAGGTGTACTCAGGTACTTCCTCTAACCATGTGCCCAGGAGGCTAGTGGCGTCCCTGGGCTGGTCTCTGCTGGGAAGTAGGCCCACTGGATGGCTCTGGGGACGGGCCTGCCACCAGCCTGGCACCCTTCCATGAAAGGGATAGGAAGGATGGGCAAGGTAGGGAAGGATGCTGCTGCTTTCTCAATCCCCCTGCCTCTCCCCACGTGAGATTGTTGACTGGAAGCCAGGGACCTCAAAGAGGGCGGGTGGGCATAAACGACAATTGTTCCCGTGGCCTGCCCACCCCGATGTGCCTTGCTCACCCGCTGCCCGGTCCCCACTTGCTTCGGTCTCACCAGCCCTTCCTGCCCCCTTGCTGGCCTGAGATGGCTGTTTGCCATAGCAACCCTGCTCATTCAATCCGAGGATAATGAGCCAATGTGTTTTTCATTCCCAATTGAGCTAGAGAGCAGGAGCAAGCGTGGCAGGGGTGGGGGGTTTCCACTCCACCCCTCCTTCCCTGGGAAGAGACAGCAGGTGGGCCTGACTAGCCGAGGGTCAGACGCTGGTTTGTGAGAAAGGGGACAAACCTTGAAGCCACCAAGCTTTCAGTCCCACCAAGGCAGGCACTGGGCTGGGCAATGCCAGCTGGAATGGTAAGTCCCGTTCTTGCCAACAGTTCAGATGAGAGGTGGCCTGACGCCACAAAAGGAGGTAAATAGGGTGTAGGAGCCAGGCAGAACAGGCCTCTACTTCTAGCTGTGGGACCTCAGGTTGCTTTGTTCATTTCTCTGGTCTCTCTTTGGTACAATCAAGTCCCCCAGTCTCTTTGGGGTCCCACCTGATTATCTAACCTCCTGTAGTCCCCAGAGGTTCAGAATTCCTGTCTTCTAGAAACTTCGAGCTGAGGCTTCCAAGCCACACATGGTGGCACAAGCCTGTAACCCAAATACTCAGAAGCTAAGACAGTAGAACCACTAAGAGTTTGGGGGCTATCCTGGGCTATATACTGACTGAGTCCAGATTGGGTTACATAAAAAGACTGTATTTAAAAAAAAAAGATAAAACCAACCTATCAACAAAAAAACAAACAAAACTCACTAATCTGTCAAAAATAATTCTGACCTATTGCTACCAGTAACTATCTCTTTAGGCTGCTGCTGGGGGAGGGCCTGCACCCAGTAGGCTCTTTATAAATATGTACTTTTTTTCTCCTCTCCTCCATGTACCTCTGATCCCCTGCTCAGCGACAGCAATGTTTAGGAAGTGCCCCATAATGAATCCGTAGGTCAGCCGCTCTGCACACTTTCCCTCCTTGTTTTGGGGCTGCCCATTCCTCAGGAAGGGAAAACGAGGCAAAAAGCAGTGCTGGCTTGGTCAGCAGGATAGGGCTGGTCTTAAAGGAGTGGAGCCATATCAGGGATCCGTGTGTCCACATTTGCGACCCTTCCAGCCTCCCAGTCTCTGCAAGGCAAGAAGCCAAAAGAAACTTCTGCAGAGGCCTAGGCTGTCTCCCTCATAACTCAATTCACCTGGGAGGCCAGTGTCACCTCTGCCTAGCCAGACTGAGCAGATGAGGGGGAGGGAGAGGAAATTGCCAGGAAGCCAGTGGGGGTAGGGAGGCCAAGGTGGAAAAATCAGAGCATGGGTTTGAAAAATGAAGAAATAAACCTGCCAGGAGGGAGACGGCCTCAATCTGTCCTCCATAAAGCTGTCTTACGGCCACCAGGACGTTGGAGGGTGGAGGGGGACCGGAGATAGCTCCTACTGGGACCTCTGCTGCCCCTACACCCAGCTGGCCTCCAGATCTGGCTTGGTGAGAATCTCAAAGAGGGGGCTGGCTGGGCTTCTAGGGTAGAACGGGTAGCGGAGGTGGGGGGGAGGTAGGGGTCTGAGTTCTTTCTTTGGCTTTTCTAACAGTTGCATACAGTAGGTGCCCAGCATTGGCTTCTGGACCAAGTGAGCGAAGGATGGCACGGACATGTACTGGGGTCAGCTGACAGACAGAGCCTGGACACAGGCCAGTAGGCACCGGGGGACCCACAGGAACCCAGTGCTCACTGCACGGACGACATAGTGTCAAACTGCAAAGTAGAGCCTCTTGGTACCTAGCACCTGGGCCCAAATAAATCCACCCTCTGTGAGAAGCTTCTCTGCAGAATGGGATATCTCCCCATGGAATCTCTGGTAGCTTCCTTCCTAGTCAGTCTGGGCAGGGGTAAACCCTCTGTCAAATAAGCGGTGAGTGCCCTGGTCTGCTCTCAGGTCCTCCATTGGGCTGTGAAGACTCCTGGTTTCTAGAAATAGTAAGTGACCCCCCCCCCAAATACTTGCTCATGACATAAGACCAAAAGGACCCTAGAAAGCACCAGAGAGAGACAGCAGAACAAGGACAACTTCCTCCTCCGACAGGGTTGGGACAATTCTGTTTTCACCTGTCCCTTCTGTGACTTCCAGGCTGGCTACGAGCAACATGTATTACTAAGGAAAAGAAGACTCCATTACAATTGAAAATGAAGGAGTTGCTCCCATGCTGCTGACTTCCTGCATTCATGGGATAAAGTCGAAGAAACTCAAGTTGTATCAGGCAGCGAATGGCACACAGAATCTTCCACTGACACCCGCAGTGCTTTGGACAGGTGCTTCTAGGAAGACAGAGGATCGGGCTAGTCTTGTCTTTGCTGTGTGACACTGGGCATGCTCTGTACTTCTCTGTGCACCGCTGTGCTCTCTGGCCCCCATCTTTTCACTTCACAGGCTGCATGAGACGACTGAGGGTTTTTGACAAGTTGGATCCAAACTATAAGTAAGGCCCTGAGGGCTTCTTCTATAAGTGGGCCGCTGTTGGGATAGAGGGCGGCTGAGGTCCTTCCCAGGCAGGGTGGAAGATTCTGGCCCTGACTCAGAAGGCTGGGGGACAGCTGAAGAGCCACTGTTTACAGTGGAAGAGCCTTGGAGCAGGCTCACTTTTCCACTGTTTTTTGTGGCACTGCTTGGGGGGCAGGGCCTTCCTGAGAGGTTGCGGCCAGCTTGCCAGGGCCACATGGAGCCCAGCCCTGTATTGCCTCCAGCAGGAAAGAGTGTGTTTTCATATCACAGGTCCTGCTAGGCAGTGTGTGCGGGTGGGCTGCACATGGGCTCAGGGACCCCCTCATCCCCGGGTGACATTACTTCCCCGCCAGCTTCAGTCATGGGTGCCGCAACACCTACATGCATTCATGACACTTCCACAGGCTGCAGCCCGGATTGGTAGATTCCCAAGCAAGTGGAGCCGTTCTAGCCCCATGATGACAGCAATGCCAGCTGACCACTGCATACTTGGAACAGGTCAGACATGGCAGCCTCAATGTCTAGGAAGAAGAGAAGGGTCCCATGGTCTCTTGCGGGATGCTCGTGTGCTGGTCCTGGTGAGCCGTTCCAGGTCTCACATCATTCTTCTCCCTTTGGCTACAGATCAGACACACACAGAAAAAGACCTCCTCAGGAGAGCAGGTGCAGCCTGGAGCTATGGCAGGTACAAGACAGAGCTATGCATTACTGCAAGTACTCTTGGGTTTTTTCAGACAAACCCTTCTCAGCCCTAGACCTTCGTTTCCCCTAATGCAGAAGATGTAGGATGGTGAAGACATGGGATGATTGCCTCCTCAGAGCCCTGGCCCTAATATCTCCAGAATTCTACATTTGACTTGCTCAATGGGCTATGCACCATCCTGGCATTCCATTTCCGACGAAAAATTTGAACATGCTAATGCCCACCCTCACTGGACTTGCATTTTAAAAGCCAGGCTTGCAAAAGGGCAACTCTGCTACAGAAGGGATCTCCAACATTAATCTCCTCCTGTGGGAACCCAGGGAGAATTGGCCTCATGTTCTTCTAATTAACCAAACTTTCACCAGCTCCCATTGCCCATTAAACAAAGGTGCGCCCAGAGGGTCTTATCCCATGACATACCTCCTACGGGCCCCTCTGAGTTACACCTGAGTGCTCAGCTATGGGGTTAGCTTTGGCTTTCCTCCCGATAGCGCATGTTTTACCCAGTTCAGATGGCCTTTCTCGGTCCCTGTCATAGGAGTTGTGGGTTCCAGGCAGCCAGCCCTACAGACTCACTTTGTTTCAGCTATAGAAAACCGGGCACATTAACTATCCTAGAAGATGCCGAGAAGGCTCCCAACTGGGTGGTTGTGCCATAGCTGGTAGCATGGGATATGGTGGCCATTCTGCCATTCCTGGCTGAGTCTGGGCCCACTGGATGAGGAAGTATCATTCTCCCTCTCCCTATGATCTGAGAATAAGGAAGAGTCCAGGCCCTCTGCAAACAATACAGCCATGGACCTCTAAGCAGTCCCCTGTCATCTTGGAGGCTGACAGAAATCTCTGCCCTTGCAAAGCTTGGTGGACTCCCTATGCCTACACTCTTTAGGAGAAGATGCATTTGCTCAGGAGGATAATGTTGAGGAAGGTGATGCTATGGCCTAGGAGGATGGCTCCAGCAGGCACTGCCTACCCTCGGCTCAAATGAACTATGCTGAGCTGCCTGCCCTTGGTTTCTGCCCTTGCCACCTAGGCCAGGGTTCATATCTCGTAGCTCTGCTGCCACAGATACCCCAGTTTGTGTTTTGTACCCTCCATTCCACCAGCATTTATGCATGTCTACTGTATGCTGCTCTTACCCACCACAATGTAACATGCTAAAACAACCCAATATAAACAATCGACTCCATGGAACATTGCTGATGGCGAGTGCAGTGGGGAGGGGCGTGCTATGCAGAGGTTGGGTGGTGGTCCCACACCGAGTACTAGCCTGGGGCTCCTCCTGCCCAGGAATGAACCATAGTTATCCACGAGGCCCCACACCCAAGGCTGGCTCTGCAAGTGGGATGCCAGTGGGCAGAGTAGGTTTGCCCACTCGCCTGAGCTAATGGCGCCACCCAGGCCTTGACGTCATCCTAGGTGGAATGACACATGCAGGCCTTAGTACTGGAAAATTCCTTCTCTGTCACTTGCAGGGGTCTAGCCACCTAACTAGAACAGGTTCAGCCTTCCCACATTGACCTATGAACTCTCTGGAGCCACTACAGGGGTTAGAAGACTGAGAACCATTTGGTCACCATCCTCTTGCATGAGGATTCTTGGTGAGCCTCCACGACAGCTGCCCTGGCTGGGCCTAAGGACAGGGCTCAGGATTTGGTTGTTGATGTGCAGGCCAGGCTCTACCTCTGGGGATGGCAGAAGCCACTGAACCCAATGTTCTGTGGCCAAAGCCAATGGGACTTAAAGCTAGCGTGCCTCTGGGATCCTGGAGGGGACACCTGATTGTCATGAAGCTTTTTGAGCAGAACAGTCATTATAGATCACAAAAAAACGTTGGTTTATTAGTACAAAATTGGAGCCACAGGTAGGAACAGGTCTTGCCCACAATTTCCCGGTGGAGGCATGTAGTTTCTAGGCCAGCTCCCTTCTGGAAAGATCACAGGTTTCATATGAGGCCACGTGTTAAAACTCAGAGGCCTGGAGCTGTTTCAATGGCTGGCTGCTGTGGCAAAATGTAAGCGTAAGGATGTGGGAAGGTCCTTCGGTCTGTGGGTTGCTTTATTGGCTAATGAATAAAGCAACTGTCTCGGGCTTGAGCAGGGAATAGTGTAGGCAGGGGAAAACTAAACTGAATCTGGGGAGAAAGAAGGGCAGAGTGAGAGAGAAGCCATGTACCCAGCCAGAGACAGACGTCGGAACTTTACCCTGGTAAGCCATGTGGTGATACACAGAGTAATGGAGATGGGTTAAATTACTATGTAAGAGTTAGCCAGTAAGAAGCTAGAGCTAATGGGCCAAGCAGTGATTTAATTAATACAGTTTCTGTGTGATTATTCGGGTCTGGGCGCCAAGAACCAACAAGCAGCCTCATTACAAACACAAGGACCTGAGTTCATATCCCCGGCACCCATTTAAGAAGAAGGCAGGCATAGCCGTGCATGCTTGTTAACTCTAGCACTGAGCTAGGAAAGAGGCAAATATTTAAGTTCCCTGGCTAACCAGCTAAGAAAATTGACAAACTCTGGGTTCAGTGAGAGATCTTGCCTCAGAGTGTGAGGAGAGAGTGACTGAGGAAGACACTTGAAGTCAACCCCCAAATTCTACACACATACACATGTAGACAGACAGACAGACAGACACACAGACACAGACACACACACACACACACACACACACACACACACACACACAGTTCAGAGGCCTGCCTGAGCTCAACAGCAGCCCACAGAATCTAACTCCAAGACACAGCCCAAGAGTTTGCATTTAATTCAAAGACTGTAGTGGCCCTACATGCTAGCTGGTTCAGAAAGTGCTGTTAATATACCCACATGTCAGTCTAAAATTTCCTGCTCACAAGAGGACTGGTATGTGTGTACATGCACACATGCAAACCCCCAGGCTGGGGGCGGTGGTAGTGTGTGTCTAGGTAGTGTCTTCGTAATGAGGAAACCCCACTGAATGTCTGATGGAAAGGCATCTCTGTTGGGACAGGAGTCCATGGTCTTTGGTTCACAGATGGAATGGGTGCTTCTCAGCTATTGCTATGGGTAGGGATGGGATGAATGGAGAGCCAAAGATAGACCATCCCATTCACACTGACCTGGCTTCTAAGTGTCAAAGCAGGGACTTGAACCTGGCAGGTTTGTCCCTATACCACACACTTTAACCAGCTGTCACATAACATCCTTTATCACTCCCAACTACAGGGGTAAAATTGTCATTGAGTTTTCCAGTGACCAGGTAGCCACTGGAGGTCCAGGGTGATCCATATTAGCCCTTTTTGAAGCTAGGTGGGACAAGCTACACAGTCTAAGGATGCGAGGATCATCCACAAAGAGAAAAATAACCTACGCTGTCTTTAGGTTCTGGCTCACCAGAGTCTTTCAGGGTCACTCCTTGCCACCCCAAAGCTTTTAGACAGAGGAGTATGGTGACTGGGGGAGAGTACAGAATGCTGGCCCTCACTAGAGGGAAAGGCTGGATGGAGGGGCTTCAAGGGGAAGTCTAGAGGGGACAGGGCCTCTCAGAGGGTCATTTTGAGCTAGGCTGTCCTACAGAGTAGAGTGGCCAGATGGAGGGGTAGTGAAGGAGCATTCCATGGAGATTAGCAAACTGGAATAGTCCCCAAGCTCTGGAATGAAGTTTCCAAAGATGCCTTGCAGACATGGCAGAGTCCCTGACATCTGAGAGGAAAGATATGCTCCTTCCAAACAAACTACAGGGATGAGACATGATGGACAGGAGACACAGGTTTGGGAAGATCCAAGGCCCTGCTCTCTATTAAGCAGCACACTCTCTGAGGGCAGCATCACCCGGTGTCAGAGTGAACAGATGTCACTGGGGCCACACAGAGGTCACTGCCCCTTCCTTCTCTTTGCATTGCCATCGGCCAGAACTGAGAAACCCACTGAGTGATCCAACCCTAGGAAGGAGGAGCTGGATAGGAAGATGTATGTATTGAACTACCATTACTGTTTCCTACAGAGCCTACATACAGCCTTAGAACCCTTCTTAACCCAGTCCTTCGAGCGCTGAAGGAGTTTAACAGATGAAGCTTCACTGATATCCTTTGGAAACTGAGGACACATAGACTTCCTGAGATCCTTCAGCACTGGGATGCCAAGTACCATGCTAGGAATGTGGCTTAGAGCAGAAACTGCCTTTAAATTTTGCAAGGTTAGAGGATGACAAATTCAAGGCTCGTCTGCACTATACAGCAAAGTCTGAGACCTGCCTGGCAGAGCAGGAAGAAAATTTACACAAAAAGAACAAAGTAAAGGGCTTGAAGTATAGCTCCGTGGTAGACCACGGAAGGCTGCATACCTAGCATGTACAAGGCCCTGGACTAAATCACCAGTACCTCAAAGGGGAAGACCGAAGGCACTGGCTTAAGGGAACAGAAGCAAGGAAAAACCAAGGGATTGGGGTTCAAGGGCTTTAGAAGCAGGGTCTGTAAATCTCAATGGGCAGGGAGGGAAAAGGAGGGGGTTTCAGCCCAGCACACACCGAACTGTGCAAAGAGGCAAGCCCAGAGAAAGTCCTTTGGAGGGGAGTGAGCCGGTGCCTAAACCTTCCATGGCTCCCCACACTGCCTGAGTAGAGGCAATCAGGAGAGCTGAGCAGAAATGGAGCATGCAGCCCGAGTGCGGCAGGAGGGGACTGATGACATCTAAGAAGAAAATGGGCTCTGCTGCCAGCCTGATCTGGGAAATACCCTGCCTTTCTGGAGAGCCCCGCCCCCAGGCCAGCAGGAGCGGGGGTGAGGAGGGCGGGGGGGGGGGGAAGGGGGGCTGATCCCAAGGAGCGAGTTTCCTTTTTCCCTTTTGGCTCATGAAGTCTTCCATGACACCAGCATCCTCCACCCTCCCAGGAGCCTGAGAAGAGGGCACACCCTTGGAACATCTCTGCAGTTTAGAACGCTTGTTTGAGTTGGGAGGCATGGAGGTCAGACGTGCTCCTTTCCTGGGAGGTCAAGTCTCGACTCTTTAAGCCCACTATTTAGAAGCTGAAAGGGATGAAAAGCAAGACCAATGGCATGGGCCCATGCCTGTATAGTTGTTTGGGGGCTAGGAGGGCAGTCCCCACTTACCTGAGCTCACTGTGGGAGATGGGACAGAATCCACACAAGGTTTCCCCTCTAGGCATAGTGCGTGTCTATCCCAAGCATTTCAGCCTTAATCCTGCTGGCCTCATCCACCTTTGTGGCTTCAGACTCATTATTTGCCCGCTCCCCTACCCCCAGGTCTTAGTTCTTACCCCTAACTGCAAAATGAGGAAGCAGACCCGCCAAACCTACACTGGCTGCTGTGTCCTCAGGAGCCACAGTGATGGCTGAACAGGGAGAGCTGTGTAGACTAAGCAAGTACACACCAGGTTGAGAAGACTCAATATGAAAAACAGATGTAAGACATCTGCCCTGTGAATCCCATAGGTTATCATTCCGATACACGATCAATGCCATGTGAGACAATGTGGCAGGTCCCATGAGGATACGATGAGAGCACAGGAGAGGAAGGGTCTGGACTTCCGAAGATGGAACAAGTGCTCAGGGTCCCTCAGAGACAGAGGAAGCATGGACTGAAGCAGGCATTGGAGAGGCCAGTGTGCAGAATCAGGAAGGGAACACTGCTGTGTGAGAACCACAGGGCAAGGTGCATCATGGGAAGGCATAGTGAGAGGCAAGGGTGCTCTACCCCAGGGCACTGGCAGAGGTTGATCTACGATGTGGCCAGGAAAGGAGGCAGTGGCCAGAGGGTAGCAGCTACCATGGCAGGTTGACTACGGCAGGCACACAGTGGGCACTTTCAGGAAGATACCAGCAAGAGACTCTCCCGAGGGCGACCAGATCACTGAAGTTCCTAGGCCTGCAGATCTCTGAGAGATCACCTTCCGGCTCCCTTTCCCTTGGGAGAGGGCAATTTAATTTTTCATGAGCACACACACACTCCCACCAGGCAGCCGGTGCCTGTACACCTCACTTCTAATTATAGCAAAAATTTCAATTATGTGTCAGGGAAATGTCAGGTTTCCAAAGACCCTGCTAGTGGGTATGGGCCCCTTGTCTTCATCTCTGGGTTAGGAGATCCTCCTCCATTGCAAGTGGCCAGCAGAGCAGGTTCAAGCCCCAAGGAGAGGAGAGTGCAGTCTCGCCCCCAGCCACACAAGCAATGCTACCTCCTAGACTCTGTGAATGGCAAGGTTGCCCTGTGGGCCCATGATGCGCCTTGCGCTATGGCCCTTGGCCAGGAGTACCCCATTCCTGGTTCCGCATACCAGCTTCTTCAAATACCTGCTTCAAGTAAGAAACAGAACCCGATAAGCCAGGTCCAGACTGGCAGTTCCGGAACCCAGGAGGTATCGGCTCTCTAAGACTGGATGAGAAGGACAGAGCAGAGGCACTGATAGGTGCTTGGCAAAGAGCAGAGGTGAGGAGGGGCTGGCCTCGGCCGGCAAGTCTGGGCAGCGCGGAGAGAGTGGCCATGCTAGGGAGGAGAAGGTCATGTGTGCTCTCTGGGCAAAGGGGAGCCAAGGAGAACGTGGAGACAATGCAGTCACAGGGATGGGGTGGGGTGGGGAGGCTGGGGGTGGAGACAGAGATAGTGTCAAGTCACACCAGATTCAACCAGTAGGTGGGGCCTAGGTCTGAGACTCTGCTTCTAAGATGCAGACGCTAGTCCATAAATACACAGCGCATAGCCTGTTCATCCCAGCCCTGCCTCAGGGGCTTAGGCCTTTCCCTCCCTCAGTTCTGGTCCCCAGGCCACAGACAACAGCTACTGTGTGTTGCATTCTGCCAGGGTGCTCTTCCTGCGGCCCTTCTTCAGGAACCACGGTGGAGAGCATCGTGTTCTTACTTAGACATGGGGTAGGGCCCCAGACCATAGCCTGAATGTTCCGAACACCCCCAAACTCCAACTATCATGCTCTCTTGATAGCTCAGACTCCTAGGTTGAAGTTGTATATGCCAAGGGACTCTGGCCCTCCTGCCCCAAATCCACTGAGCCAAACTGTGCTTCTGTCGATTAGAAAGTCACCAAAGAGGCACATAACCCCGCTGTCACTCCATACTGTTGAGGAACTATATAGTCTGTGCCACCACCTTGACTGATGTCAGCTGGTCTAGTCACTCAGTAAAGCACCTCTGGGGCAGCCACAGAGTGCTAGGCGTTGGGTCGCAGCCATGGACACACTTGTCTCGTCTGCATCTACCCTTAACCTACTTTACAGTGGTGAACCCGAGTGCAGAGGGAGGCAGTGACTTCCCAGGGTCACCTGGGTGATGGCCAAGAACGAGCCTTCTCCATGCTGCGGGTGCTGACCACAGCTCCCGGCTGCAACCTCCACTAGCCGTTTCTAGGACACAAGGGTATTGATTACCAGCCCTGCCTTGAAAAGGATTTCTTTTCGTTTTCCACCAAGCCTTTCTGTTCCTCACTTTTTTTTTTTAAAAGAATAAACTTGAAGCCATTCCCATGATTAATTACCAGCTGCCTAATGCTCCGCCACTGGCAAATTCTGGAAAGGGAATGAATTACTCTGAAAAACACCCGAAAAGAGAACCCACCATGAAGGAGAGTCAAAAACGTTACCTGGCAGTTAGCATGGATTCCTCTAGCCGAACTGGACTGCTGGCCCCGTCGGAGAGGGGAGCAATGTGGCTGGCCCTATCAGAGAAAGGCATGGGCAGCCTGCCGGGGAGTGGGACAAAGCCCCTGGCTCCAGAGAGCAGTACTGGGAGGATGAAGTAGCAGAGGTGGAGGTGGCTTTCCCTGCATCTATGTAGATTCCCGGTCTCTGTCCTCTGATATTACACGTTGCTTACTTTCTACAGACCTGAGTTCAAATCCCACTCCACCACTTACAACTCAAAGGCATTATACAAAATGCCTCTAGGAGGTCTCATGGAGGAAAGTGTGTGTCCCAAGAGCACAACCTGGGTAAAAGAAGAGGCCTCTAAGCATCCTAGTAGGCCTGTCCGCCATGATGGTGACACTCATGTTCACTTGGGGATAAGAATATGTACTCTTGCTATAGGAATTTGACCCACCTACAGCCATACAACTGAGAAGTAGAAATCTGGAGTTCCTGCAGCAGACGGGACCATAGCCCAGGTCCCCAGTTGTCCTGCTGCTTGCCGGCCCTGCCCTGGGACTCCTGGAACATCACATTCCACAGCAAACCTTTCAGGTAGCTAGGCAGGGATCTCTGCTCTCCCAAAGTGGCCCGGGGTCATGGTGCCCTGAGACAGAGGGCTCTGGGCCAATGAGCATCTGCACACGGTTTGTAAACCCTCTGGGTCGAGAGCCAAAGAATAAATAAGAGATTATGCAGGTGCCCTTTGGTGTAGAGTCCAGAGTGACCAACCCTGAAATGCCATCCTGGGATGAGACACACTGGTGTCCAGGCCAGCTCTATCCTAAGGTTTGCCCCCCCCCCCGTCATTCTTAGGAGCTCCCTGAGGGGGCCTAAGTTCTCCATCAGGCCAGGTGATCTGTCTATACCCATCCTGGTACTGGCAGGTCCTCAGAGGAAGGGGATAGTAGGGGATGTGGAGAGGGAGTCCCAGCATCTCTGAGGAAACAGGCAGTATGCTGCGAGCATCCTTTGTCATGACACTCCCATTTAACAGACAGTTACAGCAAGGTACAGAGCAACTGTTCAAGGTTCCAGTGGACAAGTGCAGAGTCAGGCCCTAAAGCTAGCAGTGCTCGCCATGGCTGGCCAGTGACTCACAGCAGTGAGCATGTCTCTCTGCCATCCAGGCCACCTCCTGGTGGGTCCTGTGTCCCACTGGGGTTCAGGGTCACCAGTGTGCTTATTAGTGTCACTATGCTGAGGCTGGGAATGCCAGGCCTGCATCCCAGCACTCTCCACTTTGACTCAGCGGCTACTTGAGAAGCATCTAGGCAGAAGCCATGGAACATGAACTGTAGGGAACACCTGTCCGGATACAATGACATCCAGCAAAGGTGGTGGCGCTGGGCCCCACTATGAGGGCTGAGAAGCCCCAGTGTGGCTAAGACTAACATAGCACCCCCAGGCCTGCTGCTCATCTGCTTCTGGAAGCTCTAAGCAGAAAGGTGCACCTACCTCCGTGTAGTCCCTAGTATCCCTGCACTGGTCAGTAGCTCACAGGCCCTCCACTTCACTCAAGGTCCATCCTCCTGCAATGAGAGGGAATGGTTAGTGTGTCCAGCTCCTACAGGGCCTGCAATGCTGACCACACTGCCACAACTGCTACCAAAGGAAAAGCTTAACAGGCAGAACAAACCGGCATAGGGGAGCAAGCACCAAGGGGTGTCTGGGATGATGTAGGCAGGACCAGACACCCCATTTCTGTAGGCTTTAGTTTCCCTGGCCAATGGATCTCTCTCTCTCTCTCTCTCTCTCTCTCTCTCTCTCTCTCTCTCTCTCTCTCTCTCTCTCCCTCCCTCCCTCCCTCCCTCCCTCCCTCTCCCTCTCCCTCTCCTGGAGGACCCAAGAGGAAGTGGTAACACTCTCTCATTCACACAATAAACATGGCATGAACAGAACACCCAAGCTGTGATGGCAATTGCTGCTTCAACAGCTAGAAGTGAAACACTCCAGTCCTATGCACTATCTCACATAAAGAACAAGTGCAGGGGCGGCCCCACAGAGACTCAAAGCGTGGAGTGGCCTCCTTAGGAAGGTGAAGTTAAAGAACCAATCAGAAAGGCAGACCGAGATTCAGGGAACAAGAGTCTGGGGCAGAAGGAAAAGTATAAGCATTCCCTAAACAGTAGGGAAGGAAGTGTGGTATAGAGGACCACACTGACAACGGGAGGCTCAGGCTCGGGAGTGCAGGGGAGAGGAGCGGTGGACAGAAGCAGCCAGAGAAGGGGAGTGACCCTAATTCCAGTTTGGGAAGAGTTCCCATGGCTGCGGAGGGAGAAGAGCTTGGATGGAAAGAAGGTGGTGGGTGACTAGTTGAGGGTTGCACCAGGTCTAAGGGCACAGTATGTAGAGCAGCTCTGCTGGTGGCAAGGAATGGGGCAAAGTTAGTCTCACTGGGTGACTCCACACTGCCCAGGGAGCTCATAGTACCCAGTAGACTCTCTGGTAGGGCGAGAGATGCAGACTCCAATTTCAGGTCTGTCTCTATGAAAGCAATTCTGTGGCTGGAAGCAAGCATTGTGCTTCCTTGGGCCAGCACCCTAGCATCTGAGTCATAAAAATGAGTTCGAGGCCAGCCTGGTCTACAAGAGCTAGTTCCAGGACAGGCTCTAGAAACTACAGGGAAACCCTGTCTCGAAAAACCAAAAAAAAAAAAAAAAAATGCTGGCTACAGGGTGGATGCCTAGCAGAGTAGGGAGGTCTGGCTGATGGTTGGGCGGGTGGTGCCAGCCATGCAGCCTGGCTTATACTCAGTCAGTCCCAGGCTCTCTCACTGCCCAGCATACACTGATGCCAGAGAATCCTGAGCCCTGGGGTTGAGGGTACAGTCTCTAGTAGGAAGAACCTGGTTCAAACCCCCATTTCACCTTCTCTCTAAATATGTATGCCTGGCACACACCTCCCTGACTCAATTGTAGGGAGATAGGCCCCCACTTAGAGACACAGACTGTGTAAGGCAGTGTATATAGGGTGTGGACCCTTATCCACTAGTGGGGACATGAATCACCCCACAGAGGCCAGTGCCGTGTTCCAGACAACACACAGAGCCACCAGGCAAGCCAATGCATTACTTTGAGAATATAAACAGTCCCTGGGTTCTGTAGCTAAAATGTTCCATTTTACAGTGGAGGAAACTGAGGACCAGGGTCTCATACACAGCAGCAACTGGGCTGGTGTGGAAGGTGAATGAGTCTCCTGCTTCCAGCCATCCACAGTCCAGGAGTTTCCCAAAGTCTAGTTGGCCAGCAGAGCCACTGACACAGAGAAAATGATTATTTTGGCAGTGGGGACAGAAGTCAGAGCCGGAAAGGCCTTGCTCACTTGTTGGGTGTCATCCAGACCTTAACGACCAATGCCAGGCCTGCCACTCAGGGTGCGTGGCTTTCACTCCGGCGTCTGGTTCAGCACGGACACATATCCCCATCTCCTGCAGACCCTACTACCTCAGTGCTAAACTGATGCAAAGGGGTAAACAGGCCAGAGAGGGTGACAAGTGGGGGACACCGGAATTTGAGCTGTGGACTGGGTCAGAGGTGTAAGTCTGCATTATAGCTGAAGACAACAGAGCCGAGGGCTAACACTGAGTCCACACCGTGGGGTCATGATAGCTGGAATTAGCCTCAGGAAACGCTCTTTAATTTATCTGCAAAGTCCAGAGAAGTTCTCTAATTGCCTAAGGTCACACAGCTACTGCAGAGTCTGGCCCTGGAAGTTATTCAGTAGCCCTGTTCAGAGCAAGTGGACCCGAGGCCCTCCCACAGAAGGAGGCTCAGGTACCAGGAGCCTGGGTAAGGCTGTGGAAACAGAAAGGACACAGTGCTCGAACCACACAGTCCTGCTAGTGTCCTCTATTATGGCTCCCAGCCTACGTGAGATTGGACACCCAGTAAGGCCAAGGACACAGGCAAGAGGTGACTTGTCCTTGGCTGTTCCCAGACAGTGCAAACCGCAGGGTAAATAGCAGGTCTGAGAAGCACTGTGTTCTTCCTCAAAGGCCTTTGGTATCCTGGAGGGTTGTGGGCAGTAGGAGCTCACCCTGGTTTCCTGTGGATGGGGACCCTCGCAGGGTGGGGGGTGAGATTCCAACCACATGGCAGCTTCCATCAGTTACACAGAGAAGGCCACACAGGGCCACGCCCATCTTGGGAATGATTCCAAAACTCCAGAGGGGAATGCAGTTGTTGGAGGCTCCATCACGGCTCCAAAGTGAGCAGACCCTGGTTGGTCTGGCATAAGGCAGAGATCACTTGGGGGCTGGGACTGTCCCAGGGTCAAGACAGATTGCCCCAACCATTGCCAATTTACTATCCCACCTCCACCAGGGATTCCTAGGAAGAAGTGGGGATGGTGATGATGGAGACCAAGATCTGAACTGGAACTCTGGCTTTGCCTCTTCCGTTAGATCAGACTCTGCTTTGCTAGTGCTGGGTCACCTTAAGCAAGTCACTCAGCCTCTCTGAGACCCTATCTCCTTTCTAATTAAGGGATAACTTTACCTCTAGCTGCTCACCCACAAGGAAGGCTCCAGGTTGGTATGGACCTTGGCCGAGCACTAGCATACCCAGACCAAGGGTAGCTAGATAGCCCTTACAGTTGGGTGAATTAAATGATGAGCCCGCAATCCTGAGGGCTGAGCCAGACACGAAGTGCCCACGAGGTGTGGAGGAAAAGACCATAGAATGTTAACAAAGCAGCTTTGGGGAGTACAGAATTGGTCTAGTCACAAGCGGTGAAGTGGGCACAGAACCTCCATCATGTGGGCATGCCCATGCCCAGCTGACCTGGTACAAAGACCTGAACCCTTCCCCATCTCCCAACCCTTGGTGCCTGACCTAGAAGGAGCAGTTGTTCTATCCCTGCTTTGCAGAGCTGATATGCCAGAGTCTGGAGTAGGGAAAGGGTCCCCTCTTGGGTCCACCCAAACTCTTCATGGGGATAGAGATTTCCTCACCTGAGAGATTTACATGGACACACATCCCCTGAGGTGACCCTGAGCCCAGGCCCAGGCCCGGGCTGGCTCCAGAAACAAGGCAAATATTTACCCCAGATGGTTATCCAAACCTTATCTGAAGCTCTGCCTCCTGCATTCTTGGAATACATGTTCCCTGACCTCACCCTCACTAGCTGAGCTGTGGGTTAGCCCGACTCAGGCTCCAGGGCTAGGGGGAGCCAAGGTCTGCCAGAGCCAGCTCAAAACGTCCCTCTTTGTGCACCCACAAGAGATGTTCCAGGATGGTCTTGGAGAAGTGCACATTGGCAGGAACCACCCACAGGCCTACCACAGACTTCCTACCAGTGGCTAGCCTCGCCCAGAGAGGGGCATGGGACGAGATCTGTGTTGATAGCACTGGCGCCTATTAGTGACACTGGCAAGGAAGTTGTATCAGTGTACTCACATGGACACATCCCAGAGTATGCAGCCCAGTCTGCAACCACAAGGACTGTCCCACCTGCTGGTCCTTCTGCAACAACTCTATCGGCTCGCTCTCAGCCCTTAGCATGGTCCTGGGTCCCAGAATGAGAAGGTCCCATTAAGCAGACCTGAAACTACACATCTGAAGGTAGAAGTCTCTGGCCAAAAGGAGCAGAATTTTGAGGCTCCCATCCCACACTGCACTCCGAGCATCATTGCCCTGTGGACCCTGGTCACCTTCAGTCCCTGAAGAACCACCCGAATATAGCTGCCTTCACAGAGGTGTCCCTCCCTGCCCAAGATCTCTCCAGAGCTTTCAGAACTGCTGGTGTTTCCTTCTCCTTGCATAGTTAGAACTGGGCAGTTATCTATATTTTGGGTCATGAGGCCACAAGGGAGGACTTGACTTTCCTCATTCCTGGCAGGGTAGAGCTGGAACCTGGGAGTTGGGGGATTCAACATCTCTGATGCTGCTGCACCTCACTGGTCTCCAGGTGACAAGCTGGTGGCTCAAGTTGTGAACTCATGGGCAGGGATGCCTGGGAATATCCATTAGGAGGTCTACGGTCTAGGAACTGCTCACAGACTTAACCAGCCCAGGGACACCAGGTTTTCTGACCAGGGAGCCAGGGATGTGGCAGGAGAAGTGGGTTGACCTGCTGGGCAGGTGACAACTACAAGCCAGGGGGGGTTATCTGTCTCCGGGGCCCTCATAGATATCCCTGAGCATCAAGGGATGTTCCAGGCTGCTCTTGGAGAAGAGAACATTGGCAGAAACCATCCACAGGAGAGACTGCCTGTGAAACTCGGTCCACACTCTAAAGTCATCAGGAACCCAAAGATGCCGTGATGAACGAGGGTCACTGAGACTAGGCTCTCATTTTTAAAATAGGAGCTGTCAACAGACATCTAGGAACTGTCATTTCCTCATTCTCTCCCTCAGTAACTTATTTCTGTCCTTTAACAAATGACCCTGGCTACCACAAGCGAGAGGAGCAAAAGAGAAGCAAAGGACAATAAGGCGGGAGGTGGCGCTGGGAAGTGGAACCCTGGTGGCTTCTCTGCCTGGCCATGCATTCCCATTTTGAGCTGAGGTGGGACGGCAGGTAGATGGACAGTCCCATAGGAACAGGTAGTCATGTGGGGAATGTGTGGGTGAGCGGGGAGCTAAGAAACCAGGGGAGCCAGTCTTGGCTCACAAATAAGCAGCCCATCTTTCCAGACCTTAGTTTCTCCATCTAGGGCCATCATGACTAAAGGCCTGGATGAGTTGGCTTCGTAGCCATTAACTGGTACAGGAAATTCAAGAAGTTTGGGCACCGGGGATTGTGTATTCCCTATGACCTCAACCCCCATCCCCAGGCAATCACACTCCCTAGCAGGCATCTCCTGGGACTCTGGCCACATGTGCTTGGAAAGTAGTGGAGCCCAGATTTATAAATTCCAGACTAAGGCAAGCCCTGTTCTTATTAAGGTTCTATCACCACCCAGGCCTAGCTAGAATCCTCTCTCTCCCGTGGCTTCAGTCTGCACGGCCCTGAGCCTGTTTCCCCAGTGGTGTGACAAGGCGGGTGGGGGGACGAGATGTTATAGGGTGATCCAGCCTTCCCTCCATAGATGGCCAGTGAGTCTGTAGGACCACAGCACTCCACAGTATGTCCCCAGGCACTTGACCAATTCATCCTCACTACCAGCACCTTGTCTGTCAGAGCTGCACTCTGTGTACAGCTTTCGCCTTTCACCTTCTCCTCACCTGGGCCAGCTGCCTCCCATTCCCTGAAGTTTCCAGCCGGTCAGCTTCTAGGAAAGAGGGGTGAGACCTATGCAGCTCAATAAACTCTGGGAGGAGAACAGCATCAGCAGGTGGCAGGCAGAGAAGGGCATCCCCGACCTGCTTTGCTTTGCATGGCCTGAGACGAGTTAGTTTTGCCTTCCTGGGTGCCCGGAGCCCAGCCCCGAATGGTGCCAGTATGTTTCAGCCTCGGCATCTCCCGGCACCAATTATGGGTGTGATGTCAGCTCACCCATCCCTGAGCCAGGGCACACCCAGAGCAGGTTGCCTCTCTGCACTGGAGGTGCTGATGCGCCCCAGGAACATGCCAGCCAAGTCTTCTTGCAGACATAAGGTGTCCTTCTCCATAGCAACTGGGAATCCCCCTGTTCTTTCAGAAGGAGGAGCCTGCATCCCAGTTACTTGATTGGACTGTCAGGGTGAGGAGTAGCAGCCTCAACAGCCCACTCATCCCGAAGACTGACAGACCTGGAAGGCCCAAGGTGAGCAGTCTCTTCAGGTTGCTCTAGAGTTTAATCCTAGGCTTTGAGCACCCCAATATTACAGTCTGAATGTGTCCCCAAAGTATATGTGTTAATGGTTTGGAGGTGGAGCCTTTAGAAGGTATGTAGGATTGGGTGAGGGTGTAAGGGTGGGGCCCTCATGGTGGTATTAGTGGCTTCACAGAAGAGTTCAGTCTTGCCACGCAACCCCCTCTGCTGTGTTGGGAAGCCCCCAGCAGATACTACCACTAGACACTTGGACTCCCCATACTCCAGAACTGTGGGCCAAATAAACTTCTATTCTTTCTAAACTATCCAGTCTCAAGTAGTTTGCTACAACAACAGAAACAGAGCAAGGGAAACACTTAGCTGGAGTGTTACTTAAGGAGAGGTAAGTGTGGTCACAGTGTTGTGGGCTCTGCTTGGATTAAAGAGGCAGACAGTGACACTCACATGGTGCCTACGGCCTCTGCGCCTGGTCTGGTCTTAATACACGGTTTATACATATGAGCCCACTATGAGCCTACTTATACACCTCACAGCAATTCTATGAGATGGGCAATGGCATCCTCATTGCACAAATGAGGAAAATAAGACTCAGGTCCTGGAGGCCACATGGTTAGGGTCAGAAAGTGACAGAGCTGACCTCGGTACCAGCTAGCTCTAGGATCTGTGAACTGAGTCAACAGGACTGTCTTCCCAGGGGCTCTTGAGTAGAGAAGAGAAGGTGGCCACTAAAGGCCACCCAAAGCAGAGCACCTCAGCCTGCTGCAGGCTCTACCCTAGGACCCAACTTCACTGATCTGAGACAGTTTATCATCCAAGACTGTCTGAGTTTCCCCTGAGGCCTGGGCTGAGAGCGCTGGCTCACCCACCATCACTCACTCCACTGCACTGGAAATGGAGCTTGGGGATGGAGGACACTATTCCAGGTTCAGGGAATCTGGGGTCTGGAGCTTAGCCCCCAGATTCTCTGTCCTGGGTTGTTTTGAGCGTGTGGACACAGCATTGTCCCCTCCAGAGGAGCAGCCCCCATATGTGGGTGGGAGAGAAGAGGCAGCCAGCAGGGGAAACAGCCCAGCGTGCAATCTGATGACACACAAGCTCAGCAATAGTGACTCATAACCATCCAGCCCATGACTCCACCCACTGCCAGAGCTTCTGGACTATACGAGAGCCCCTCCCACAGGGAACAGAGAGCCACAGAGGGCGGAAGGAACAATGGGATCCACCTAGAACTAGGTGGGAAAGGGAGACACCCAGAGGAAGCCATGAGGGGCATGGTGTCAGCTTGAGACGACCACTCCAGTACACAGGAAAGGGAGGCTGGCCTGGGTCCCAGGTGC
The DNA here is from genome assembly GCF_903992535.2 of Arvicola amphibius. Lineage (NCBI taxonomy): Eukaryota > Metazoa > Chordata > Mammalia > Rodentia > Cricetidae > Arvicola > Arvicola amphibius. The sequence goes on along the minus strand of NC_052058.2, from coordinate 30,689,441 downwards.
TGGCATACACTCTGGTCTTTTTGTCTCCTCGTGACTCAGGGACCCCATGCTGGATGCACATTCAGGCTTCTCACTGCCAATTTCTCTCCCCAAGAACCCATGACTCCTCAGTCTAAGCACTTTGGGGGCACTGTCTTCTTCTTCCTCTGTACCTCTGTCTGACTTTCAGGGATCACTCCACAGCACTCAATGATAAAGGTTCTGTAAGGCTAGAGGACAGAGTGGATCCTGACGTGGAGGGGCTCCTGTGTCAGGAGCTTCCCCACTGTTTATCAACTGGCGCACAAGCGCGAGGTGTTTCCCACCTACCTTTACTCACCACAATGACCTGAACCCACTTTCTTTGGAGTCCTGACCCTCTCCTTGGTCCCCTTGGTACCAGACATCCATGGACATACTGAACTGTACTGGGCTGGTGGCCACCTGGCTTGAGGAGGTGTCTCAGGTGTGTAGATACCTCCAGGGGCGAGAAGAATGGGCTAGAATACCTGCTCAGAGCCGCCACCCACACTACCAGACTTCCACCTACAGATCCACACAGCTGCCTAAGTGAGGCAGAGCTCAGACATGGTCTATTTGCTGGGCTGGGAGGCAGAAAAGGGGCCCATCCTCATCCTCAGGTATGTGGGAGAGACTTGTGAGTGGTCACCCAAGTCTGGCTGTCTTCACCAATCCTAAGTTCATCCTCTGCTAAGGGTTTCATTTTCCTGACCGCTTATGCTGGGCAAAGCATCCACCTCTCCCTGGCTTTTTATAGATGAGGTCCAGAGTGGGCAAGGGACTTGCCCAAGCGGATCACCAAACCAACCAGTGGCAGATTCTGGAGAAAGAATCCGGGTGTCTGGCTTGCAGGCCTGCTCTGAGGTTTCTCCCATGAGTCTGAAGGTTAGTGATTGTCCGAAGGAGCCCAGTCATCCACATGCAGGGTGTGGGCTTGTGCAAGCTGAGAGTTCTACCAATGGGACAGCCTGGGAGGAGTCAGAACAGGTCAGAGGCAGGGCAGTCCTTCCTTTCTCAAGAGGGTAGGATTCTTGGTGGTGGCTCCCACGGGAATAGGAGACACTTCAGTCGGGAAGCTTGGGTGGGCCAAGGTAGTGCTTGGGTAGGGCTTCCTGTGGGGGGTGACCCATGTGTCTGCAGCCCTGGGGAACGGGACAGCCTTCATTGTACCTCATCTCTGGGCTAGACCCATCCTCCCATTTGCCCTGGCTTCCTGTCCCATCAACTCCACCAGGATCAGGAGAGAGGGAGGGCCTCAGAGGTCTCTCTATAAGGGCTGCTGCTTTCTGGAGGCAGGATGGACTAGGAAGCCTGGCAGGCTTGGTCACCATGGCCTCTGACCTCTGGGGCTCTGATCATTTATTTTACAGAATGAGGCCATGATAAAAGTACCAACTGGGAGCTGGGTGGTGGTGGCTCCCAGCACTCATAGGCAGAAACAGATGGATCTCTGTGAGTTTGGGGCCAGCCTGGTCTACAAGAGCAAGTTCCAGGACAAACTCCAAAGCTACAGAGAAACCTGGTCTCAAAAAAAAAATACAGCTGGGTTTCACCCCTGAGCATATAACCTTGGATGCAGCTGAGCAGGACCCTGTGGGAATTAGTCTGACCTAGTGCTGACGTGACAGACCACCCACGTAGTATGCAGGGAAAAGCCCATGGAATCACCCATGCACACTTTGATTCCAGCAGTGTAGGTGACTCTAGCACATTCTCTATGGCTCAGGAATTGGGGATACGCCCACCCAGGCTGAGGGTACAGTAAAAAAGGAAGTTGGTGCCCTGCCTCATGGTGGAAGAGGATGTAGAAGTAGATGCAGCTTTTAGTCCCTCCGTGGCCCCTCCGTCATATATTCCCCAGCCAATGGGAGGCAGTTACATTGGGTTTCCATCAGGCTGCTAGACATTAGGGAGAGAAAGACCTCCCAGGTGGCCCCTAGGCCCACCTCAACATAGGCTTCTCCTGTTTATTGAGAGTGGGAGACACCAGCCGCCTCTGGAACCTCACTCTCCTGCCTACATACGGCAGCCCTAGCAACGCCCCACCAAGGCATAGCCCAGCAGGCCTCCTGGCCCTGGAAATCCTGACAGGAGGGAAGCTGCATCTGCTGAGCTTTGGCAGAACCGACACGAGCCACACCCTGGCTACCAGTTCTAGACAAGAGGTCTGGTTTCGACCACTGGGAATCCTGAGGCAGGAAGCCCGGGAGGGGCTCAGAGATGCTGAAGGCCAATGGCCTGTGGCCCTCACACAAGTGGGGTGAAGGGCAGGGGTCAGCCTTCAGCCTGGCAGGTGGCCAGCACACTAGAACTACCAAATGACCATTGGCAGTGGAAGGCCAACCCTGGGGCTGTCGTGTGCAAGCTAGAGCTGGGACAAAGGCCCAGATGGCACTGCAGACTCCGGCCTCGTCACTCTGCAGCCACCCTGCCCAGCACCCACATGCAGATGTAAGTGGTAAAATGGCAGCCACTGGGTTCACCCCTCTAGCTTTTCTCTGCACAGAGGTTCCCCATTTCTCTTCTTCACATTGAATACTACACCCCTAAATGTTATCACAGCAAAGCTTAGGGATAACTGGTGTGCTGAGATGGCTCCCGGTACCTCCTCATCTCGACACCCTGTACCAAGTGTGCCTTTCCCTCCCAGAGCCCGGGTAGCCGTATCCCAATTCCTAGCCACAGCTGCCTCTTCTAACAGGTCTCACCTTCTTGATCTCTTTGGCCCATCTAGGAGGCCACCACTGATTTGGCAATTAGTACCTTTAGGACTGGGGGATGTGGTTTTACTGGAACACAGGTCCAGCAAGGAAACATGCCAAGAAGTTAAAGAAAGGAGATTGGGAAGAGTCAGCCAAGAAAGAGATAAATACAGGAATGCAGGTAACTCACCAAATATGCCTCCCCCACCCCCTTCCAGGCCTGGGAAGGCAGCATGGTTCCTGGAAAGACTGGTGAAGGCGTAAAATGCAAGGATGGCCCATTCGGAGCGATTTCAGGGCTGTCTTTCCCTGCCTGCAGGGTTCATAGAAGGCCCCAGATGTCCAGAAGTCATCCTGGCCTGCATATCTGCCAGCTGCACGCAGCTGCTCCCTGGAGAAAGGGCCCCTCCTCAGTTAGGAACACCTGCTCAGTCAGTCCTCAGTCCTCAGGGAATGAAAGTCCCCACCCCACCCCCACCCCCACCCAGTAAGCTCTGACCCAACACTGTGCTTCAGCCTCCTGAACAGTGGTAGGTGGTACAGGTCATCTCATGACAAGGTCATAGGGTTCTTACTGTGGAAGGGACTTGATCTCAATCCTCCAACAAGATGGAAACACGTCAGACATGGGGTTTCCCCAAAGGCTCTGGAGAACCTCCTTACCTCCACATGAACCAGGGCCTGCCTCACAGTAGGTGCTTAATATACATTCAGTGGCTTTCTGGGTGGGGGTGGGGGCGAAGCCGAGGGTCAGGACTCTATGGCACAGGTCTGGGGCCACAGTAGTTGGAGGCAGGTTTCATACTCAGCCCCGTTTTTGGCTGGGATGCTGCCTTTTGGGGCTTGGCCTTGCCAGAGGAACAAGCCTCTGTGTTGGGGCTGGAAGGGCTTCTGTGGTCAGATGGAGCAGGAGACCCTTGTGGAGAGGGTAGCGCAGTGGCCCAGGAACTCTGATACCTGGCTCAGGGCCCCCCACTGCACTACAGTGCCTGTCCTGTGTCCTTCGCTGCTGCCACAGCCTCCTTGCTTTAGCTGGCCTGAACTGCTTACTTAGATAAACAGGGCAAGAGCAGTCATGAGACGGTCAAGGTTTCCTTGGTCTCACATGTATGTACACACACACAACTACTCACTGGGTGAGGTGGCCACAAGGGCCAGCAGGGCAGGCTGGACCAGCTCAGGTTTCTGAAGGACACGTGACCAGTGGCCTTTCCTCAGAGAGATGCTCTTGGCAAACATTTGTTTTCTGTCCCTGGCCATGCTGGATGAGAAGCCACGACTGTGGGGGACAAGGATGTCAGGACGAGGGACACATGCCCACCCAGGCCTCTGTCTGCTATTTTCCTTCCTGCCTCTGCTCCAGAAGGGCAGACACACGACAGGCGGGCCCTCTGTGGCTGCTAGCAACTCTCAAATAACAGGATAGACCTCAGACTCAAGGCCCAGAGAGGTAGCCTCAGGGACTTGGAGACAGAATGTAAGCTCCATAGCAGGACTCCATAAGAGACGCTGTTGCACGTTAGAGGTCAAGGGAAGAGAACCTGTTGCTACCTAGTAGCTCCACCTCTGCCTGACACCACAGAGACAGGCCCAAGACTGCAGACTGCATCCTGTATCTGCCTTGCTGGTGGCTGTGTGAGTACCTGCCTAGTTTCCACCTACCCTGGCTCAGGCCTGGCCTGGATACCAGGGCCCAGCAGCCCAGAAGCTGCCTATAAAAGCAACCCTGGGAAGCCAGAGAAAAGTGAGGGGTGTGGCTGAGGGTTCCCAGATAAAAGCCCTATCCATCTGGCCCCAGAAAGTTCTTCAAGGAAGCCACCTCATCTCTTCTCTCAGCGGCTGAGTACCAGGGCGCCTGTCACTCGGCTTTACAGATAGTGGTGGGGTGAGGGTGTAGCCACAGAAACGACACTAACAAGAAGGCTGCCTATCAGAGCCAGAGTCCACGTCTCTCACCCATGCCCAACTCCTCAGCCCTGGGAACAGTTTACCTATGAGTGCCTGACCCCATTTCCAAGTCTAAACCCTGATTTCTGAGGAGATGCTCAGGATTCAAGCCCAGGAATTCTGCTTTTCCTTCAGTGTTGGAGACCCTAGGAAGCAGTCCCGACATGTTTGATAATGGCTAAAGGTCACAAGGGAAAGGAGAAAGGGCGTGAGAGACAGAGAGAGAAGACTCGAAGAAGGGGAAACACTCATTGGGTCACAAAGGATGGAGAATACATAGGGGCAACAGAGCGAGACCTGAGTGGTCAGAGGACTCAGGACAGAGTGAGGAAGACCTGGAAGAGTAAGAAACAAGAGCTGGGCGGGATGGCGGGGCGGGAGGGGGGGGCAGAAGGTAGGGAGGGGATGACTCAAAGAGTGAGCAAGAGAAAGGGAAACTCATGAATGAAGAGGGGAAGAGGAGGTGATGGACGAGGGAAAGGCAGGAGGTCTGCAGGAGTGGGTGCTGGAAGATGGAGAGACGGGAGAAAGCAAGCCTGCCCACTGCACGTTAAATACCTAACAGGAGACGACAAATCAAATGGGAATTACTGCGGTAAAAACATAATTAGAAACTTGATTGAAGTTAAACAGAATTTACATAACACTGCAAATTAACTTTACACAACTATTCACTGGGAAGGGGAAGAAAAAGCATTTCATTAGTAATCTATATTTAAACAATGGGCACTGGAAAGCTTTGGGGTTCAGAACCGGGTGCCTTCAAAAGGCGAGGACTGCCAGAGAGTTTAATGCAGCATGTGTTGTGGGCAGTGGTGGGCAGGGTCCACGGGGCACCTCTGTGCCTTCTGGGGAGCAGGGTACCAGATGTGCTTCTGATGCTAGACCTGACTGGCTGCTGCTGTGTGGCTCTTCGCAACTGCCTTGCTTTCTCTGGGCCTCTATTTCCTTCCCTCCACAAAGAGAACGCCGAAAGGTGGTTTATGCCTGGATATTCTAGAAGAACGTGGGAGATGGTAGAGTTTGTTTTAAGCTCCTAGACTTTGGATTCAGATGGCTCAAGTTCAAAGGGCCCCCTGACAAATTAGCTGTGACATCCTACACACTTTGTCCTCCCGAGCCCTGGCTTACCAATCTGTTCAATGGCGATAAGTCCAGCCCTGCCAGAAATCACTGAGGCAGGAGGGGATTAAGGCAGGGACAGGTGGAGGGAGGCTTAAAGAAAGTGAGTCTAAAGGCCCTGGGATTACTTGGCCATCCGCAGAGCACATTAATTAGATTACCCACAGTCTCCTGCCACTGAGATGACACAGAGCCCCATAGCATCAAAGCAGCCTTGGCTCGCTCCCCTAATCCTAATGCAGAATCATGGGGCCCCTTCTCTCACACTTTCCCAAGTCCTCACCTAGGTTCCATGCAACTCTCAGACTGAGAAATGTCAGAAGCCAGCAAGCGGCCTACCCTCCCTACCAGTGTCGGCACCTGCAGAGGGCTGGCCTTGCTCCAGTGGCCCCGTGTCTAATGTCCAAAGCCCCTGTCCTGCTGAGCCCCCAGGCAGGACAGAGCTTCTCTCTAAGGAGTTCCACATTGCTCTGGCGCATTGCATGTTACAGGTTTTTCCCTCAACCCCAAAGCCTCAGTTGCATTCCCTAAAGCTCTTGGGAAATGGGAACCCACTGTTATTCCCTCTGCCCACCTGCCCCGAGGCAAGTGAGGGAGCTTCAGGGTCGTTAGAAAAAAAAAGAGACGGCTCAAGGACTCTCTGGGTGCAGGTGCAGCTTCCAAAGTCCTGCATGGTAGCAAGGTGGGAACCCCCACCCCCAGTCCTGAACACCAAAAGGGAGTGTCCAGGAGCTGAGAGAGGACCCAGGAGGATACAAATGCTCTTTTTTTTTTGTCTCACCAGCCTTGTCCTGGCCCAGTTGGGACACACTGAGACAGACAGCTTAGGTAAGGAGAGAAAATAATCACAGGATAGAATCACAGTCGCCTGCCTGTGACAGAGTGGTCAGCAGTCCAACCCTCCGGCAGCCCTGGACAGTGGTTCTCTCTTTAAGAACAAAGACCCATTCCTGCCCAGGAATGCAACAGGGGGCTATTCTTGTCTTTCCCTTGAACTGCCTCCTTGAGCCCTGTACTCTGGAAGGGGCACAATCATGGGCCCAAGAGCCCTAGATGGGCAGGAGGCCAAAAGGGCCCAACAGGACTTCTCCAAGAGAAACAGACAGACCTTAGGGTTAGAGGGCTGCTGGGGCCTTGCCAGAAGAACAAAAGACCAGGACACGGGTTCACTAGCAGCCCAATGGGACACCTAGGGTCCTCTCCACTTGTGTGGCAGAAGAAAGCCTCTAGTCTCTAACAGCCCTCTCTGGATACTGCCTCCTTATTAAGGCCTCTGAGCCTTTGTGTATGTTCCCTCTGTTCCCTCTGCATTGCACTGCCCTTCCCAGTTTCCCTGATGACATCTTCTGCCCACTTAGAGCTGGCTCTGCTCTCCTCTCTCTCTCTCTCTCTCTCTCTCTCTCTCTCTCTCTCTCTCTCTCTCTCTCTCTCTCTCTCTCTCTCTCTCTCTCTCTCTCGTTGCGCCCTCCTGACATCCATTCCTGTCCCCTCCCCAGGGCCAGGCCAGATGGCTGTGACTCAGACCCAGACTCCTGGCCTGCACACTCTCAACAAGCTCTCTCTCAGGGTGACCTCACTGGCTGCCTAGCTTGCAACACCGGCCACAAACAATTCCCGACCTTGCATCTCCAGTCACAGTCTCTTTCCAGACTCCGGTCTAGATGCTCCCTGGCTCGTCCTATGTGGCTCAGAGGTGCAGCACCTCCAACGATCCAGAGCAGACTGCCTTCTAGGGTCCCACTCTTTACTCCCAGCAGTCCAAGGACAGAGAAAATGACAATCTCCTCTGCCTCTGTTCCAAACCTGCCAGTCTGTCCTGACCACCCTTGATCCACAGGATCGTCCATCTGAGTCCGCAGCAAGCCTGATGCAGGGTTTCAGGAACATTTAGACTCAACTGCTACTCATCTCTTCCCCAATACCCCCAGTCCCAAGCTACCAGAGCTCTCTTAGGACCTGGCAGGCTGTCAATGATTCCTCGATTGCTGTCTCTACCTCTCTAACTCCCTCTGTTGTCCCCAGTTGAGACCATCCTCCTCCCCACTGCACTAGCCTCCAAGCTCATGAAAAGCCTTCCTTAACTATCCATCAGAGCCCCCCCCCTCCCCATGTTGCATGGGTTCTCTTTTCTGCCCGTATTTCACTTCTTAGAACACAGTCTCAAGCAGGTGAGCTAGCAGGTGCCTGCCGTGACAACCTGAGTTCAATCCACACGCACGATGAGATGAGAAAACACTCCCTGATCTCAAACAAACAAGGAAACAAATAAACGCTAAAACAAAACAACACTATCACCCACCGCACGGTATCCTCATGTCTTAGACACTCACTGTCCCTGACTCCTCGAGAACAGAATCATCACCAAGGGACAGCTGTTTACACTGTCCCCATCTCTAGTGTTTCTGCCCACAGAACTATTGCCCAGTCCTCCTTACCTCCTAGTCCAGCCACTGTACAGAGCCTTGATAACCTTAAGGGAGTAAGAATGGCTCTGAGATCCAGATGCTGTTAATGCATGCTGTGCAGAGCTGCTCTTCCGTAAGCCACCGTGTATGTCTCTGTGTGTGGGTATGTGCACATGAGTCCCGGTGCCCATGGAGGTTGGAGGCCAGAGTAATTGAGCTAGTACTATAGGTAGTTGTGAGCCATCTGATGTGGGTGCTGGAAAGCAAAGTCAGGTTCTCTGGACAAGCAATATATGCTATAGTCACCGAGCCATTTCTATAGCCCACATCTATTTAATTTTTGTACATGTACATTGACACACAACATTGAGTAGCTTCTATATTCATGCTCCACCTTTTTTGTTTGTTTTTGAGACATGGTCTTACCATGAGGCTCTGTCTGGCCTGGAACTTACGATGAAGATCAGGCTAGCTTAAAGTCACTAACATCAGCCTGTTTCTGTATCTCTAGGGGTGGGAGTTAAGGTGGGTGCTACTATACCTGGTGTTCCTCATTGTGTCTTTGAGACAGGGTCTCTTACTAAACATGGAACCCACCAGTTCAGCTAGACTCCCTACCCTCCAGAACCAGTTTAAAGCGGAGGAGAGCCACAAAGTAAAGAGTTATACATAGGTTGGCAGTTCTAATATACTTTAATAAATACATAACCAATAAAACAAAAATACATGTTCTTTCTGGTTCTGAGTTTAGAATATTGTCACAAACTTCTAGAGTTTCCTGGGCCAAGATCCTGTAAACTCATTACAATGAATTAGTTCTGTTTGCAGGGAAAACACAGCAGAGAAGGAAGTGCTTGGTCCAAGCATCGGGGCCAAGGCAGGTGGCAGGGCCAAGGCCACAGAGGGCTGGAAGCTTGCAACAGCATCCTCCCTCTTTTTCCCAGCCCACACAATCTCAGGGGGTGGTACAGGGCTTCCAGAGAATGATGCAACAGAATGAAGGTGGCAATGCAGAAACCTGGGATCCAAGATGGTGTGTCTTTCCCCAGCATTCCCTGGAGCTCTCCTCTCTTTCAACGGGCTCCCCTGTGCTACAGTGGTTGGCATCAACCCCTCTTTGGATCATGCTGGGCGCTCCGAGCATGCTCCTGATCCTCCAGTCAGCACTCCTGATCCTTGATCCTGTAGACTCTGGACAGTCACTAGCCCTCTGATGACCTTAGTGTTCCTATATATCTGTCTTTGAGGCAGGTCCTGATGATGCCAATGGCCTCGCAGTTCTAGTGCCATCCTGGTGCTTTGCAGCTGGAGACCCTGGCTGGGCCCCACGGCCTACCCTCCTGTTGAGAACAGGATGTGGGTGTCAGGAGGTGAGGAGAATGTGGGGTCGAGTTGGGAGTGGCCTTGGGTTGGGACTTCCTGAAGCCAGATCGGTTTACCACAGTCAGTTGGGCTCAGGACCGCACAGCTGTGAGTTATAAATGTTCCTCTCAGAGCAGGGTCTGGAGGCCCTGCTGCCAGTGGAGGCAGCAAGTGTCCAGAGTGCCCACCCAGGGGTCGTCCCCAGATAACGGTCTGTCCTCTGGAGCTAGCTGCACCTGTTGGGCTCTCCTGAGCTATGGGCTCTCTGTACTACTTACTCCGAGATTACTGATAAGAGGGATGACCCCATCTTTGCCTGTCTGCTCCTTACCCTTCAGGTGAGAATCATGTGGTTTTGGTGACCAAAGAGATCCGTGAGGGCAATGCCAGTCCTGGACCCTAACCTGGCACTAAACCTTTGACTTGGCACACAACCAAACAGTCCAGTGACAACCGTACAACTCAGCAACCAGCTTCCCACAGCCTAACTGCCTTCTCGTGCCCACACAGCAGGGCATGCACAGGGGAAGAAGAGAGAGTAGGCGGATCTCAGCCTGCACGCAAAAGCCCTCAGCTCAGAAGCACAGAAGCAACAGGGCCCAGCACCAGACCTTTGTGTGAAGCAGGCCCTTTGCCAGGGATATTCTAGAAGGGAAGAGAAAGACAGTCCTGTCTGGGAACTGCCCAGAACCCTTCAGGCCATTCTCAGGTTTGGAAAATGCATGTAAGAGGCCAGCTTGCACACAACATGGTGTCTAAGGCTAAGAAGTTAGGTGCCTCTAAGAGTGGACAGTGTCACCTCCTGCTGGGACCAAAGAAGGGGGAGCATAGAAGCAGGCACACTGATAAAACTTGGATCTATAGAGAGGCTTACGTTTATGCAATCTTGGAGGCCCTCTTGAAAAATATGTTGAATTGTAAATGTCTATAGAGTTAGGAAAACCATAATAAACTCCTGGGTCCTAAGGCACCTGACTCCTGTTTCTGATGAAGCTTCTTTAAACAATTTATCAGAAATGCTTATAATGAAAGCTCCCAATTACAACTTGCTGCACTTCTCTACCTATAACATTCCAAAGCTCCTAGGGACTCCAAGACTTCATCCAGCATCTCCCCATTCTTTGCTAATCATCGTAGTGGCTAACTTCTTTAAAGGGCCTTTAGCTGCACCTGTCTAAGCACTTCATGCCAACTGATTCATTTAGTCTCACGGCACCCTAGGAAGCACATACTGTACTCATTTTAAAAGACGAGGAAACGTAAGAGAGAGAAGAAGAAAAACAGTTCAAGGTCACAGCCGGGATATGAACCCAGACAGGCTGGCACGGTGCCGTAGCCAGTCGCTGGCCAGTCCTCTCGGCCACTGCTCTGAGAGGCTGGAAAGACTCCAACAGCAGCAGCAGCAGCAACCAAGGGTGGATGTTAAGCATACCCACTTATTTATGCATCCATTCATGAATGAAATCACTTACTCATCCCACCTGGCACCAACACCTCAGCAAGTGAACAGGCTCCCAGCTCACCTCACCACGCTGGGTCTCCTGCATAGACAGACATGGACACTGCCTTCATTTGCCAGGGCAGGTAGACAGGGTTTGGAGTAAGAGAAGCCTTAGAGATGGACTGGGCTGGTACCATAAAGATCTTAGTGGGGTGCGGGAGGGGGCTGCTCAAGGTCATCCAGCATGCTGCCAGACTGAACCATGTCCCAGAGAAGAGGAGGCAGCTGGAGAGTAGTGTCCATGAGGGCCAGCTTGCAGTAGCTGTGAGCACCTGAGAGGTTTGCTGCTAGTCTTTTGGAAGGCAGGGAGAGTTACTGGAAGTCTGGTGTCATGAGGCCAAATGATGGTGGAATAGGCTAGCTGGTAGCTGGTGGAGGAGGCAAAGGAGGAAACAGTGGCAGGTGTCTTCAGCCACTCAGGCTATGTAGGCCTTTGTTCTTTTCTTTATCGCCCATTTGCCCCTAAGACCTCCAGAACCGCCAAAGGGTTGATGAGCTGAGGATATCAGGCAGCTCTGTGGTCCCCTCCCACTGTATACCACGACTGAGCCGAGCACTATTCAAGGAGCACTCTGCTCATGGTTCTCAAATGTCTCAGCCCCCATCTCCTACTGAACAGAGAGAGATCAGCAGACAGGATGGAAACCCTGGCTAGATACCAACGGAGCCTTAGAGCTGTCTGGTCCTAGTGACTTGAGACTGGCCTGGAAGACAGCTAGATAGTAGTGAGCCATCCAGAGCTACACTGGCTTCCTATCTAAAACCTACAATAGCAGGAGGCCAGAACATGGGTCTGTGCCCTGTGTCAAGTGACCCTGGGCAGGAAGCCACTTTACGGGTCCTTCCTCTTAAGCTCTATTTTTCTTGGGGGTTACTGCTTATCGTCAATAGTTAGGGAAACTCTGGAGTGATCCAGGAAAGCCACCTGTCCCCAGGATGAGGCAGGGTATCTATAGGCCAGGACTCATGTCTCTGGACCCCCAACACCAGGGCATGGCTCTGACTTGGACGCCACTGTCACTCAGGCTCTCTCGGCGTGTTCCTTCCCCGTCACCTGACTCCACAAGCCCATCTGTGTTCCACCTTAATAATCTATGTATCATTATTTTAATCATTTTAAACCAATCACCTTTTCACTTAGCCTCATCTAAAGTGCTATCATCTGCCAAATCATGGGTCTTATATACTAATTATACATATTTTCTGATCCGCATGAAAATAAATACATAATATTAAAAATGTGAAATCAGCCCCACACCTGTTTCCTGGCATATCAGTCTGCAAGGCCTGGGAGGGCGCAGGCTTGTCATGGGGCGGGGGGGGGGAGGAGGGGGACTCTGTCCAGGTGAGGAGAGTGCTCCCAAAAGCAGAAGGGCTGCCAGGGAGCTAGAGCACAGATGGGAAGCGAGAGGAGGCAGAGGTCTCAACGGGAGCACAAAGGATTGGCCAGGCCCTTTTCTCCCTTAGGTGGGACAGTCTGGGTCCCAAGTTCTTAAGTCCACTGCCCACAAAATGCACAGCACACCGATGAGTACTGGAATAACAGTCCACTCTCTGCCTCTTGCTGGGAGGTGTGGGTTTCAAATTCCCCATATGTTTAGGGGCATGAGTCAGGAGATCCCCCCAGTTCCATTAGTCAGAATGCAGCCCAAGCACTCATGGTCTCTGACATTCCTGCTGACCTCTTGGTCCCCAGAATGGCCCTCTGACCACAGTCTCCCAACACTTCATGTGTGACAGCTACAAAACTGGACAATCAGCTAATCTGAATCCCAGAAAATTTGAATCCCGTCTTTACATGGAACAAATATAGTTTATGTAAAAGTCGTTAGGAGTACCTCTCTTTTGAATTAGCGAAAATACATGCAAACTGAATGGTGATTAGGCAGCTGATGGGTTTGATAGCACAATCACGCCTGCAGCAGTGCCCTAGTCCTGAAACATGGTGCTCCTGGGAGGCAGCAAGTCCTATTTACACACTGTATTTATTTATTTATTTATTTATTTATTTATTTATTTATTTATTTATTTATACGTTTTTCAAGACAGGGTTTCTCTGTATAACAGTCCTGGCTATCCTCGAACTCACTTTGTAGACCATGCTGGCCTCAAACTCACTGAGATCTGCCTACCTCTGTTTCCTGAGTGCTGGGATTAAAGGTGTGTGCCATAATCCTTACCTCTCCCACCCCCACCCCCATCTTACACACTGCATTTATAAAAACAACGTAAGTAGGGATAGAGAACATGGCCTGGCCCTGCTGGCTTCCAAGGATCCTAACACTGAGCAGGGCCCAGAAGGGGAGAGGCCAACATGCCCAGCATGGAAGAGGGGTAGTAAAGATACCACCAAGGTTCCATGGGTCTATTTCAGGCCTGACGTGTGTCCTGAGAAGCTGGGAATGAAGCTCCTCAGCAGGAAGTGGGCTGCAGTGTGTGAGGGGATGGAAGCGGCCGTCTTGGCCCTTCTGTCTGTTTTTTTCTCTGCTGTGGTTGCTTATTTTTCCTTGGCTGGCCCAGGCCATTTACTGGATATTTCTCAAGCTTCCACCTATAATATGAAGAAAGGGAATGTTTTTTTTTTCTTCCTGGACTACATCCAGGAATAAGGCTCTCAATACATTGGCACTGATAAGTTCCAGGTCAGAGGAGTGCCCAGTGCAGGTGGGAGCCAGGGAAGTAGTCCAGAGGAAAAGATGGGAATTAGGTTTCCAAGGATGCATAGTTTTCTAAGAAGTGTAACAAAGGGACCTACATGTGAAGAGGAGCAGTCGCTACACTCATGAGGACCCCAGGGGCATGGAGGTGGGAGAAGGGAACAGGGTCCTGATGCCAGAATAAGGATTTGGACTCCTGAAGAGGTCTACATGGAGGGAGGCTAAGCCTCCCCCTTGTGAGTTCTTTCCTCAGTTCTCCTCCCCCACCCCAGCGCCACAGAGAGGGCCAGGTGGACTGACCATCAGAGGCAGCTGGTCTGGCTCAGCAGAGCAAGCACTGAGCAGAGGGAGACTAACCTGATTATAGGAGCTGTCAGTCTACAGGAAGAGGGGTGGCTGGCTGCTGTGGCCACTGGGAATGTGCAGGAAGATGCACGCTGGGCCAGCCCGGGGTCCCCAGTGAGGGGTGGTCTCAAGATGCCTGGGAAACACAGGACAGCCATGCACAAGCCCCTACCCCAACTCCAACGCCACCACAGCCTAAGAGGTGCTGGTTGTAACCTTGAAGAACAGCATCCAACTCTGGGCCACAAGCTCTGGTCTCAAAAAAAAAAAAAAAAAAAAAAAAAAAGAGTGAACTAGCAGGAGAGAGGGCAGCAAATTGGCCTCGGCTCCTACCCCTCAGAGTGTGGTGCTGCCATCTGCAGCGTTTGGAGGAACTGAGGCCAGGCGTGCCCTCTGAGGTCCACTGCAGACCCTGTCACTCCCTCTTGTCTTCCCTCCAGTCCAGGTGACAAGCTCCTGAGAGTGCTGATGTGGGCAGCTAAGCCTCAAACCTGCAAGAGGCCTGGGTTCATGCAGACAGAAAAACCCAGGGTGGATTAAGAGAAAGGCTGGCAGTGAGGGCAGCGTCCCTGCCACTGTGACACTCATAGAAGTACAACAATCAGGACTGGCTCTCAGAGTCCACTGTGCCTCCGCCTTGGCAGGCAAGTGTCCCTTCCCTCTCTTTCTGGAGGTCCCTCTACACTGGGAACAGTAGTGGTTCCTGCTCATAGGAACTAGGAGGAGCAGGAAAGGCAGGTATCTGAGAGTCAAAGCCCTGGGGGGCAGCTTACCTGTGCCTTTGAACATTGGGTTCTGACAGATTTCCCAAAGGGAAGCCCTTCCACCTCTCCAGCAGGGGCAACTCTTGACCCTCCCTTACCTCTCTTCCCAAAAGCAGTTCAAGTGGCCTTTTTACCTGCAACCCTACCAGATCTAAGGACGAGGTGCCAACTCCTAGAAAGGCGCTTTGGATTTGTAGAAGATCAAGATTACACCTCAAGGCTTCTCCCCTCTGTAAGTCCTGCCTGGAGCTAAAATCAATAAAAATCTTCACTCTGTGTCACCAGAGCAGGCGAAGGCCCTGCCATGACATTCCTTCCATGGCGGGGGTGGGGGTGGGGGATGGGAGGGGGCGATGACTTGGGGGTCTCCTTTGGCCCATGACCTCAGTCCCAACTGCAGGCAGCAGCTGAGGGCAGGGTGGGGCAGTGTCCCTGGGAAACTTGAGGCAAATGCAGGCTGCCTAAGTGCCTCTCGAAAGAAGCACCGGGCGCCATTCATCAGCTGGTTTTCAGGACTGTGAGAAATCAATGGCATCTGCACTGCAAACTCATCATTAGGACGGGAAAACTCTGCAATGGAATTGATTTGTTTAAATATAATAACACAATTTAACAGAAGACTGTGGGGGTGGGGCAGGACCTCAGCAAACAAAACACAGACACATAGTGGAGGTTCTGGACTCCGGGGGAGACAGCTGCAGATCAACTTCCATGGTGCCTGCTGAGCCCCATGAAGCTAGGGATGGGTGTTGTCCCTGATTGCAGGTGGCCCAGATATGTCCTCAAGCAGCTTGTGGGTGGACCCAGAATCCTGGCTGGCCACACCTATGTTGCTCTTGGAGATGATTTGGCTTGAACACGGGTTCACCCAAAACAGTTTCATTAGCCCCCATCCTTGGGGTCCAGACACCTGTGGGGGGGGGGTCAGGTCAGAAGGGGCTCAGTGGAGATAGGGTGACAAAGTGACAACACAGGCCAGCAAGCACTGGTTGGAATTCTTGGGGTGTCAGGGGGCCCTGGGAAGGAGTGCTAGGGTAGAAGAAAGGTGGGGGTGGGCAGAAATGAACGTTACATCTAAGACTGAGTAAGAACCTTGCTGGAAGGTGGCTGACAACTCAAGGTTTAAATACTTCCCTGATATGACAAAAAAAATGGATAAGCAGTGTGCCTATCATCCTTACAATGTCCTAGGGCCCTTTACACTCTAATTATGCGGCACTTCATTTAATTCCAGCAGCCGGTGATGAAGGCATTCTTGTTAAGCACGTGTCATAGGTCATACTACCAAGGCTTATCTAGGCTGCCCGAAGTCACATAGCTGCGGAGCTGGGAGCACACGCCTGTATTTACCATGCGAGCCTGCTCACTCCCCGTGACACAACTTTGTCCTCACTGGGACTGAACACCCATGGCAGGAGACAGGCAGCCCCTACATCCGGAATCTGGGTCTGAGCCACACTGGGTAGCTGGGGGCAGTAGTTTTAGGTAGTGTCTGAGAAGAGTGTTGTTCTGGTCCCGAGCACACTGAATCCACAACGAGACTAGAGACTGGGCACAAAGCCGGGCATGTACAAAGGTACTACACCCCATACCACTAAAGACAGAAGACGTGGAAAGCTCGGGTGGGCCAAGAGGTACAAACAGCTTTCAGACCTCACTGAGCCCAGAAGATGGCCTTGATACCATCTTGTAATGTGGACTTTTCCCCCACTGGCAATGGGAAACTGGAGAGACAGAGAGCGCTGGAGAGGATAACGTGGAGGCAGGAACATGGTAAGGCCTGACTGTTGGCAGGAGCAAGACAGTGAGAGAAACAGAGACTCAAGGAAGAGAAAGGGGTACCAGGGATGAGGGAGAGAGAGTGTCAATGATACCCAGGTTTCTTCTGTGAGAGACCTGGCCTCAACATGCACTACCTTCTACATCAGTAAGAATGACCCAGGACCCCAAGGAGCACTGGCTCCTCACCCATGGAGAGGGGCAACACAGGCCAGTAGCTGTCTCTGTCCTGCTCTGTCCCTCTGCTGCCTCTGGCCCTACTCCTTCGGGGATTCCTTCTGCCTTCCTTCTTAAGACATTCCAGGGCTAAGGAGAAGAACGATTCAGCAGGTAAAGCATTTACTGTGCAACGGTAAGGATCCGAAGCCCATGCAGAGTGAGACAATAGTGTACATCGGTACCCAGTGTTCCTAGACGGAAGGAGAATCCCTGGAAGCAACAAGCCAGCTAGTCTAGTGTATACACGGGCAAGCATGAGAACCTGCCTCTGGAAGGAAGGCAACCCCTTGAGCCCCTTAAGGGGTTAAAGACTTCTACATGTGACCATGGCCCTTGAGCACCACGAGCACATATCGCACACATGATAACAATAAAAGAGAGGTTCCAGAAATCTTTGGAAGGATGGGAGGAGAGCTGCATAGGCCCTCTGTGCAAACAGGGAAAATGAGGTCTGACAGGCAACAGCCCATGATGCATCAGCCAGCTACTGGTGCAACCTGGTCCAAGACTTGACTGGCATGTTCTCAAAGCCTCCCGAGAACAGTGTGGAGGAGAGCGGTGGGTGAGGAACACAGCCCTAGGTATGGAAACGGTGGTGACCAGCAACCAGCAGGGAGCAGGGGGGAGGCACAGGAAGGGCCAAGTCCAGAACAGAACCAGCAAGTCCCCAAGTTGGGAGACATCCAAGTGCACCCATGGAGGGGAGGCACTCTGTCCTGCCAGAGACATCCCTGTCACCCACACTGCGTCGCTCAGAAGAGAGGCGAATCTCCAAGATTTGGAACTTGTGTTTCTAACACCGGGACAGTCCTAGGCATGGACAGCTGCTGATCACTCTAGCCGGGCTGATTCTGGTTTCCAGACCCACCCCTTTTCAACTGTGGGTGGCCTCTGTGTGCCTCAGTTTCCTCATCTGGAATGCAGTGTATAATAGAACCTTGTGTGAGGGGTTTGGAGACTGAATTCAGCATCTCATGTGCTGTGCTCAGCAGCTGACACCAGTCACTCAACACAGCAGGTGGTCCCTGTCATTACCACCAACTGTGCCACTAGCCTCACTTGTGGGAGGCCCAGCTGAGGCGGTCAGCATGATGATTCAACCATGCGCTCTTCTGTGTACACACGCGCTGATGACTGAGCCCCCATATAGCACAGGGTAAGTTAGAGCATTATCATACCGTTTCAGCTGAGGAAACCGAGGCACACTGGAGTAGCCCATGTGCCAGGCACAAGTCCAGACCTGGAAAACCACTTCTGTTTCCACTGGGCCGAGTCCAAAGCCAGCCAGCTACTGGATGAAGGCCAGTGTCCACACAACTTCTGGTCATACTGACCCAGGACACGAACCAGACAAACACTGGCTAGGCAGGCATGGCAGGCCAAACTGGAAGTACATGGGGAATGGGCAAAAGGCCCTGACCTGGAGGAAATCACATTACCAGTCCTCAGCCTGTTCTAGAACTTTCTTTTCCTGTTCCAGCATATCAATCTCATTTATTATGATCCCAGAGGAGCTGCATGAGAAAACCCCCAAGAGGGGCTCAGCTACTGACTCACTCTTTCCTGTACATTGCCTTAGTACATCCTTGTGATATTCTATAGTTGCGCCCCATGCTCCTGTCCATTTCAGAGATCAGGATGCACGCAGCCTCGCAATATCCATGCCAAAGCCTAACTTGTCTTCACTGCTGGAATGGCAAGGATGGAAAAGTCCTGGGATAAAGGCCACAGAATGTCTGGGTTCAGCAAAGAGGAGGAGGAGAATTGAGCACCAGATCACTGGGGGATGGAGCAAGCCCCCTGTTGGAGCCCAGGAATGAGGTGGTCACTGTAGACAAGGAGTGCCCACAGGGAGGCAAGAAAAGGGAGGTGTTTCTGCAGGGCCACTCCTGACAGCCTAAGGACATGGGGACCTGACAGAGACTGCAAGGCAGAGCCTAGCACTGTGCCACCCCAGGAAAAAGGTCACTGAGGCGGGGAGCAAGCGTGGGCTGGGCAGGGGCTGAAGGAAGCGGGCCGTAGCTATTTTTAGTATCTTGATGTAAGAGGGAGAGGTCCTTCTCCCTACCAGGTAAATGTCAGCAGTAACAGCACTTGTGGCCAATTAGAGCAGACAAAGTCCAGGAGGGAAGAGAGCAAGGTTTTGCCTCCTGTGGGCCTCCAGCATCTTTAGCCAGTGGCTTCCCCTAACAAACAAGCAACATTTGCTTGGTCCCCAGAGGAGTATAAGCAGGGCCCCGGATCCTCAGCTTGATTTTGGATTGGCTGTGTGACCTTGGCCAAATGTCCTTCCCTCCCTGACTCTAGTTTTCCCCCACTGGAATCAGGCTCCTACCCAGTTTATATGTGAGAATGACATGAGTCAGGCGCCATGGAGAGGCTTTGAGTTCAAAGAATGTTGCCACTCCATGCTGTAGGATAACTGTTGTGGCGTTCCAGAAAGAACTGTGGGCTTCCCGAACAGACTCCTGGGCCATCCCTAAGGCTGACGGGGCTGGAGCTGGAAGCTGTGCACACTATTCGTGCAGGAGGTTTATGCAAGCCCAGGACCTGGAGTCCAATGGTCCCGTGGCTGTAGCTAGTGACAGGAAAGAGGTGAGAAGGAGACCACTGTGGGTCAACGCTGCTCGACATACACAGTGTGACATGATCAGGGAGGAGCCCACAGGGTCCCGACATTGCTACAGATTGGACTGGCAGCATTCGGGGAGGTGTCCTGCCACACAGCCTTGGGAGGACTACCCTCTCCCTGCTTCCAGCCTCTCCCAGGAGGCAGTTGGTTATAGGAAAGATGGGGATGCCCAAATCAGAACATTCTCCCAAACACTCTATGAGAACTAAATTCTTATAGTCCACAGGTAGAATTACACAGGGCCAGCCCCTGGCTTCCCTGGATGGTCTAGCCTAGGAACTCTAGGAGCCTTAAACTGGTCTTCATCAGCTAGGGAGATTCCCATTGCGGTTTCCTCAGCCAATTGCCCACCAAGGATCTTGACAGTTCTATCCCTCCCTCAGCAAAAACCCAAGCACAACTTGTGCTGACCAAAGGCAGATGTTCCCACCAAAGCCTGGAGGTTGCTCTGAAGCTTGAAGGTGGGCTCCTGATGCCTAAAACCCAGAGATGATCCACGGAAAACTGAGGCACAGAAGTGGATCATTGGGGAGTTAGAAGAAAAGTACACACTCCATTTTCTGGCATCTGAACTCAAGGGTACCCACCTCGCCCCTCTTTCCTCTACTACCCCCTTGGCCCTGGACACAGTCCTTGTGGCAGCCTCTCTGCCCAGCTTTTCCTGTGGCTGGGATGCTGGCAGGTCCATTTCAGGTTCACTCTTTAGGACTGGCTGCAGACCTCTACTCCAGGAAAAGGAATGTCATAGCCTCCCAGACTGCAGGGTAGCTAAGCACTCGGCATCTCTCTGCAAATGGATGGGCAGGTCCCGGTCACCAGTCTACTTTATGTCTTCATCCATAGCATTTTGACACCAACTACATGGGTCAGGGTAGAGGAGATTTCACTATGGGAGGACCATGGCAGAAGGCAGTGATGGGTTTTCACAGAGCTGGGCCCCGTGGCCCCTTCTAGGTGAGTTTCCACAAACAACTGAGCTTCCCTGGTACTGCTGTCTGCACCCACAGCTCCTCAGCTGACTTGCTCATTATTGCTGGTCTCCACTGTCTGCATCATCACCTTCCATACAGTGTAGTTTCAGAGGGCAGTGTGCATGGCTATAAGGCTGGTGCGCCATGTGGTTACTGGTATATTTCTACCACTGGGCTCCGCGTCTCCTTGTGGCATTGGGAACCTGGCCAGCTGATTCCTGAAGTACACACCTTCTCTGGGATAGTGTGTGACATTTTGATGATTCCAGACAGCAGCCAGCTCAGGGTGTTCTTCTTTGCTGTGAGGTATGTGGGGTCTTTGAAAACAGAGACAAAAGGCATAGGCAGAGCTGTTCGGCACGACAAGTGGGGCCTGGGTATGTGTCTCATAGACAAGAACAAGATGAACTCCAGGCAGGTGCTGGGTGAACAAACCTCAGTGGGAGGAAGAATTGCCCATATGATGTTCACAGAGTTCTTTATGGGCCATCATTCCTACATAACTAGGTAGGTGGTAGAGTTGGAGAGCAACCCAGCCTTGCCCACCTTGGGAAGGATGCCACCTACTTAAGTCATAGCCTCTTGTATCTACCATAATGAAGCTGTGTGTCCCCAGGCTAGTTCAGGGCTTCCTCTGTCCCTCAGCAATGTCCACCCCAAGTTCCTGAGCTGAGTTCAGGCCACTGAAGAATGTGCAACCAACAGATGTGCAGAGGGTGGCAGAAAAGAGTGGCACTTGGCTCCCCCTTTAGACTAACCTCTTCCTGCCTTTGTGTAGGTGAGCTTTTCCCTCCCAGAATAGGTACTGGAAGCTTCAAGACCTGGTGGGGCCCAACTGTCCAGCTACAGGAAGAAGCCAGTCCATCCCTGTTTCCCCCAGCCTGGGAGCCAAGGCTCTGACTCTAGTGTGGAGGCTGAGACTGGATCCCACATCACCAGAGAGCTGCCCTTACTCCCAGTATAGAGTAAAGAAGCCAGGACAAACTGAGTACGGGCCTGGGGGCTTTCGGAAGCTGCTGAAGCACCTGCTTGCATCTGCTGCTGAATACATCTTCCTGGCTGGCTGTGAACTGTGAAGCACCCCACACTGCTTCTCCCTCCCCCAGGCAGACTGCTTGGCTGCCTCCTTGGTCTTCGCCCTCACTGAGTGGACACTTCTGTGCCTATGCAGCGCAGTTCTGTGACTATTGCCTTGAACCCATGCTCACCCAGCTGTTCAACCACCATTTGCATTTAGCAGGAGGGCCCAGCATGGTGTCATTGTTGGTGAGAGCCAGTCTGACAGCACGGGGAACATATGGTTCCAGAGGAAACTGGGCTTGATCCCAGTTCCACCAAGAACTGTGTTGACTCTGGGTAGGTTTCCTAGTCTCTGTGTTTTGAGTTTCTTCATCTGTACAATAGGACAAGTTCAACTTTCACTGGATTGTTAATGCCTTTAAAAGCTTCACCTTCTGGTCATTGAGACTAAGGAACAGCAGCAGAGAAGGGCAGGGACTTATCCAAGGTCACACAGCAGGTCTTTTGGAAAGGCAGCCCCACCCTACCAAACCACAGGGGCAGGACTAAGCAGCAGGCAGTAGAGTATTTCCACCTCCAGACTAGAGTAGCAGGAGGGGGAGGTGGGGCAGGGCAGGCTGCAGAGGCTGCTGGTGGAGGGGTAGCCTGGAGGCCACAAATTCCCGGCAGGGGCTGGGGTGTGCATTCTCAGCTGGACTGAAGATTGACAGGCACGCCACAGGCGGCCCTGGAAGTCCAGTCTGTAGGACCTCAGGCTAGGCCCAGCCAATCCTCTGCGCGCTGGCCTTGGCACCCATGTCTTCAGGCAGCCCACACTGTCCTTAACCCTAGAAGTGCACAGACTACAGGTGACTGCCAGGCTGGAGCCTGGGGGCTGGTGGCACAGGAGTGTGGCTCTTGTCATTTGGTTGCCCACAGAACTGCCTCAGGAACCCGATATCCCCCTTTCCCGATGTCTGTTCATCATCAGGCAAGGCTCTCTCCAGGAACTGCCGCTGTGTATCCGCAGTTCCAGTCAACCATGTCACACACCCTACCTTCTACACGCCACCTGTCCACAGGCCTGGCTGGGGGAGTAGCAACCATATGACACCTCCCTGAGAAGACTCTCTCTCTCTCACCTGTAGATGAGGACATGGGGCTCAAAGAGGCTTTTTCGCCAGAATCAGACAATTTATTTAAAAAAAATGGAGAAACAGATCCAGAAACACCCCAAAGCCTAAACCCTGAGTTCACATTCTTAACCGTTATGGTCAATGTATTCCACCCAATGTTCCTTTTATACATTCCAGCCACAGAAGCGGCGGAATGCCACAACCTGACAGGACACCCTCTCCCTCTACATCTGTTTTTTTCTTCTGTGATGGTCAGAAGCAACTCAAATCTTCTTTTCTCTGTCCAGCAAGTGGCTTGCCCAAGCTCTGTGTGGGCTGAGCCTTATCCTTCCCAGGAATAAGCAGGACTGAAGACTCCTTTACTATGGTGAGCCAGATCTCCAGGACCCGCCAGGCCATCCTGACAGCCTAGAACTTGGAGCCTCTCATGTACCAGGAGTGAAGTTAAATTTTACCAAGAGGAAAAAGCCCCTCTAGGGCCAGAGCTCAGGTATGGCCCTCTCCGGTCATCATCCACCTCACAGCCTGGGTGGACCTCACCACAGCCCAGGGGCTTGGAGTGGTGTTAGGTCTCACAGCCACTATTTTTGTATCCAGCCAATAGGAATAATGCCTCTTACTGGATTTAATGAATTATGCGAGCACGCTGCCCACGGCAGAGAACCACAAGGGGCAACACCTGGTGACAGCACAGGGACAAAGAAAGCCCCTGGCATCCAACCCACAGGAACAAGTAGACAGAAACGGGCAAGCAGGGCGCAGTCCAGACAGGAGGCTCTGCAGTCAGAAGACCCTGGGCTTCACGGCAGCTGCGCTGCTGCTCAATCTTCCATTCTCTCTGGCCCTTGTCATGTGTGCTGCCTGGAACTGGGTAGCAGGGGCAGGTAGGCCAGGCTGGAGCAGCATACCCAAGAGAGTTCCCACACGATCCTCGTGCAGCCTGTCCCCAGCTGCTTGAGACAAGCTAGCCCCTGGCATCACAGAGCCTCCTGCTGTGGGAGGGGGACACGCTGTCAGAGGCCAGGGGGCCTCGAACAAGGTCAGCAGGCTGTGTTCGGCTTGTGAATGGAGGAGCCTGGACACCCACTTGGTTGGTTCCACTTTATTCTACTTTTATGTGGAAATACAAGTACATTCTACTTCTATACCTGGCTTCATGGGCTAGCCTTTGTCATACTGGTCCTTAAGCTGTAAGGGACCTCACTGTGCCTGCTATCACCAACTTGAAGTCCTTAATAGTTTGTGAACAACCGGCTTTGATTTTTATCTTTCACTGGACTCTGCAAATGATACAGCTGGCCCTGATTTTAACGAACTCACACGGGCCCTCGGGTGCAGGCCTAAACGGCTGGGAGTTAACTTTTGCTTCCCTGAGACTCCGCAGGAGCTATGCCCTCTGCTTCTTCTTCCTTTCCCCTCTCTATCAGCATGGTAACTTCTCACCTTCCCCAAGCCAGCCCAATGGCCACTTCCCAGGCTGGGTTCATTCCTAGGCTTTCTACCCTGATATAGATGCTGCCCCCATGTCAGGGAGGCAGGTTAGTAGAAAGGAGGGCTTGGGTGCAGTGCTGTTAAGAAATACCAATTCTGGACTTGTCATTTCCTGCCTGTGCAACTCACCCTTCTCTAAGCCTCAGTTACCCCATCCAGTGTGAAATACCCAATTCCTGGAGGATCCGAGGAAGCTTGATCATAGCAACCAGCAGCCACTGCCACTTCGTAGAAGGCCTCTCCTTTTGTCTTGAGTTGGCTCTTCTGAGGACACTCAGACCCACCCTCAAGAAGGGGCTACAGTATGGGGAGGACCAGGACAGGGTTCAAGGATGCACAGGTATGAACTTGAACCCAAGTCTGGTTAGGTATGTGACGTTGGGCAAGGTCTTCCTAAACAAGGCTCAGTTTCCTCAACTGCACAACGGGGATGGTGACAACCATTCCCTCAAGGACAGTTATGGAGGGAAAAATCTTGACATGGTACAGTTAAATGCCCATAGGAGCAGAGGACATTACTATGACTACTGCTATTATCTCCATGATCTAGATTAGAAGACAAAATCCCTTAGCAGGAGGGTGAGAGCTACCAAGCCTACACAGGACGCTGACAATAGAATAGAACCACATGTCCAACGCCCAGGCTAGGCCCAAGCCTTCTCTGCTCTGGTTTGGAAGCCCAGGAACAAAGGGGAAACTGGGAAACAAGCCACGTCCCCGCCCAAGCTCCTCAAGCTCCTGACATCACCTACTTCAGGTAGCCACACACACTTACCCAGCCCTCAGTAGCAGATTCCCAGTACCAATATATAGCTGGCTCATTAACTCACCTGCTAAGGCTTCTGCCAGTCGATCACAACTCCAGGCTGTGGCAATATTGGGGAAGGGAGACTGCGGTGAAAGAGGTGCTGAGTGGGTTCTATGCGGTCCAAGCACTGTGGCCACAAGTTCTGCAAGAAAGAGCAGAGGGGACAATGAGTTCTAGCTTTGGGCCAGCAAGCAACCCCTGAGTTTTCCAGCTGTCCTCTAGATCTAGCATGCCTGGGTCCCTCAAACCACCTCCTGGATGCTGTAGTTCCCTTTGGAAGAGGCACAGGCTACTGAGATTCATACCTGCGACCCTACACTAAGCCTCAGTGGGTCCAATAGCCTGAATGCAGCCAGTAGCAGCTACACCCGCACACATACCACCACAATACCCCACAAACAGGCCTCCTGTCCTCCAGCTGTGTCTCTTCTTTATCATTCCAAGCCCCAAGCCAGAGTGGTCTCAGAGCCCACATTCGGGTCCTTTGGGAGGCCCTCTCTGACCACACCCACTCTTTTCTCTGCAGATTTGAAAAGTTGGTCTAATGTATGTCATCTGACATTGTTATCAAGGGACACAGGGATCATTCGGTGTTGGCTGGAGAAGAGAGGGAGGGAGGGAGCAACAAGGACAGCACAGTCCGGGTGCAGTGAGGTGCACTAGATAGGCGGAACCTGTGGGTCAGCTTCCATGCGCCTTCAGTTAGGAGGCCTCCAGAGCTCCCTAAAGGTTTCCTGCTGTCTAGTTCCAAACGTGGTGGCAATGGAAGGGGTGTGTGTGTGTGTGTGTGTGTGTGTGTGTGTGTGTGTGTGTGTGAGAGAGAGAGAGAGAGAGAGAGAGAGATTTTTCTCTGCTGTTCTACAAATGAGAAAACTGGGGCCCTTATAGGGGCACACTCTTCCCAGAATTCCTTAGTAAGTGAGGGGGCAAGGCCTGAAATATACCATGTCTCCTCACTTTGCCCACTGCCCGCAGACTCAGGTATGAAGCCTGCTTTGACAGGCGACAGGCTCCTCTCAGCTGTGTCTCCAGACACCTGACTGTAGCGGGGGCGGGGCGGGGCGGGGGGGGGGGGGATGAGCTATGGAAGACAGGAAGTCCCTAGGGCTGGAAAAAGTGCCACAGGAAAGAAGGCTTTCTCAGGACAAACTGCCCAGCCTGCTAGCCCTTCTTCCTCCAGCCTGGAGCCCTGAGGCCAGAGTTCAGGGAGGGCATCACAGGAAACCTCTTGCAGCATCTCCGCAGCTGCCAATAAGCAAAAACACCCCCCCAAGCTTATCCACAGCGAATAAGCCTTTCTAAAACTCCCTTCCGGACCCTAAACATTGCTGGCGCAGCACACACTAGTATGGCCATCTTGGAACAGGGCGTGGAAACAGCAGTCCGGTGGGCTATCCTGCCACCTAGCAAGTCCATTTCTATAGCAATGCACACTGTTCATCAGCGGTTTCTCAGTGTCAGGCACGACAGCCCCAGAGTGAACACCAGCACAGAATGGACAACCTGGCGCATCGCACTCACTCGCTCATTATCGAGAGGAGGCGAACCCCACAGCAATAACACATAAATACTACCAACAGAGCATGGACCCCAAAGCCAAACTTGGGTGAGTGTACCCTTGGAGATCACTCAGATCAAGAAGAGACAAGGGGACTCAGGGCTGTAGCACAGCCACGGCATGTGCCCTCTGTAAGTCTGCTCTTCGCCTGTGATCCTGTGTGAGCCTTCGTACTAGCTTTGAGGAACAGGATTTGGTGCAAGCGGCATTTCCTGGGGTGGAGAGACACGGCTACAGGAGGCTCTGCTTCTGACCTTGACTCTTAGAAAGCCTTAGGACTAACGGAAGAAAGCATTCTACTTCACTGGACAGGGGAGAAGTGAGGGACGGCCAGTATTCCAGCCCACTATCAGGTGGGGAAGAGGCCTCTACCTCAGGTGATTGGAGGGGTCACATGGACCCAAGGGGCTCCCCAGACAAGTGGGAGAGGAGCCCTTGCAGACCATGCCTTTTCAGGTGCAACAGGCAGCTGAGAGCAGGCGTCAAAAGTCAGGGTCCTTTGCATGAAGGGAGTAGTGTCTTAGAGGAACCCCAGCCCTTCTAGGGGGTCTGGGATGGTGTGTTTCTGGGTGGCCCAGTGGTGACAAAAGCATGTTCTCGCTGAGACAATCTATCCAGATACAGGAGCGGGGTAGCAGACTTTTCTCAGTCGTTCTAACACTTGAATAGCAACTGAACCCAAACAAATCGTGAGGCCCTGGCCTGAGTGACAGGTCCAGCCCCTCCCTGGACTGCGCTGCTGCCCCACCTTCCTACTCTCCATACTCCACAGCTGCCTCATCTCTGCAACTGGGATGCCCTATCCCCTCCCACCATACCAGAGGGTGCGTCCTCCAGGAAGCCTTCCCTCCCTCCCTCCCACCCTTTCCTAGGCCCGCGTGTGCATGTTTCTGGATGGGAGGGGAGAAAGCCTATCTCAGGCAGGGTTGAGTCTTTTTCTTCTGAATCTGAAGGCTCTTCGAGCAGAGGCCGGTCATCCCCAGGGAAAAGATCCCCCCCACACACACACACAATGATCCTATGGCGATCAGTCTCCTGGCAACACATTTCAGGGCCAGCATCAAACGAGGCATCTGTCCTTCACCATCATCTTCATCTCCAGTAAGAACTGAAGGTGAAGCTGAACTTGGGGGTGCAAAGAGGGTTCCCCAGTAGGAAGGCTTAATGGGTGACCTGCTGTAGATGACACCATAAATATATACCATTCCCCCATAATTACCTATTAAAATAAGACCACAAGAACCCTAAGGAACAAAGGAAGAGGTATGGGGCCAGACAAGGACACTCACTCTTCTGTACTCCTTCAGTGTGGCCCTTCAGACCCAGCCTGCGCAGCAGCCTCCCCACCTTGCCAACCGTAACTAGGACAGACGGGGTCCCAGTTGACCCTCACTGCTAGGGTCTATGCACATAAACCCTCTGTGTGGGTCTCTTGTCTTTGTCCTCCCAATTCCAGTTCTGTTCTAAAAGTATGTGTGACCACTACCCCTTAGCCCACCACTCATCTGAAAGACAGGCTAATTCAACCATCTCTGATGGGTCCCTGTTCCCTCTTCAGTGGAAGGTCTGATCCCCAACAAGACAAGGTCATTATGGGTCTCGGGTCTTTTTCTGTCCCTACTGTGCCAGTACCAATTCCTGCTAGCAGCAGTCTGTTGCAGTCACCCCACTCCACACAGGCCACAGCACCTATTCCCAGCCTCAGACCCCCTTTGCTAAGAGAAAGGAAGGCCCTACTGAGGAGAGGGGGGCACAGCTGAGCCAAAACTCACAGGCTGGGTGAGGGAAGGTCACCAGGTCCACCCTATGAGAGAAGACAGCCATACAAGAGCAGCTTGTACACGTAGGAGTGGGCGTAGGATGGGTGAGGACGCCATCCCTAAAGGTGTCCAAGCAGAGGGAGCGCCCCGTGTCAGAGGTACATAAGAAACAAGCTGGACTTTGACTTCTCAGACTCTCCTGAGGACCAAATCACTCAGATGACTGCCGCGCCTACAGCGTCTTGTCCTCTCCATGGAGAGAATGTGAGTCCGGAAGACAGCCCAGAAATTTAAACAGTTAACCAGGTCTCCCAGATGACCCTCGACATCTGGAAAGATGGAGAACACTGACAGGTGACCTTCCAGGTCTTTCTTGGGCCTAGAGATTATCAGCTTTCAATAGCCCTCTCCATTTCCCCAAACCCTTCTAGAGATGCCAGCCCCCCAGGGCAGTGACCTGAACATATCATGAATAACAATTTAAAAGCTTTAGGATGGGAGAGAGGTAATATTGGGGGAATTCGTCCCACGGTGGTGGTACTAGCCCAGCTCCTTCCTAGGGCCTCAGCCCCCAGAGCCACAAGCTTAGCATGGGGCAGGATTGGGGGAGCAACAGCTGCTGCCCTGTGAGGCTCCCGAAAAAAGCAATTATCTTGCTCTTAGCAGAAAGGCACTGGTCCTTTAACCACACCCCCCAATACACACACACACACACACACACACACACACACACACACACACACACACCCAGGCCCAGGCCACGATGCTGTGGTAGCCCTCATTACCACCCCCTCCAGACTCCAGATTTCTGACTTGCACCACCTCCATCCTCTGAGCACACTTCCAACACTTAAATCATTTAGCCCGCTAAACCGAAGACGGCAAAATGGGTGCTATTTCTTAAAAACATACAGAGAGCGTATTAAATTATTGATAGCCATTAAACAGGAGGAAAATATTAAACAGCTCTCAGCCCTTATCAATCATTCATGCAGTTTCCACTGGGGTGTTTTCTGGAGCGATCACTCGGGCAGCCCGGGGAGCTGGCTTCTGCCAGCAAGGAAGGCAGTGGCTGGAGAGAGGCCAGCAGGAGGCTGGCCCCAGCCCCAACAGTCACCTTGGATAGGGGTATGTGGGGGCAGGGAGGTGAGCTTCGCACTTGCTAATGTGCAATCCTAGGCTCTTCCTGACATTGCTAACAAAGGGAGACTCCAGCGCGGCCTTCAGGAGGCTCTTAATTAAATCCAGGCTGCTTTTATTGGGCACCTACTATATATCAGACCCGCAGGATGCACAAATAAACAAGCCTCAAGGCCCTCAGGGGGTAAAGGTGGTGGTAGAGAACCCAGTGCAAGAAAGTGTAACTGTGCTACACAATAATGGAGCCAACACTAGAAGTCCGCGGGGAGGTGATGCAGAGAAGAGGGGTCAGCTGCGGCTGGAAGAGGCTGCCAAGAAAGGATTCACTGAAGTAATTCCTGGGGAAATTCTTAGATGGGAACAGAAAATTGTCCTGAGGGGAAGCAGGGAGTGGCATGAAGGGGATAAGTAGCCCAGGGAAAGGCTGAACATCGCCAGGACTGCTTGAGTGGCAGATTCTGGATAGGTGGGATGGGAGTTTGGGCACAGGAACCAGAAGGCATAACAGGTAGGAGGCTAGCAGCCTCAGTATACACAGGCAGGAGCTTGAGGTTCACCCAAGCTGCCAGGCCAGTATCCCCACCACACTGGTACGGCAGATCCATTTCCTGGCTCTGATTCAGGACACCTAAGCCAGTATGACGTAGGCCCTGAGGCTGTAGGTCCAAGGTCCTGCTGCGTTCAGCCACAGACAGGCCTGGCAATGCTACCCTCGGGAGTCAGGATCCCCACTGCTCCCTACCTGTGCCAAGGACCCAGATACCAGGGCTATGGGAGCCAGCAGACACCTGATACTGCCCCACCTCACAGCACAGGGACCAGCCACAGTCAGAGGCCATGTGAGGATCCCAGGCCCAGCTGGGTTGCTTCGGCTGACCCTGCCTAGCTCCTCCAGCCATGCCCAGCACACATTGGTCTTTCTGAATGTTTTTCTGAGCTGTCAGTTGTGGCAGAGGCCCTGCCAAGTGTGGATCACACCCTCACCAGAGCAAGCTGCTGTCTCGGGGAGATGTTTTACAGAGAAGAGATGTTTACCATCACACCAGGGACTGTCAAGGCACCACCAGGAAAATTTCAGTCTGCAAAGTCAAAGGGTCCCTTTCTCAGCTGCTTGGGGAAAGTGGTCTGGGATTCAGGAAAGATCCTTTAGGCTGAAGGGGCCTATGGAGTAGGAATATGGGTATATAAAGCTAATGCAGAGGTAGGACCCTGGATCCAGTCCTTGCTCTGCCATCAACTGTCCCCTCCTAGGCTCTGCCTGTATACACAGTGACAGAGACACATTCAGGACAGAAAAGCTACACAGCTCCCATGAGCCTCCTGCATAGCTGGCCGCAGTCTGCCAGAAACATGGAATTCCAGATGTTGACCCCAACCAACCCTGCTCTGTTGACCCTCAGACTCAGAGTGACATCATGCTTTGGTCCCTCCCTCATTTGTGGTCCTAACAGCGTTGTCTCAGGACCCCTGCATCTTCTTGTTATCACTTAGCTGGGTTGTTACATACCCACTTGTCTCTAGTACAGGTTGCATACAGGTGCAGGGCCCTGGGCGGAGCATGGGAGCAGGCTATCTAGAAAGTTCTGCTGGCCAGCAAAAGCAAGACCCAAATGGGCAAATGACTCCATAATCCAAAACCAACATACCTGGATCCAGCTGACTTCGTCTTACTAGCCCGTGTCGCTGTCAAATCTCCAGTCTTCCAGTTCTTCCCTCTCTGGCATTGTTCACCAAAGTCATACCGCATGTACGCCACCACCCTGCCTGCCATGCCCCAGGGCCTTTGCCTATGCAAGTGCTTTCTCTACCCAAATTCTGCTCTCTCCATCAGCAACCGCTGCACACTTTATACATTACCCTAGACTGGATTCTGGTCACATCTGTTCTGAGCTAAATAGGGGACATCATGAATACAAACAGGGCTCCTTTCATCAGCCCTTGGCACAAAGGGTCGGAGTGAAGCCTCTAGCTTGATTGCACTCAAAACCACCCACCCCAGCTCCCGGCCTACCACCCAGAACCAGTTCTTCCTAATGGATAACCTGCACAGGTCTGATGCCATACCCCAGAGAGAGGGTGAGCAGCTCGTAGCCAGATGTAATGAAACCCTACGTACTCTTGGAGTTTCTAAGCCAAAGGAAGGGGCAGGCATGGGAATTTCCAGGCAAAGGCCAACAGAAATTGGCCACAAATGAATCATTAACTTTCAAGTTGAGAGCTCACAAGTGCTTGAGCCAAGGTCTTTGACTCTGGCCTATGTGGGCCACTTGGCTTCGCCTGGCTCAGGCCTGAGGGCACCCCCGCCCCCGCCCCCGCCCCCGCCCCCACCGGCCACCTGCTTTACTCTGTGGCCTCTGTTCACCAAGAAGCAAGACCATTTGAGCCGGAGAAGCCCTGATGTCTGATGGGAGCGGATTCACCTTTCCCCAAGAGCCACTCCAAACCTCTGTCCCCATACCCACGCCCTCTGTCACACTGCCCTCTCAAGCTTGCCAAATCCTTTCTGTCCTTCGAGGTCTGGATGCATTCCTGTCTGCCTTCTACCTAAGCTCCATGACCCCCAAGTTCTCTCAGCCCTGCACAAGTCTCTGTGAGGTCTGTCTGAACTGGCCTGAGCTCTTGGGACTCATTTCTACTAGGGACTCTGCCTACTCTTCCGCACCCCACCGGACACAAGGCTCTGTTTTGAACCCCACAGCTCTAAATCCAGGACCTGTGGCTTGTTGGGTTGGTGCAGGCCTGCAGCTCTCACTAGGTTCTGGAGGGAAGAGATCCTCAGGCTTCTTTTCAGGGCCTGGTGGACCAAAGGTAGCCGATCAAGGTGACCTCAAGTCTAGAGTAGGGGAGCCGGGTGGTGCCAAATGCCAGTTCCCTTGTAGCCAGCAAAGACCAGAAACAACAGCCTCATTCCTCAGTGTGCCACCCTACAGAGGCCAGGCTGCCACACAGCCGATTGTAGGAGACAGGAAGTCCAGAAGCATAGACAGAACCTCACAAATAGGCATCCTACCCTGGTGCAATGCCATTCACCATGAAGTCGCCTGGCTTTCCAGATTCAGGGCCACTCATACAGTAACAGGCCACTAAGCAGAGTGATGGGTGCCGCCGCCTTGTATATGCGACCACATCCAGTATATGCGACCATGCAGCTCCCTTCTCCTTCCTCCGCCACAAGGAGAGGAATAAAGACTGCGACAGCAGCATGAAAGGTAGACTCCAAGTTCCACAGAGAGTTGGACGGTGCTGAAGTCATTGCCTGAGATCCCAGCTTCTATCAGTCACTAATGCCCTCACAGTCCTCACTGCCCATGCTCAGAGCTTTGACAAGCGCCGTGGGCATTACCTCAGCCATCATCCTGCCTTCCTCTCAGAGCCTTTGTTCATCTGGTCCTCAAAATGGCCCTGTGAAGTTAGGTATGCTGGCTCAGGACTGTAACTTTAGCACTCAGGAGGCTGGGGCAGGAGGATTTCAAATCTGATGTCAGTCTCAGCACGTTATTAAGATTCTGTTTCAAGGAAGAGCACTTGCTTTGCATGATGAGGCCCTGGGTTCCATCTCTAGCACTACAAACAGGACAGAGTGGACGACTCCTCGAGGCAGCAGGTGAAAGTCATTATTACCACGTGACAGATGAGAACCCCAAGCCTGACTGGGAAAAAGCCTGAATTACCCATTATTCTAGCTAGCACCCTCCATCTGAACCTAACTCCAAAATAGCTATCCTTGAAGTCATTGGCAAAAAGGAAAAGACAGGACGGAGAGGTAGAAGGAACTGCCCACAGCCATGTGTTCTTGAGAGAACCTGGGTTGTGCTTTGGGAATGGGTTTCTGTGACACAGTCTTCTTCCTATGGTCTGGCTCGCAGCTGGTGGACATAGTGGGGGAGAAACAGAGACTGTGTAGGGATCTGGGGGTGTGGGTCAGAAAGATAGGCAAAAGGTTCTGAGGAGATAAGGCTATCTCCATACTGCCTGCAGGGTTCCTGGCATGGCCACTCTTTCCTGATGATAAGGGCAGAAAGTCTTATTCATGAACCCATGATCAGGCCAAATGCCTGGAACACACTGAGTATTTTGTGTGTTTACATACATACACATGCATGCATATACAGCCTCCTTATATACCCCGTGTCTGCATACGCATGCATACAAGGTAAGTCAGAGGCTGTATGCACATGTGTGTGTATACAGACACACCCCATTACACTTCTGATGATCACGCATGTCAAATGCAAGCATGAACACTGGTTGATAAGCAGACATCCGATCCACAAGCCCTGCGTGCTGCCCTGCGTGCTGGCAGGTACACCCGCATGGCACACCATGTCCATCTGCACTTAAATAAAGAGCAAGGACGTGAACAGCCTCTGGTGCATGCGCCTGTGGCCCCAGATATGCGTCAGGACACATGTGCACACACTCATGCACAGTAGTTCCGGAGGCCAGGACAGGGAGACGAGCAAAGAGAGCAGGTGGCAGGCAGTCATCTACAGGACCAGCTGAAAGAACCCTGACCGCTGCTGTGTTGCGTGGCTGTGACTGCTCGGAGCAGCACCATAAATCAGGAAGCCACTTGCTGCAGCTGCTTAAATCACCGCTGCTGGACTTGGCGCTCAGGACGAAGGGCCAGCAGCTGGGAGGAGAAAAGAAGGAAGATGTTGGCGTTTTGCATCCCTCACCAGGACTGCCTCCCCACCTGCACCGAGCTAGACCCCCTTGCCCTGCTGGCTACTAGGCCCTTCTTGCTTTAACCTTTCCTCCACCTTGTTCAGCCAAGCCTCAAAGCACATTCACAGATTGAGCACTGGCCTCCAGGCCTAGCACTGACAGCTTCTACCAGTGACTAGTATCCTATGGGCACATGAGGGCAGGGGAGGGGAGACAGACAGTCTATTCCTCAAAAGGAACACTGTGGGTTGTCACCAGACCAAGCATTTAAGCATGAATCTACCGTCAGTTCCACCCAGGAGGAGTTCCCTCCCTTGGCCCACATCACTTCCCGTCTGTAGAGTGGGGATGGGCTCAGGGCCTCCAGAGCTGTTCAGGCTGAGGATCTGCTGCTGGGGAAAAGAGCTCGTGGATGCTGATTAATTATGACTATTAATAATACAGCCATCTGTAGCTCGTGGTACAGCACATATGATTAAAACCGGGCCCTGTGCCCTGGCGGCGGAATAAATAGGTCTCTGAATGGGCCACTGGTGTCACCGACAGCCTGAGAGTGGATGCATGGTGATGGAGCACTGGGGAGGAGCTGTGTGCGCGGCTCAGACAGATGAGGAGAGCAGAGACAGCCAGGCAGGCAGACAGACAGACGATGGGAACCCGTACATCAGACAGTGAACACCAGACAGTCCCTGAGGCCAAGCCTCAGGGAAGGATTCTCTGCGCCTGCCCCTAGGGAAAAAAGCTTGCTAGGCGCTAGCTCTTCTCAGCATTGCCCTGTTGCCTAGAGCCCCGAGCTTCAATTGAAGACGCCTCCTCATACGCTGTGGGCTGCAAGACGGGGTAAGCACGGCGACAGATTCTGGCCACATCATCTTACACCTCTGTCTGGTGTCCTCCTTGCTTCCCCACCCACAGCCCTACACCGAGTTATCTCCCTGCACAGTACAAGCCTTTCTGACGCACCTCCCTCCCCCATAGTCGGACAGTGAGTGCAGCCGCCATCCCTCTGTCCTAGGGGCTCAGGCCCTCTGGCCTTGCTGTGAACGAGAATGCACTCTAGATGCTCATACGGCTTCCCATTGGTCAGACAACGAGCTGCTCCTGCTGAGCACCCTGTCACTATGACTGTAGGCAAATGGACGGCACAGGGGCCTCTAAATCCTACCCCAAAATGTATACACACTATGAACGGCGGGCTTGCACAACGGCTCATGTGCTATTGGTGACCCATCTGATGGATCAAGCAACTCACTTCCCAGGCCACAGAGACTTTAAGAAATAAGCCGGTCTAGATTAAACACCATTTGTGGGCCGGAAAAGGGTACTGGGGACAGAACCACCACCTTCTGAGCTGTCATGTGAGTAGATGGTGAAGTGGTCAGGGGATGACTGCTATGGCTTCAGGCCAGGTTTCTGCGTTCACCTTTTGTGTGATCTCAAGCCAGTCCCTTGCCAAGTCTGGGCCTTGTTTCGTCAGCTGTGAGATGGGATGAATGGGGTTGCTCTCCCACTGCAGGCACGAAGGCAACGGTGGAGTCGGACACTCTGGAAATGACCGAAAGGCAGCTGGGCTCCCCAAACCACAGTTCAAATGCTGGTGAAGCCACTAAAGAACACGGTTCAGGAATCTGAAACCAGGTATGTCCTGGAAAAGCACGGGGGTGGGGGGTGAAGAGCCTCGTGAGCATGCAAAGTGGATGACCTCTCTGTAGTGCTCCCTATGCGAGCCTCTGTAACTTTCCCGACTGTGGTGATCCTTCTAGACTCTGGTTGTCATACCTCCTGGTCACCCACACTGAATCCAGGCACAGGCCAGCCCCAAGGATTGCCCCAGGAACCAGCTGCTACTCGCATCAGGAGCTTCTAGGTTCTATACTGGCTAGCCAAAACCGTGTTTAGCTCTAGAGGGGCAATGGAATCCAGCGATAAGATCCTGGGGTGACTAATGACAGCACAAGTACCTCCAAGGTCCTTGCCCACACCTATGGTAGGCATTACTAATCAATCCCTGTGCTCTTTTGTGGCCTTTGAATTATCATCCTACATGGCGCTGTCATTCCTAGACAGGGCATGACACAAAGTATTTGACATTCATGGTAGTCACACTCCACTGGGATCAATCACAGTCAACGTAAGTGAGGCCTAGTCTTGGTTATGGCGTGGGAGATATCAGATGGCAGATGCAAGCTTGGGACCCCAGTCTGAGATCTTCAGGGGAAACATACAGTGAGGTGAAGGCAGGAGATGGTTTTGTTGCTGGACCCTTCCAGACTCTTGGCGTAAACCCAGTAGGAGCCCAGCAGCTTCCCTCTGACTGACCCTGGGTCTGGGATTTCTCTGTCAGTTTGACAGGGCAGTGACAGGCCACCAGAATCTGTCCTTCCAGTAGCTCTCCGAAGCCACAGTTCTAAAACAGAACTCCACAAGCCCTCAGAGAAAGGGCAACCCAAATAACATTCCAATTCTCCTCCTGCTCACTGTCATTGCTCTGGCCCTCCTAATATATTTCCTCAGAATGTTCTACTTGACGTCAACTCGCAACTTTGGTTTAAATACACTTCTAAAAAATATTTAAATACATTCTAAAATTCACAGCACTACCTTAATATGAAATTAGCTTTAACCACCATGAACACAAGTTAAAGATGAGAGGAGACTCATGAATGAGATGGTACTATGGGCTATTGCCCACCACAAGCTGAAGCCCCCAGCAGCACCACTCAGTTAGAAGAAAACAACACCAAGTGTTTTGGCCATTGGAAGCTGTTCTTGACACAGGCCGAGAGGTGGCGTGATCTGGGAATAGACAGGATTCCTTGGTCACGTCTGTCAGCCTTTTAGGAGCATGAGATCATCTCAACAAGGTTCAAGGGATGTGAGGGATGGCCCACTCACAACCACTCTGTTGACAAACGAGGCGGGTCGGAGACATGGACTCACTGACTTGAGGTCGCGCAGACTCACTGACTTGAGGTCGCGCAGCAGTGAGTGGCTGAGCCTGGCTATTGAAGCCTTCTAAGTAAGCAAAGGTTCCTCACTGCTGCTGCACTGCCATGTCAACGCTACAGAGTCACTGAGGCAGAGTGGAGTCACCCTGACCCACGGCGGTGCTAATAGCTTTTACACCCGAGGTTAACAGCTATGATCTAAGAGGTTGTTTGTCTTAATTTTCAGGAATCAGCTTCTGAGCAGGTACTAACCCATCGGCCTGGGAAGTTCATCTTTTAGAAAATATTTACAGCACTTCAAGACAGTTTGGTGACAGTCTGCTCTTTTCCTCTCTTTCCACCACAGTGCAAACCCAGAGCAGCAAACACGCACATGCTGCCTGGGATACACACAGACAGACAGTTTGAAAGCTACCACGAGGGCCAGTGAGGCTCACAGCCTCCTTGTTAGGTTTGGAAGGAGTCACAAGCTGGAATTATGGCCCTCTTGGGAACCTCAACAGTAGAGGTTCCCTCCCTCCAAATTAAAGATTCTAGTTGCAGTACAGGATTGGGGAAAGGCAGATGGAGCAGGACTAACCAGGCACTTGCTGATGGCTTGCAGAAGTTTATTGACCTCCATAATGCCCATAGCCACAGTAAGGCGTCAATGTCAACGAGGCAAAAGCCTGTACAGGGGTCTTTGCACTAGGAGACTGTCACAGGCCTCCCTGCTCTATCCCATACTAACCAGCTCCCTTGGGCTCCAGCCAGACTCAGCCTACTGGCCCTGGATGACTCACAAAATGACCTTTCCAGTCCCAAAGCCCTGAGGCTCGTCCACCGCATTCTGGAGTCTCAGGTAGAACTGCCAAGGCCCAGGAAGGAGAGGAACATGTCTAGGTTCCTCATGGTGGCCAGCACACAGCACAGGGAAACTGAGTCTGTAGTTGCCCCTTCTGGCTTCGAATCCCAGTGAACACACCAGAGGCAGTTGCTATGTCACAATCAGCATTTCCCAGCTGAGCACACGGAGCAGCAGTGGCACCCAGGGCCCAGGGCCAGGAGAAAGTAAACAGTGTCCCATGCCCAAGGCACACACCTTCTCAGCAATGCCAGGTCTGTTCTTCTAGGTGGGGTTTCTAAACCCTCTGCACCCAGGCTGCAGGCTCCACCCCCTGCACACAGCTCCACCGAGTCCAGGCAACCTACAAGCCAAGCTTCAGAGAGCCATGGTCCCAGAAGCACTGAAACAAAGCCCAAGACAGTTCCACCCACACCGCCCGAGGAGGCTGGCACAGTGCCCTAGGCAGTGGGGCCTGCTAGCATTGGGTTTGATTAGACCCATAAAGCCACTCTCTGGGAAGTCAACAGACCCAGAAAACCAGTGCATCCACCAGGACGCTACCCTTCCACTGTCTGCTTTCCCTCAATCCGTTCCCTTCCTCCTTCACGGTTCCTTCTGGATCAACTGATGCCCACTCCACAGAGCCCAGGGCCCCACACCCATAAGCTGAGCCCAGAAATCAAGCAATAACCTTGACTCTGACCCTGCCTTCAGCCAAGCTCCCTGGTAGCCTGCCATATTATGTGCCCCCCCCCCCTATTTCCTTTGCTGGCAGGAAGGCAACATCTCTTCACTGGCTCCCACGCTCACCCAATTCTCTTCCCTGCACTGGTATAACTTGACCTGTTTGTTATCTCCACCCTGTGTGCTTCTGGTCCCTGCTCACCTCATTTTATAAACTTCTCTCTACTGTTGTCCACTCCATAAGTACCTTGAGATGCACCAAATGAACTCCTGCCCC
The DNA here is from genome assembly GCF_903992535.2 of Arvicola amphibius. Classification (NCBI taxonomy): domain Eukaryota; kingdom Metazoa; phylum Chordata; class Mammalia; order Rodentia; family Cricetidae; genus Arvicola; species Arvicola amphibius. Next base: position 30,650,740 of record NC_052058.2, on the reverse strand, counting down.
AGGGCCTTTGCACTTGTCTTTCCCTCTCAAATTCCCTGCCCACACAGCTCTAGAGTGTCCCAAGAGGTCCTTCTGTGGGTACCCTTATCTAAAACACATGACATCCTGTAACAACACCCAATGCCGTTCCTACACTGCAAGCCCCAAAAGCTGATTCCTTATGTATGTATTTATTCTGCCCTCCATGGTCCCATCCGTCTCTGCCCAATAACAACGGATCAGGAGGGTAGGCACCTAGTCAGGCTAATCTCTGAGCTCATGTCCAACGGCTGGCACAAAATGGCAGCCCAGGGTTTGCTGAAAGAAAAAGTGAGTGAACATCCATCCGCAAGCTCCCCCACTCCCTGGATGAGGATGCTGAGAACAGCCAGGACTGCCTGGGAGTCTGTGAGGCAGAAGCAGAGCCTAGGCTTCCCGAGGTCCAGCCATACCAGAGAGGTACCCGGCACCACAGAAAAAAAAAAAAAAAAAACAGTACATAAATGGCTTCCACATCTCCTTTGAGACTCAAATACCACCTTTCTGCCTACCACATCCTGTCTTTGGAGCCAAGCTAGTCTCCGCATGTGCCTGGCTGGCTCCTAGCCATCCTTCGAGAATCCCTGTCTAGGCTATCCCAGTTCTCTTCCTCAACATGCCCAGTAACTCCCAGAGCTGCCTTGAGCTGATGGGGAAAGTCAGGGGCAAAAGAGGCCTGTTGTCCTGGGGTGGGGCAGGATGAGGGGGCCGAGCCAAATTCAGGTCACATTGCTGCCCTCACAGCCCTGCGCAGGCTAAAAATAGCCATGTTTATGCTTGCAGAGCTGGGACTCTGCCTCTCAGTCAGCAAGCTCAGGGGCTTTACTGCCATCCCAGGAGGCCTTGTCCAAGTCAAACTTTGGCCAGGCCTTCTGGGTTGGTTACTGCCTCTGTTTTTAAGGTGGGGTAGAGACACGCTGAGTAGGCACATGGCCCTGCATGTGTGTTTTGAGGGACAGAAGATTTGGCCAGATCCTGGTCCAACCAGTTTATGCCAAAGCCTCCAGGATCACAGTGGCATGGTACTCTGGGAGGCAGATGGAAGACTTATTTGCTGTGTTGCTAGGGCAGGTCTCTGGTCCTCAGTTATCTCATTCATTATGCCAACTGCCAGTGGAGAATGGACACCTGTTCCTTTCGGGGCATGCTCAGTATGGATGGGCAGTACCCATAGTACCACGTACAAGTTGGCAGTGGGGAGCTAAGGAATGAGAAACGAGGCCACCCCTGGGCCCCACAGCCATCTTCATGCCAGATGATGACACACCTGCCAGGACAGCTGTCACCTGACCCTGTGCCTCCCTCCCTGACCTGGTTTACCCTGGACTTTAATATCCAAAGGGCAGGTGGTGGACCCTGTCTAGAGAAAACCCCTCCCTCCATGCACAGGTGGCCTAGTCTCTGACTTGCAGTTCCATGAAGCTGGCTACACCATGTAAAACATGACAGTGACACAGATGGGGCCTGGCTGACCCCCTGCTTGAAGGTACTGAGGGTGTGCTGCTCATTCGACACCTCCCCTTGTGTCTGTCCCTTAGTTCGTGCCTCAAATGTCCCTTCCCTCATGTTTTGGCCAGGAGAGCCCCATAAGAGTGAGCTCAGCTCTCTGCCTGCACTGCATACCCTTCTCCATTAGAGGGACAGTAGCTCCCTTGGCCTGAGTCCTTTCCCTCCTCAACACAAATATAGGAAGATATGTGCAAGTGTGTGCCGGACCACCCGAAAGGAGAAGAGCTAGCTTCTCCTTTCTCTCTACCCCAGCCAAGTGTACCCCTAACAGCCCCCTTCAAGGCCCCCTCAAGAGCCTTCTATAATGCAGCCAGCTCCTTCCCTCCAGCGGCTCCCATCCTCTTGGGATGCTCTGGAGGCAGAGACTCTGTGCTCCTCAGACCTGCAGTTTTCCACCCGGCTTCCAAGGCACCTGCCCATCTATGCAGAGAGTGGCTCATCGTCTGGTCAATAAGTCCCAGGATCAGTGTGATGGGTCTTACACTCTACACCTCCTGGACCACCGCAGTGCTCTGGAGCCCGCCACTGCCACAACTGCTCTGCGGATATGATCTGGGGGCATGGTTCTTTACCCGAGTCCTCTGAGGCACGGTTGCTGTTCAAGGCCGCCATGATGTGAACTTAGGGCCTAGCTAGTTCTGCAGATGCGAAGCTGGTGTCCTCTGTAGCCCCTTTCTGCTAGAAACAGGTCATCCTTCGGGATGTAGCACAGAGGCCTCATCCTCTGGGAAGCCCTCCCTGATTGCCCTTCCCTAACAGGCTAGCTTGCAGGTGGCTCCCTTCCTTGTTCATTAGACACCCATGTTGTGGAATGTTCCTGACCTATCTTGTTCCCAGTGAGTCTCTGAGCTCCGGGGCTGGGACACTCCTTCAGGACCTGATACCTGTTGTCATGGCAGCAGTTGGGGCCAAATGTAGTAGGATCAAATCAGTGGGCTATTCCAGCTAGTCCCATGACTGGCCCCTTAAGAGTAAGAGGAAGTCAGCTGACCCCTACAATGCACCTATAGCCACCTCCCCTTCCCCAGCACAGAAGCAGGTGTTCTGAGGTGAAGGGATACTTCCTTAAGCTAAGGCCGCAAGGGCCTTGAAGAAGAATCTCCCCAGAATTGTGAAATGGGAACAAACGAGGGTTCCAGACTGAGCACAGAGGTTTCCTGCTGGAGTACAGTCAGAAGGCCTCTGTCTTCCATGACCCCCAATGACCCTTCTTCCTGAGATTCCCAAGGCCTCGCATGCTGCCCTCCTGGAAGAACAGACACAGGTTGAGCATCCAGAGACATTTCCTGGGGTTCTCAGAGACTGGGGAGGGAGAAGCACCTCACAGGCAGCCTAGGGGAGGCCCAAGAGCACCTTGCTCAGCGTGGCAAAAGGTCCTTCTTCCAGAAGACCCCCAGGATCACTGGCCTCCTAGCACCAGCACAGTGAACTCCTATGCCCCCATGTCAGGTCTCAGGTACTGCCCATCCAATGGGAAGGTGCTATGGTTGCAGCAAAGGGACCTCCTGCCCAGTCCGCCCTACAGGTTAAGAGTGCTTACACTCTGCTTTCTGGACACTTGGCCTCTGAGGGCCTTCTTCTAATTCCTGGAAAGGATATTCCAGGAAGATCAAAGGCCCCGCCCTGCTCTATATGGCTTCTGGCTCATCTGTCTGGCACTACCACCATCTCCATCTAAACCCCAGGGGTCCCAGCAAGTTTTTTATATGATCACACTCTGGTCCTTGGTCTTAAAATTTCTCCAGCTTCCTTGAGAGTCTGAACCCCCTCATGCTCTCTCTTCATAATTAACCTCCTTGCTGGTGACATTGGCCTTGGAGGTCAGAGCTCTGAAGGGGGTTGAGACCACATTTCTGTGTGTGTTTGTGCATGTGCATGCATGAGTGTGGTGTCCTCGTAGGTACCCCCACCTTACTGCAACCCCAGGCTCAGCTTCTGCAGCATCCTGAAGCCTTCAGGCTTTGACGGCCACTTGAGCTCATATCTCAGTTCTGTGTCTGACCGATGTAGGGCTTGGATGTCCTACAAATATCCACCCATGTCCAGTCACATGAGGTATGTGGCATTTCCATTCCTATCCCCGTTTAACAAAAGGAAGGAAGCAAGGCAACGAAGCAGAAGTACCTGAACAAGGTTGCCCAGGTGGCAAACACAAGAACTGGCTCCAGAATGCACACCCCAACCATCACATTATGCTGCGTCTGAAAGTCTACAGTCGCTTATCCACGCATCCAGGGTCAGCCTGGTCCATTTCCTTACTCCCATAAACCTCAGGGTTTATCTGCAGTTCCGAGCCTAGGTCCACACAGCTTCTCCTATCTAACGTGGCCTACTTCTAGTCCACCACTTCCATTCTAGCTCAAGTCCACACACCTCAAAGCTCAAACCCAGAATTCCATCTGAGAACCTAAGTTCTCAGACCAGTGGTTCTCAACCTTCATAAAGCTTCAATCCTTTAATACAGATGTGGTGACTCCCAACCATAAAATCATTTTGTTGCTACTTCATAACTGTAATTTTGCTACTGTTATGAATTTAATGTAAATATGTGTTTTCTGATGGTCTTGGGAAACCCCTGTGAAAGGGTTATTTGACAACCTCATTCAAAAGGGTCATGACCCATAGGTCAAGAATTGCTACTTTAAGCAGAGTATCACTCATAACTGACATAGTGGTTGAGTGATCTATGAGACCAGTCCAGAGGCTTCTGGTGCTGCCTGTCTGTATCGGTCTGAATAACAGCTCCCCCGGGAAAGTCTCAGGAGGATGTGGTGGCCCCCCTGTAACAAAACTCCTCTTCCTCACACTGAAGTGGGGGCACAGTCAGCATTCAAGCAGCCCATGAGAGGGGCCAAACAGACCACATATGTAGCGTGCACAAAAGCCCAAAGTGACAGAAATTGATAAAAACTTCACAGTGCCACTGACACCCCATATATCAAAGGCCCCAAATCTCATTCTCTGCTTGCCTCCAATTTCTATCAGAGCTTGCCAGCTGCACATTTATTGAGAAGTTTGTGAGCTGACAGGCACTGTATTACCAACATTAATGATGCATCAGTCTCTAGAATTACTGGGGAAACAGTCCAGTTTGATTTCATTATCATCCCCAGTTCTCCACATTTGATTTGATGCAGCTCCCTACCCCAGTCTGAACAAGTCAATAAACAAAGGTGCAGAACCAGGTGACCCCAGGCACGAGAACCCAAACTTATACACAGAATGACACTAGGCCTCCCCGTGTCCCTGTGATGGCTGAAGGTGCTCAGGTACAGCAGGTGGTATTCGCCAGGACAATGGATGGAGGGCCAAGGTCAGTCCTCCCACACTGCTTCAAAGATGGAGGTGACCTTCAGGAAGCATCAACAGACAGTGATGGCATCTTAATGCGCCCCTTGCCTGGGACAGGAAGCTGGTCCCACGGAGAACCCATCACCATCGGTGGGCCCCAAGCTCAACTGGACCCAAGTCTGTGATAGGTTGAGCCAGACGCTGCTGGCTCTCCAGAGACAAATGGGAGGACAGAAGATGTGCAAGGTGTTTATTTCATCCACAGTTATGTTGTCCTTTGGTCACTGTCCCCAGACACACAGGTCTCCTTTCAGCTACTCGGGCTTCTCCCACCTGTTTCTCCCCACCCTCATTACCACAAAGCTGGATCAAGCCTCTGCAACCCACCTCCCAGAATTTCCCATCCTGCACTTGTTTCTTGCTTGGCACTCACTGTGATTACTAAAGATGTAGATTATTGGCTTGTGTACCCGTGCTTTCTCTCTGGCTCTCCACAGACAGGAATGTTAACTCTAGGGTCACCATCTTGTCCTTAGCGCCTAGCAGAGTCTCGGCCTCTTCCTGTCCATTCCTGAATGTAGTGATTTAGGCTAAAAAAAATCAGCAAGGAAGGGAAGGGAATGAAGAAAAATATATAGCTCAATAAAAACAATTTTTTAAAAATTTGGCAAAAACATCAGTTGTTTCAGAACTGAACTGCCTCTTCCAGTGGCCAGAAGCTACGTCACACATTTTCATATCTGGCTCACTGTGGGGACCTGTCCCACCCTCCCCTCCTGACCATTCTCTACGCTCAGCTTCTTTCTGGAACAATCTGGACAGCAGGGCCAGTAGGCAGGTGAGGACTTGAGTTCAGGAGCTAATTTCAAATTCTGGTCCCATCAATTAAGCGAAGCACATACCATATTATGTTATGCCAATTACCTGCCCTATAAGGCAGGTGTTACAGGCCTATGATCAGTCATCTCTGCGGACTTTCAGGTTCCCCAACAGGAATGATGAATCCCTAGCTTATCACAAGCAGTGCATACTTACGGCAGCTTTGGTACTATCATCTATAGATGCTTCAAGCTAACCATGAAAGGTGAGATCTGGGGACCTAGGACCAGGCCCCGGAATGGCTGGGGCCCATGAGAACTGGCTTCTGGGAAAGGAACACTCATTGCACTTCAGAGGCATAGAAGCCCATAGCACCTCGCATGGGGTGTCCTCTTCATGGCCATGGTTGTGTCAGCAAGAGAAATGAAGATTCAGAGACTCAGGGCAGAAGCCTGCACTCAGCACAGGTCAGACAGGCAGACAGAAGCTACCTTGTAGACCAGCTGGGCAGCAGGAAGGCCCAGGTACCCAGGCAGCAAGGATAGGCCAGGCAGATGCTCAAAGTTGTCTCTGCATACGGGCCCTGATCAGGAAGCAAGCTCGGAGGCACAGCACTGGACTTCTTGGAACAGTCTCCAAACTAGGAGTACTATGGTTATTATTGTTATTTAGTGCTTTCTGGAATTAAATCAGGGGAACATTTGGCTTAATAGATAGTGTTCTGACTTGAAAATAGAGTTTTCCCCTGAAATAAATATTACTGACATAATTTATGTATGAGCATTCACCATGGGACTGGCTCAACATTGAGCACTAAGCATACATTATTGTATTTCATCCCACTAACAACTCCATGGTCCCCATGAAATGAGCATGCCGACTGCCCAAGTTCCTGCAGGTGAGAAGTGCACTGTGAAGAGTGGTGCAGGGCCCTGAGCCTTGTGCCCCGAGGGCCCTAGACCTCTCACCAGCATCCAACCTAGCCGCTTTCTGCGTGAGCAAGTGCACATGTGTTAGCAGGTGTTAGTGCACATGTATGCCGGTCCCCGGGCCTCTCACCAGCATTAAGCAAGCATGATCTACTTTTCTGTCTGTCGGTCTATGCATATGGGCAGGTAGGAATGGGTGCATGTGCAAGCGTATGTCTGTGAGCACACTTTTGGTGACCAGAAGTTAAACTTGGGTGTCATTCCCCAGTAGCCCTGATGTTTTAAAGATTATTATGAATTATTATTACTATTATTAAGACAGGACACATGCCATAGCACATGTGTGGAGGTCAGACGATAGCTTTTGGGAGTGGATTCTATCTTTCTAACTTTACGTGGGTTCCAGGACTGAAACCCAGGTTGCCAGGCTCGAACGGCAAGTTCTTTTAACCACTGAGTCAACTGCCCAGTCCACCACTGTAGGAGTATGTGTGTGTGTAACCTGAGGCTCAACAACTAGATTAAACTGGCTGATCATCAAACTCCAGGGGTCCTCCCATTTCCACCCCTGCAGTGCCACCATACCCAGCTTTGCATTTAGGTTCAGGTCATCACATCTGTGCAACAAGCTTCACCAACTGAATGATTTACCAGCACAGGCACTTTCTTAAAGAGGGCACTGAAGCCCAGGAAGGTGCTAAACTTTTACCAAATCACCCACTCAGCTGGCAGGGCCAGGCTACCTGAAGCAGCGACCGTGGGCTTCCATTTTCAAAAGAATCTGGGAAACAGGGAGTCAACATAACTTCACAGCCAAGGACAGGAGTCACCCAAAAGAGAAGAGCCTGAGAGTAGTGGCGGAGAATTGGTTCTGCCTGCCTCCTCTGGAGCACAGGAACTACCTGGGCAACTGGGGACTTCAGAGTCCTGGGACCCCAGTTCAGGTGCTCCCTTGAGGCTGCACAAAGGGCAGAAGCTGCCTAATTCCAACCCTTACAACCCAGGTTAGTACCAGCACAGGCCAGCTGTATACCCCCTGCTCCTCGTACACTTAAGGCACCAGGCTGCAGCCTCACGAAACAGGCCCTATTGCAGCTGGACTCACCCAGCAGGTCTGGGGAAGCCGGTCAGAGGAAGGGTTCCTTGGCATTTTGGTGGCGCTCTTACTCAAGCAGGTCCTTCTGTCCAAAGGGCAGCTTTGACGTGCAGAGCAGGCTGTGGTATCAATATGAGTCCAGCATTGTCCAGCTGAGGACAGACAATGCCCTCGGCAGACTGTTTATTTATAAATCTACCCAGTGCTCACCGTTGCCTTTCTCTCTCCAAAAGCAAACTGAACTGCCTTCTTCCTGTAAGTCAAACAGGCTGCTTGAACTGATAAAAATCATCCAGAAAATGCTCTTTATCTCCTAAATACAGAAAGTCCTCACACTCCCCGTTTAGAAAGAGGAAGAGGCCTTCCCACTGCTGTCTGGGGCAGGCCTATGAAGCAGGACCACTTACTCCCTTAAAGTCCATAGGCACTTGCTGAACTGCCTGAAGACCCCTCCTTCACGCCCTCCCACCCATCCTGCCTTGCTCTAGCCAGAGCCACTCCATTTTTAAAGCTTCCCTTAAATGTCCCTTCCTCCGGGTGGCCCTCCCTGACCACTCTGGCCCACATTCTCCTCATTCCTTTGAAGCTCTTCACTGTCACCTCCGGAGCTCTGAGTATTTATCTTCTCGGTTCTGCCCAGTAGCCAAGGTTCACCATCCCATTTAAACTACAGAACTGAAGGTCAAGTCTTGGGATTCATTTGCCCATCATCCACTGAAGGCACATCACTCTAGCTATGCCCTGATGGTTTTGTGCTAAGGAAGACGATTCTAGAAGCCGATGGCAGTGAGAGGAACGCAGGAATAGGGGGAATCAGTAAGAGTTTTCCCATGGAATCCCAATGGACTGACACTATGTCAGGGCTCAAGACAAAAAAAAGCTCGGCATATGCTGATCCCTCAAGGTGGGGGACAGTTTGGGCAGACTGGCAGAGACATCATAAGGCACGGATTACCTCCAGCAAGGCCATCTATCGCCACGGATGAGGCAGAGCAGAAGGCTGGATGGCTGGCTAGGGCTGACACCAGGGTCCCTGACCTAGGTAGCACCCAGAAGCCTCATACACGTCCACCACAGTGGCAGCCTATGGGACTGGGGGACTTTTGCCTCCTGTTCTACTGTGGGGCTCCCCAGATGGACTGTCTGTGAGATATTCACTCTGCTGGCTGGCAGCCTAGCAGCCGGGCCCTTCTGTGCCGCTCTCAGTAGCTCCACCAATGGTTCCATTGTGCTCATGCTGAAGAGCTCCTCTGGAGCCGGGCACAGACTTCTGGAGAAATAAATCAATGGGGTCTTATAGGCCAGAGCAGCTTCTCTGACCATGCTGCTCCCTTCAGCGGTGCCCAGTGTACTTCCCACGCCTGCTGTACAACACACGCCTACCCCTGCCTACCCCTGCGCCTGGAGAGGACAGAAGGGCCTTCTCTTGCTCCCGGCATATCCCCCATTCCCAAACAGAATACCCATAGGTCTGGAGCACTCATGCCACAGCCCCAGGAGATATACCCTCATCTGCCTGGGTGCTGGAGACAGCCCCAGGAGATACCCTCATCTGCCTGGGTGCTGGAGACAGTCTCTCCATCTCAACATCCCACACTTCATGGCTCTCAGAGTCTCTGCTGCCCCTCCACTTCAGGGGCATTGGAAACAAGGGCTGTTCAAGGAACTGGATGTGAGCCCCTAATTCCAAGCATGTCTCCCCAGTTGTGAGATGACGTAGCTAACTGAGGGATGGCACACTGTACCCAGGGTCCCATATCAATCTAACTGACTGTCCCTGCAGAACACAGCAGTAGGACTTGCCCGGAGCTTTCAAAGTTCCTCAGGCAATCAGGAGGAAAAAGAAGGCAGCACAGGGGCCAAGCAGGCCGTCCATGGCTGCAGAAGCCTTAAAAGCTAGTAAAAGGTTTAATTCTGCATAATGACTTACAAAGTGACAAGTAAAATAGATTTACCGTGACAGCTTGAAAGGAAAACCACAGAAATAAAATTACACTCCAGCTCTTCCCGGATTTTTGCAACCTGTCCCCTCCCTTTAGAAAGCCAGGAGCTTCGGGGCCCACATCAGGAAGGGGACATGAGAGGAAAGAGTGGTGGCCTGCGAGTGTGGAGTGGGACAGAAAGACAAAGGCAGGGACTGGTCCTCAGTCCCAGGTGCAGCAGGGGGTCAGAGTGGGGTGCCCTGCCCTCTGGATAGTGAGCTTCTAGCCTTCCGAGTCAACGTCTATGATGTAAGGCGTCATGCTGACGTAACTGAGTGTCGGCACACAGAGCACAAAACTTCTGTGTCCTTCAGGACCCAGGACTTCCAATTTCTACCTGCCTCCTGTGGGGTCTAACGGAGTGAAGGACCTTCAGGAGGGTCCACCACTTGCGCTGCCATAAGCCAAGGATGCCACGGTAGCCCTACACAGCAGAAGAAGAGACGGCAAGCATGCCGGAGTGCCAGCCCTTGCTCTCTGTCTCCACAAGTTGTTAGAATCTGTTCATCCAAGGGACAAGGGCTATAGAGCAGGATCTCTCAGCTCTAGTGGATGAGAACAGAATGCCTGGAATAGTTCTGCCTCTGTCATGGACCACAGAAGCTCTCCCAAGAGGCAGCCACCTTTCCAACTCTCCAGGGCAAACAGCCAAGTCAACGCTAGGGCTCTCCATGTGGGCACTCTGGTCACTATGCCCAGAATGTTACTCAGGCAGACCAACAGACAGATCAAAACAAAGAGTCAGGCTAGAAAGATGGCTCAGCAGGTACAGACATGCCACTGAGGCTAGCAGAAGAAAAGAACTGAGACTCCTAAATGTTGTCCTCTGACCTCTACACACAACACACAAGTTGTGGTATGTGTGTACTTGCGTGTGTGTATGCGCACGCATGCACACACACACTCAGCAGAAGGCCTCCTGTCAGGAGAAAGATGCAGAAACATGGTGCTAAGCTCCACTTCTAAGTCAGGTAAGTGGATGAGATCTCCACTGCAGAGGCTGCCACTCCAGGAACAAGCCCAGCAGACTTTGGGAACAAAGAGCCACCTTGGGTAAGGGTGGGCCGAGCGCATCTGCAGTGGGATGCAAAGGTGGCTCTGGTGTCAAGCCTGGCTTAACCCTCAAGCAGCTCAAATCCCTCTCCCCACCCCCACTCCCACCACTACCCCTAGGGCCCAGAAGCAGTGAGCAGAGAAAAGAAGGCAGTGATGGGAGGGGCTGCAGGCAGAGCCTGGTCATACGGCCCCCCCGCCCCCACCCCCACCCCAACAGTAAGAACTGGCAGAACTGAGTCCAGCAAGGACTATAGATTACCTCGTGTCCCTACCTGTCACTTCTCATTGCCACCCAGTAACTCCAGGTTTGGTTAAAAAAAAAATGTAGTCCTGTGTCTTTAACCGACAGAGCCAGGAACGTGCCCAGGCAGGCCTAGACACCATGTTTACCCGACAGAAGGTGGCCCTCCCTCTGCCCTCCTCAGAGCTGGCAAGCCAGGGCCATTTGCCATAGATTTGCCTGGTGTGTAGGCTGCCTATGAGGCCTGGGCCCCAGATCTGCCCAGGATCTTGCCCAAGAGGCCCTTCAGCCTGGCCAGGCCACTAAAATGGAGACAGTTCTCTAAGTCAGCAAAACCAGGGCAGACAGCAACACTGAAGTACAGGGGCCTACAGACCTGGCCGGTTTGCACAAAACAGCCTTGCCCTAGAGGTACTCTGAGAGGCAGGGCTGACCCTCTGCTCCAACTGGGAGGGTAAAGGTTAAGGAAGCACAGAGGGGTTGGGCCAGGCTTAGGGGCCCAGCTGTGGTCCCGGCACTGAGGTGATCATTCCTCCTGAATGCGAAGACATGTATTCCAAACCTCAAAACCCAACAGCACTGTGTCAAAGCTGGCGTCACTTATTATCCACTGTGCAGAGAGCATTCTGGAACGCTTGCTAGATGCCAGACGTGGTGCAGGGTGTTGGCGAGTCTGGAGCTGAAAGCGGCAGCCATCCTGATGACAAAGGCTGCAACAGAAGTCATCAAGCCGTGCCCGAGGAATTAGGGCAAGGGCAGGCTGCACACTCGATCTGGTTGGTGCACTAGGACAGTCTGAGGCCTGAGCAGACTTTGCAGGATGCCTAGGAGTTCCCCAGGCAGATAGAGCAGAGGGAACAGAAAGGACATACAGGGGAAAGCATGGCTGGGGACGGATAACAGGCAGCCTCGGAGGCCAGGCTGTGGTGTGGTAAGATACAGAGGAAAGGTAAGCAGAGGGGGCAGGTGCCGATGGCCTAGGGAGCTTTTATTTAGACCCACCCAGGTAGCCCAGTAGAGAAGAGGACAGGCAGGGATTATATGGAGGTTACCAGAGAGGGCTTTGGAAATCTGAAGGTTGAGTTCAGAGCTCCCTGTGTCCTTCCACAAGAAAAGCTCCTAGAAACCCCATCTTCTCATGGTTGCAGTCCTAGGGTGACATCAAGATGACTTCCAGATCACAGCTGGAACAGTGAGAAGGTGATGACCCTAGTAGTCCCTACAGTGACTTTATGTAAATCAGAATCAAGACTTCCCTCCCCCAAAACACTTGACCACCGCTTCCCAGAATGCTATTAAATAAATATATAATCTGCAGTGAGCAACACGCACTACTGCACATAGGCCTCCTACGAGACACACTGCCAGTAAGCAGACAATGGGAAGGCTCGGAGGACCAGAGCTCACAGAGAGAAACAGCAGATAAAATCCTAGACACGGAGGTAAAAAACCAAAAACAAACACTGACAACAAGCCTCTTACCAAAGTGAGGAACAACCAAGGCAGAGTTTATTAACCCTCTCTGCTTTTTTGGCATGAGAAATCTAAATAAAATGAGATGTGTATTTATTATTATGTGGGATCCAAAAGAGAAAAGAAGTAGCGGCTCAAACAAGGCTAATAAAGGAAATGCTCAAGCAGGAAACAGAAAGTGCCAGTGTGACAGCTAGACATTAGTCAAAGGTAAAGAAATCAGGAGGGGGCTAGTCTCAGGGCCTCAGAAAAACAAACATACAAAACTTTTTTTTAAACCCTCAGAAGCAGAATGGTAGTGGGTAAACAGGTCAGGGTGATAGTGGGTAAACCCGAGAATCTGAGTTTTCCATGCAGCAGAGTCATCTGGACGATGGTGGACAGCCTTCTCCGGATGACTCGCAGCTACACCCAGCCTGACTCAGGGCTTCTCTGCTCCAGGCACTGTCTGGGGACACAGCTCAAATCAGGAAGAAGGCAAAACACTGGTGGACCCGAAGGAGCCTCAGTAAACAGAGAAGTAGGAGATTCATCTCTCACTGCCAAACAGTGAAGAGTGGGCTTCTGGGCTTCTGTGGCTGTGCACAAAACTGAGAGCTCAGTGGCTTCAGAGCTCAGGACTGGAGTCTGAGTCCCCAGAACCCATGCAAAAAAGGGAAACAAAAGAAAGGCTAGATCGCTTTCATGCCAGTGCTGGGGAGACAGACAGGTAGATCTCTGGTTCACTGGTCAGCCAGTCTAGGCCAGTAAGAGACCCTGACTTGAAGAATGATGGGTCTGGCAAGATGGCTCAGCAGGTAAAGGCTCTTGATATACAAGCCTAGTGACCTGAGTTCAATTCCAGGATCCAGACTCCATAAAGCTGTCCTTGGACCCTCTGGCCACCACACAAGCACTCAGCAGGCACACATGTATATATACTCACTAATAATAAATAATTGAAAAAGAAAGGTGAGCAGTATCTGAAGGGGTTTTCTGGCCTTCTACGTGTAAATGCACAGGCCCACATTCACCCATAAAGCAAGTCTCTCCTAGAAGTTAGACCCAATATGGAACCTGAGGGTAGTGGGGTCTAGTGTGAAGACTCTGCCTACTGGGCGAACAAAAGGCTCAAACAAGCTTTCAGAGGCATCCTAGACGCAGGCATGGACTCAGTTTCCCACAGTGAAGGGAGATCACAGGGCTTGTTCCAGATCAGGAAGCTGAGAGGTAGCAGGAGGGGACAAATGGTCAGTAGACTCTGGCCAGAGTTGCTTCTAGGCTCCAGTGTTGCCCCAGGGGTAAGAAACATAGCTGGCAACATCAGGGAGAGAAGCCCTATTTGGATGTCTGATGATCCCCTAAGTCAGAAACCAAGGAAGAAGTACTTCTTAATCCCAGCATTTGGGAGGCAGAGGCAGGCAGTTCTCTGAGTTTGCAGTCAGCCTGGTCTAAAGAGCAAGTTCCAGTACAGTCAAAGCTACACAGAGAAAGCTTGTCTGGAAAAACCAAACAAATAATCAAAATTCAGGATTGTTTGCTCCTTCCTTCCTTCCTTCCTTCCTTCATCCATCTCCTTTTCTCCCTCACTCCCTTTCCCCTTCCATCTGTGCTGGAATGGAACTCTGAGCCTCAGGTGTGCTAGGTAAGCATTCTACTACTGAGCTACATACATATCACCTGAGCTTAGATTTCCCCCCCAAATTCCTGGCAACCTCCAGGCTATGACTGGCACAGCCTGTGACTGCCTGCCACTGACTGAATGTGATTAGGCTCCAGAGAACCCAGGCAGCTTGCCTCAGCCTACTCAGCCTCACTCCCCACCTACTTTACAGATTAGCAATCTTAGCTGGAGAGGATGTGAAACCTTCTCCTCCAGGTCCTACTGGTACGAGGCCTGGGGAGAGCTGGTCTACCTCTAGAAGCCGAAAGGAGGCAGAGTGGGTGTGGGTCACCAAAGTCTGCTACCTACTAAGCTGGGTGGTAAGTACGTGTGGCCATGGGACCTGGGTAAGGCTGCTTGACTCTCGGCCTGGCTTCTTTGTTATGTGTGGACAGGGTTGAGCCCAGAAGCACCTGCCTATGCCGCAGAGCTGCGGGGGAGGCAGCAGCCAGGCTGCAGCTGGAGCTTGGCTGACTTGAGGCTCCAAGCAATGAGGCAGAGGAAACAGACAGAGCATGCTGCCCACCTGCTGCTGTGGGCAGGGAATATCCTCTGAGGCTATTTGAGACGTTAGGACTCAGAGGGCAGGGCAGGGTCCCCATAGTTTGGCACCAGAAGGCAAAGCTGGCAGTGTCCAGCACAATCAAGGGCCACCCTGACCCACACTGGCTTAGGCCACCCTCAGGGTAAGGCAAAGTGACCCAGGACCTGTGCTGGTTCAGACCAGAGTCAGCTGGCCTGATTTGCACCAACCCCTCCACCCACCGCATGCTCTACCCTCTGCCACCCTAGCCCTGGGGACTTCCCTCTTTGTGCCTCTGCAGTCACAGCAATCCTGATGCAGTCAAGGGCAGTCAGGCTGTAGAGACTTGAGTCTAGGCGCTCGATGGAGTACCTTGTTAGGGAAATAGGTGAGCAAAGTGAGGCCTGAAGAGGGCAAAGGGACTGTTCATCACGCGGGAAAGTAGATTTGTTAAAATGAGGCAGCGAGCCAAGCATCCCAACGTCTCTATCTTCCTAAAGGGTAAACCGAGGCTTAGAGACAGGAAAGTTCCTGCCATAGACAACTTGGAGTTAGGAAGAAGTCCAGGACAGTCATCCTGGGTTCATCTCATGGAACCAAGACAGAGCTGTCTTCTCTGACCTCAACCTCAAGTTCAGGAAGTTGCAACACTTCCTTGTTTCCATAGTAACCAGCTACTGCTCCAGGAATACACTGAAATGTTTTTGTTACCTCCTCTGTGCCTGTGCTGGCCCTGGGCCAGCCTGTGAAGACATGGACGGAAAGAGGGGGTGTGGGAGGGGAAGTACAATCCCAGCCCTAGCCTAGCATGATGGCAAGCAACTAAGAGAGTGGAGGAGAATCCTCAGAAGAGAGCTCCCCAGCATCTGACACTACGGGGGGAAGGAGAGCTCAGTGGGGGTAGCCCTTGAATTGGCTTCTTAGGGATGAATAGGAGTTCACCAGACTGAATGATGAAGCTAGAAGTAACTGCACATAAGAAAACTGTGGTGTGCTGTGTAAACCTGGTGGCTAAGCTGCTTGGAGGCTGAGGCAGGAGGATGGTAAGTGCTGGGCCCACCTGTACTGTAGAGTAAGTTCACAGTCAGCTTGGGCAACTTAGTAAGATCCTGTCTCCAAATAAGAGAATAGCAGGGGTTGAGATGCAGCTTAATACACAAAACCCCGGGTTTGACCTCCACCTGAACCATCCATATGTGGTGGTCCATGCCTACAGTCCCAACACTTGGAAAGTCGCAGCTGAAGGATCAGGAATTCAAGGTCATAACTCAGCTACATTCACAGTGAGTTCCAGGCCAGAAATCAGTCTCAAAAAGTCAGAGAGGGGGCTTCTGCGGTAGAGTGCTTGCCTAGCATGGGTGAGGCCCTGGGTTTAATCCTTTGTACTAGGAAGGAAAAAGGGAAAGAAGGATGGGAGAACGACCTAGAGAGTAACTGGTACCCAGTACAGAATACAAAGGGAATGGAGGGTTGAACACTGGCTAAAAAGGAAGTCAGAGACCAAATGCAAACTGTAGACCAGTGTCCATGACTCATCCCACTCCCAAGAGTTTAAGGGGCACAGTCACAGAGTAGGCATTGTAATAGGCGAGGAGACAACACTGAAGGGTTCCAGATACTACTCTTCCCGGGAAAGAGTACTAGGGACTGGACACAGGCCAAGACCTACTTCTCAGGTTAGTGAGAGCCACAACCCTAAGTGGCTCCCTAGCCCTCACCAGGAAGCAGGGTTGGGCACCTTAAGAAGCACTCAGAGGCTGCTGTTCTGCCTGTGGTCCCTCATCATACATACATGTGGTCCAGCAGGAATGAGGGCAGCCTCGGGTAGAGGATGGAGGTACAGGGAGGCCAGACTGCTGGGTAGGGTAGGAGCCCTCAGAATCCTGCTAGCTTTGCTTCTCCTCCCTGGGCCTCCATTCCCTAACTGGGAAGTGGGGACAAGGAAGGTGAGATGGACAGGCTGCCTTGCTCCTTTCTAAAGCTACTCTCCAGCCATCTTTGGATCTGTGGGTTCTAGGAGGGGTCGCAGCAACACATCCAAACTGTGGTCTAGGACAAAGTGACACTTTGTGGCCAGACAGGCCAGACATGCGGGCAAGGAGTCTCACAAGACAACAGTTTCTGGGGCCTACTCTACTCAAAGTGACAGCTGGCAAAATAAGACAGCCCTTTATGCACTGAGAAGTATCTTGTTACAGGGTGGTGGCCATATACAGGCCGTGATCAAGAGACCAACAGTCCTCCAGAGACCACAGTGCATAAAAGCCTAGACACTTGGCCCAGGCTCTGCAACTCGAGAGCAGAGGCAAGCATAGGACCTTGCCTCTGTGAGACAAGGCAGAAGTCACAAGCACCACCTTTAAAAGCCATAGAAGGCCCTGTCCCGGCCCTCACTCACTCCAGTGGAGGGCTTTTGTAGGAACAGTCAAAGGACCAACAACATGCTACATGGTAGGGATACCTGAGTTCCCAACCCAGCTCAACTAGTGACCTGTCCCTCTGGGTTTAGACTCAGTGGCTACATAAGGGTTTGGCCTGGTCTGGGCTGTTATTATTGATGTATGTGGTAATAATACTCTATGCTGTCTGATACAGTGACACTATACACCACACCTGACAAGGATAGGGCCTCCCATCTAATTTTCCCAAGGGATGCCACAGCAGGAAACAATGCCAAAAATTCTGACTCCAAACCCAGGGCTTCTTGCAGAGAGCCCTGGACTTTGGAGCCTGGGAATCCTTGGGTAAGATACACCTGGACAGACAGCTGTGGAGGTGGGAGACAAGCTGGGTTCAACCAAGTGCCAGTGGGAGGTGGGCTAGAGAGGAACCTCTTCTCACACCCATACTTCCGACACCTCCCTGGACAGGGCTCCACCTCTAGTGGTGAATGAATATGACAGGAAGGGCCCCAAAGACAAAGCCACCCAGCATAGAATCCTGTGTGATCAACAAATGCCAGCCACTTTCTTCCTGCTGTGTCCCCGCAATCTGCCATTGCTGCCTCCCCAGCCACTTCCACATTCCACAACCTGAGTGCATTACTTTCCTGTCCAGCCTGATGTCTGCAAGCTGCACAGATGCAAAGAAAATAAGGCACAGGGCACTGGCTAGTTTTAATTTAGCTTGGTACAGGCTAGAGCCATTTGGGAAGAGGGACTCTCCATTGAGAAAATGGCTCCTTAAGATTAACTTGCAGGAAAGTCCAGTAGTGTATTTTCTTAGTTAATGATTGATGTGAGAGGGGCTCAGCCCACTGTGGGCAGCGCAATCACTAGGCTGGGGTTCCTGAGTGCTCTAAGAAAGCAAGCCGAGCAAGCAAGTCACAAAGAGCAAGCCAACAGCACACAGCGTTCCTCCATCAGCTCCTGCCTCCAAGTTGCTGAATTGAGCTCTTGCCCTGATTTTCCTGGACAGTGGATGACAACCCCTAAAATGAAATAAACCCTTTCTTCTTCTCCAAGTTGCTTTGGTCATGGTGGATTTTGTTGTTATTTGTTTGTTTGTTGTTTTGTTTTATTTTTCTGGCACAGGGTTTCTCTGTATAGCCTTGGCTGTCCTGGAACTCACTCTATAGGCCAGGCTGGCCTCAAATTCATAAATCTGGCTGCCTCTGACAGCTGGGATTAAAGGTGTGTGCCACCAACTGCCCAGTGTTTTGTCACAGCAATAGAGCCCTGACTAAGAAACTTGGAGCCAAAAGAAAGCCATCTCCTTCGGGGAGTGCACTCTGCTTTCTCCTGCCTTAGACTTAGCCTGCTATGCGGGAGGGGGGTGGGGTGAGCCCTGGATTTTTCACGGTTCTGGGATGATAACTGGACCTCAAGATCCCTTCTAAGCTTCCTGGATCATGGGACTTTCCAGATAGAAGGAAGTACTGGGGAGTAGGGAGCAGCCCACTCCTGGAGGTGCACAAAGGCACACGTGACACTGTGGCCATGTCACACATGGGGTGACAATCTGGATGACAGGCATCAGAGGATGCTGCTGCCAAAGTAGCTTGATGACGTGGGATCCCAAAGTCCCAGGAATACTGGAAATGGAGCTTGTAGGTGGCATAAGTCATGCTGCCTAGGCACCTGTAGGGACTACTCAAGGCAGAAACCCCAAGAAGTCTGAGGGCTGAAAGGATTCCTACCCTCCAAGTAGGCCCACTCCTCCTCCATAAAAGGACCAGCTAGAATGACAAGGACCTGCAGAAAATTGAAGTCAGCTCAGGAGGGTTAAAGGGCACTGAAGTGCCCCCCCACCCGCTTCAGCAAGGGGTCAGCAGTGGCTGAGCTCATAGCTCCAAGCCCATCATCAAAACAAAACTAAAATCTGCCCCCGGACTTTCAGATCTTCCCCCAGGAGCTGAGGTACTATGAGGCGCTGGGGCCACAGAGGCCCATGTCCATGAACAATGAAGAGGGAGGCTGATGGCCAATGAACATCCTCCTCCTCTCCCTGCCAGCTACAGTACATTTCCCAAAGCCAGGAAAGTCGCATAAAGATCGTGAGCCAGGGAAATGATGTGTTACCTACAGTGGCGGGTGGGGGTCACAAACCTTCTCAAGGCCCTACCCAAACTGCCTCCTTGCATGCAAAGCATGACCCCAGAAAAGGCCACCTCACAGTATCAAGGCAGCCAGCTCTTCTTAGGGCTGTGTGTCTTTCTCAGTAGTGTCGGGGCTCCCAAGCCCAAGGAAGAGGTGACCCACATCAGGTCTGACCTGGTCTGCCACCTTCCTAAAAGATGGGGTGGGGAGCTTTCTCCAACTAATCTCCTGAAAGACCTAGGACTGAATCCTTTGCAGCCGAAATAGGACTGCTTTCAGGAACATTAGCCTACCCCACAAGGCCATACCCATTGGACCATCTCCCTGGGACCACCCAACCCCAGGGACAGGTAATATGTTTCAGGAGGCTTCTGCTTTTAGGGACCTTAGTTAAGTCCCTTCTCTTCCTTCAACCTCTGTCTTCTCACCAATAAAATGTCAAGCTACGATGAGAGGCAGGCTTCAAAAGACAATGTCCTCTGCAGGGAGAGGTCATACGCTGAGCTGGAATGTGGCCAGGAGGAGCTTCAAGTCACATCCAGCTAGTCCTCTCATTGCCAGGGACACCAGCCTTGTGGGCAAGGGCAACCCTTCTGACACTGCTTCCGGTTATCCACACTGAAGCAAACTGTGGAGCGTCTCTCCAGAAGATGGGGGATACCAGAATAGGGCCAAGTGTTCTTTATTGTAAAAGTGCCTAGTAAATTAGGCTGAGGGTTTCCCAGGAGTGGCGGGGGCGGGAGGGGTGGCAGATGCTACCCTAACAACCAGCATCAAGATGCTAAGATATCATCCTTGCTCCTAACTGGTGGGTAAGAAAACTGAAGCACAGGGGGTGGGCTGTGACTACTCAAAGGTCCCATTCTCTGTCCCTTTCATAGCTGCCTTCCATGGAGCTGAGCAGGTATTGAGGCCTGGTCCACCCTGAGTCTTATCAGATGGACAGAGGCCAAAAGGAAAGTTTTTGGTATCTCCCGCCTCAGTTTCAGAAGGGAAAGATCTCAGACAGAAAGCCAGATGACTTAGAACATTCTTGGGGGGGGAACAAACAAACCTCCCTGGTGGGTCAAGTTAAAATGCCCTTAGACTATTACCTCTAGGAGTGTTCAGGCACCCATCTCATGCTTCAGAAGACCCTACAGACAACAACGAATCAGAAAGCTTTGGTTGGTCAGTCAATGTGACCTTGAGCAAGCAGTACACTGGAGGTAAGGCTTTGGGAGGACTCTCATGACAGTGACTAAGACTACCATTCCTTAAACACTTGCCACATGCCAGGCGCTGAGCGCTCTTCTGGCTTCTTCACCTATTGGGAGGGCAGTGTGTTAGTGATTGTTAGAGCATGAATAACTCTTTTACAGATGTGGAGGCCAAGGTCAGAGGTGTCACACATAAAAGGTGGAGTTGAGAGCTGACTCCAGGCAGCCAGAGAAAATCCTGAAAATGGGCTGGGGAGGTAAACGTCTCAGTCACTGAAGCTCTTTCTACACAACTATGAAGAAGGCCTAGTTCAGTCTCCAGTAACCATGTCAAAAGTCAAGTGTAGTGGTGTACTCTTACAGTCCCAGGGCTTGGTGGCAGAGACAAGGTCCCTGAGACTCACTGATCAGCAAGTTTAGCTTTATCAGTTAAGGTCCTGGTGAAAAACCCTGTCTCAAAATACAAGATGGTTGTCCTGAGGATTAATGCCTAAGGTTGGCTTCACACACACACACACACACACACACACACACACACAGGCACAGATCATACATACATATAGACACATATACACACAGACTCAGACACACATACATACACACATAAACAGAGACAGACATGCATACAGACAATATAGACACACATACACGCACACAAACACAGATACACATAAATTCAGACACACACAGACACACAAACACACAAAAGGGGTGGCAGCAGGCTGGGGGGCCTTCAGCAAATGATTTCTAGTGTGTAAACAGTAGCAACCTCAACAATGATCCTCTCCACCTGGACCAACCCCTCCCCAGTTTCCTTGCTGTGACGCCCCGCTGAAGGAAAGCTATCTAATTTGACCTGGGACCTGTCCCCCAACCACTCTGGGCTTGGGTTTTCCCCATCTGCCATCCAGATGGCAAACAGAGACCCCAGAAGGACTCCTTGTACTTCCAAACACCAGAAGAAAAAAGTCAAGACTCTGGAGATCTCCCGGGTCTGCCTGCTGCTTGGCTTTGCTGCTTGCTGGCTGTTGGAATGGTGTTCTGAGCCTCTCAATTGTTCCAGTTCAGATCAAGGTCCACCCAGGGAACAGGGTGTGAGCCTAGGCAGGAGCCTTGGGGATAGGGCAAGGTCCAGACCCGGTCCTGAGCCTAGTCCCTTTTTCCTCCAGCAGCTGTCACCTGGACCTGATATAGGTGACTCTCAGGGTGGAGCAAGCAGGTTCCAACTCTGCTTCCTTGTCTACAGAGGAAACGACAGCAGGTAAGCAAGCCATCAGCCATACAAGCTCAAAGTCAGCATGAAATGGATGGGGGGGGGGGTTCGGGAGGAAGGGAGAGGAAGCCTTGGCAGGTGAGACCTTGGACTTTCCTAAGAGGAACTAGGTTTGACTTCTCTCACAGAAGTATTGCACGCTACCTGGGAACACACACACACACACACACACACACACAAATACTCCAGTTTGTGTACTGCAAGAGGCTATCCCTAAAACGAACTCAGAGGCCACCCACCTCTCCTTTGGCTGGGCTCCTGAGCTAGGTTACAAACAGCCTTTCTTTAGGTAAACTAAAGACCAGCTAAAAGGAGCTGGGCCTGGCCAACTGTAGATGCTCAGTAAATGTCTAAGGAACTCATGAACTGGCAGAAGCCAGGTTCTGGTCCGAGTGCAGCTCTGTGTACTGCTAACCTTGAATGGGCTAATCACTGCTTTCTAAGGTTCTGTTTCGTGGGCTAGAAAAAGACAGCCCCCCCTCCCCCAATTCTACAGGCTTAGGATTTTAAAGCCCAGAGAAGTGGGTTCTGAGGTGGAAGGGGGCTTCCAGGCATTTCTCCCAATGGTTCAGAGCTAAGAATTCAGGGTGAGCCTTCTGGGGCCTAAAGGGAGCCTCCAGGCAGGGAAGGGCTCTGCAGGTCACAAGGGAATCCTTTCTTGGTGCCCTTTCCACTCAAGTCAGACACCAAAAGAAGACTTTTGGACAAGGAGTCATTAAAAGCACAAAAGAGTTAAAAACTGACAGTGTTTCCCTATCAGAGGCCTGGCCATGTCCACTGGACAAGAATGTGGGAAAGACTATAGACAGGAAGAATCAAAGGGCAAGGAGGGAGATAGGCAGAGATGAGCATGTGTGTGTGTCTGCATGTGTGTGTGTCTGCATGTGTGATGGAGGGGAGAGGAGAGGAGCGTGGGTAACCACCAATAGGGGAACAAGGCCTCCCAAATCCTGTTTCTGGGAACAGGTGTCTCAGGAAGGTTCACAGCCCCCTGGAAATTCCAAACCTGCCCTGCCATTCCCAGGAACAAGCCACCCTAGATAGTGAAACCATCTGCCATTTTCTGTTATTTTTCAGCCTCAGTTTCCCCACAGGTTCTGACAAGGATTTGAGTTAGGAGACCTCAGGGGGACATACCACTTCTGACAGTTTGGGATACAGACATGCTATATAGAAAAACACCCCCACCCCCACCACCACGACCCAAGAGACCTGGAAAGGCTATCCCTATCCCCAACCGGCTGTCTAGGGTTAGGGCTGGGCAGAGCAGAGTCTCCACACCGTCTGTCCTCAACAGCCTGCGACCGCCAAAAACCTTGAAGTGGTTACAATTACAGCCAGGCTAACAGGATTAGGGGAGCATTGAAATCTAAGAAATCTAATTAGCTCAGGCACCCCGGCCTCCCCCAGCACAATCCTGTAGTAACCCTGGCAGCTGGGTCTAATGGGAGGGGCAGGCTCTGAGCCCTCAGGGCTAGAGTCATTACCTGCACAGGTGTGCCAGGTCAGACTCCTGGGGAGATGCCATCTCAGCCTGCCCAGTTACCCACTGCCCACCACCCCACCAGCCAAAGTCTTGTCAAAGGGTGGCATTCAACTAGGCTCCAGTTGGTGAGGTGCAAGAGTGGTGACCATGGGGGAAAGAACCCAGGGGTTCCACAGGGCGGCCACCCGACACAGTGTAGCGGACTGACTCAGCCAGAGGAGGGGCGGTTTGAGTCATGCTCTGTATGTATAGAAACCATAGCAGCTCAGGGCCAATCTTGCTTCCTCCTCCAGGGCCGGGCAGAGCTGAAGCTTCTGCATACATACGCCTAGGAAGGCAGCATCTGAGGTTCAGTGCAAGCTCTAGATGGATATGGAGGGGGGGGGGTAAAAAAAAGAAGGGGGGAGAGAAAGGGAGGGAGAAAAGAAGGAAGGGACAGCTGCTGGGGGCGTGCATTGCCAGATGCAGGGAGGGCCACCTGTGACCCTTCCTGGAAACAACTGCTCGGCTCCTGGGATGCCACATGCCTGCATAGTTGGGGCTATTGCTCAAGGCACTGTGATGTGGGGGTCTGTACGGCCTGGAGTCGAGTCCTGGCTTAGTCACAGCCTCTTGGCCTCTCTTCTGCGCTTTACTTTTCTTCTCTGTTAAATGGAAGTAATTCCATACAGCAGCTGACACTGTTGTTAATGGGATCAAACAAATCTGAAAAGTGATTCTAGATAGACCACGCCAGGCAAAGGAAAGGGCTATAGCCGTGCCCTCTCTCATGTGCATATGGCAAGCAGCCAGAGGCGGGTGGATAATTATTTATTTGGACTGGTCTTTCTGCCCTTGCTGGACAAAAGAGCCTAAGAGTGTCTTGCATAGCTCTGGGACTCACTGGCCACTGTCCTCACTTTGTAGACTATCCTTAAACATATGAAGAGTCAATCCTGGGTCCCTGTCCTGACCCTACCCTCATTATGCAACCCATCCCAGGTCATACCCAATTCAAGGAAAGTATCGAGAGGCAAGCCAATTACCCTAGAGCCAATGGAAGAGCACCTCTTGGGCAGACCCTTCCCTGAGCTTGTGCCCTATCAATAAGGTTGAAAACAACCAGTGGACGAAAACTCCCCAGCCCCATGCAGTCATATCACTATAGCCTGGATATAAGATTTAGCCCTCACGATCATTAAGGAAAATGAGTCTGTGGTTGGGAGAGGCCCCAGTATCTTAAGCCTGAAATGGGCATCGATCAGCTGGTGCGGCTTTCCAGGAGGCCATCCATGTACCTCACTGCTGCCCAGTGAGTACAGAGGCTTGCTGCCCAGAGGTGATGAGTACCTTGTCCCAGGAGGCATAGAAGCTGAGGCTAACCAGTCAGCTGTCAGGGAGGAGTGGAAGGATAATGGAGCAACTTCTGGAAAATGTTTCCAGCATCCCTTCACCTCAATCCAGCCCTTTCTCCTACATCAGAGTTGCCTAGCCTTTAGGCTGAAGACTCAAATGTCTGGACCTACCTCATCCTCCAAGCAACCATGTCAGATGATAGTTCTGTGCTTGAACTCATTTTACACATCAGGAGACTGAGACTCAGCAGAGTCAACCTCCTGGTCCACAAGGTACAGCCTCCTGATACCTTCTTCTCTCCCTCTGTCTAGTGTCTGTGGTAGGACTTTTGTGTGTAGCCTCCCTTGAGGAAGGGCCTAACGTCAGACTCATGACTGGCACTTCCAGGCCAGGCTCCGTACACCCAGGCAGGCAGCCACAACCCCAGCCTCAAGGTCTCCTCAGGACAAAGATTGCCCCCAGAGAGGGCCTGGGTGGTGGCCACTGTGTCCTGCTGAGAGGATCCAGCAATCACCAGGAGAAACTGCAGCCGCAGGGTCAGGGTCAGGGGTAATTAGGGCAGTGTCCTTTGTTGTCTACACAAAACCCAAGGAATCCCATAAAGATGCAACAGAAGCTGGGGCCTGACAAGGACCCACGGGAGCAGTTATGAATGAAAATGGATGGGACCCTGTCGTTATCCAGCAGGCTCTACAGCCTGGTCTCATGCCACCATGTCCACAGACAATTCCCAAAATGTGCTGCTGCACATTTCTTACAACATTTGACCCTAAGACTTTGGGTAAAACAAAACAAAACAAAACACAATGGACCTGGGGGCTGGAGCTGGGCATCCAAGTTTCCTGCGCAGGTCCTCTTAGACCCAGACTCGGAGGACATATACAGGCTTCAAATGCCTTCCTTCTTATTCACCTTCACCAGCCAGAGGTGGGGGGGGGTGCGCATGAGTGCGTGCGTGTGACTCTTCCATTTGCTGGCCAGGGATGAATATGTGGGGTTGCTGTGATTGGTTAAGTGTTACATGTGTACACACATACACACACACAAATGGGGGGATGGAGCCAAACTCTAGCTTCTAGGTCTTTATTTGCCCCTGGAGCGCCCCCCCCAACACACACACACACACACACACACACAGAGGCTTTTCCTCAGGAGTAAAAAAAGAACATTTTGTCCCCACAAAGAAGCCAGAAGCCGTTTCTGCACAGTCAAGGCTATTTATTCAAAGTTTTTTCATTAGTCCAGTCCCTCTGTGAGCCTGTGAGCTGTACTCAGAAAGTCTTACAACCGCAGCTCAAGTCCTGGAAAGTCTATAGCTCCGCCCCCAGCCTCAGTCACCAAGTTCCCAAGTCCCAACTTCTGATTCATAGGAGAAAACTAGGTCTCCTAACCGTGTGACTTGGGGGCCAGTGATGCTTCTGTCTTTGGGGGAAAAACAAAACAACCAAAATCCTAAAAGCCAGAGGAAAACACCATCTCCCTCTGAAGGCGCTCCTGGCCTCAAAGCCGCAGGCGCTCCGAGGCAGATAGGGCTTTTTCAATGTGCCTTTTGTTTGATGCTGGTGTTTCGACATCCTCTTCTTGAAGAGGGAAAGGTCAGCACAAGGCTCCCGGGGGTGTTCACAAACCCTCTGCCTCTACTCAGCGGACAGAGGTCCCAAGCAAGGGGCCAGGAATTCCCCCTGCTTTGGACCTCCTCAAAAACCAGCCCGGATAAGAAAGGCCATGGGTTTGCTCCCTCATCCAAACTTCCCAAATAGGTCACAGGCCTTCCAGACTCTAGTCACCATGCAAGTACAGGGGGTGCAGGCCGGAATTCACCAGCAGCCAAGTCGCCTGTTTCTCCAGCGCCAGTCACCATCTCTTTATCTGTACCTTCAAAAAAACAATAAGCAAAACCAGGCACCTCTGGGAACAGCCTCTGGCCTCCTGCCCTGCCCTGTGTAACCAGCCTGTCCTCACACCCACGAGGGAGGGAGGAGACTGAACTAGTTAACCCTCTGGTCTACCAGGCCCAGGTCCCAGGTTGCAGCAGAGGCAAACTGTTGCTCAAGAAAACCCTTCAGAAAACCATTGGCACCAGGAGGCAGCTGGAGCCAATGGTTCTCTATGTAACGAACGCCAAGGCAGGGGCTTCCACAGGCGCAGCCCACTGATTGCCCTTTCAAATCCGGGGGTTGGTCCCCACTCTTGATGCCCTGGGCTGTCCACCCACGGGGCTCCAAATGTCCCTGGCAGTGCAGAGAGAAGGGAAAGGCTGGCCGAGCGGTGCACTCACCCCGCCAACCCAGCCGCCAGCCAGCTTCTTGGAGATCTCAGAGAGAACATTTGTTTGGGCTGCCAAGTTAAATCTTCCTCCCTCATGTCAGGGCATTGGAAAAGCAGTCAGGGGAAAGGGGAAGGGGGAGGGGGGGAGCCGTGGGAGGGAGGGCGGGAGAGAGCGAGCAAGCAATCCAGGGAGGCAGGCTCCTAGTCCCAGTTACTCTTAACACTGCCAGCCCAAGGAGCTGCAGCTCCCGAGGCAGACGTCTCTCGGGCTCCCGGCATCGAAACAGAGATCTGGCCACCAGGTCTCCAGATCGGGTGCGGGATGCTAGGCTCCCTGAGCCCGTGTGGTGAAAGAGGCCCTCGCCCTGCTCCGGGCTGGAGGCACAAGGTGGAACTGTAAAGCAGAGGAGGGAAAAGTTTGCTGCAGGTAGAGGGAAGGGCAGTGTGGTCGTGTCTATCGGCTGTCCTCGGGAGAGGGTGGGGGGCCCAGGAGCGCGCTCCCGTTCGCTAGCCCTCCCGCCCGAGTTGTTTACATTCCTGGAGTGTCTTTTAAACCCGGGGCTGTGGCCGGCTCCTGGCCTTCTCCGGCGGCTTCGGGGCAGTCTCCCGTGAAAATCTGCTGGCGCACAATGGCCGGGAGAGGCGGCTGCCCCTCGCCCGCGCCCCCACCACTCCAGGGCGGGGAGCCTGCCCTCTGCACCGCGCCCTCTCCCTGCCTGGCCAGCTTCCTGGACAGATGTCCCCGGCCAGAGGGCGACGCACTCCCGCAGCCTGCACCGCGACATCGAGGCCATGCTCCCCACTTTTTTCTCCCCGGCCCTGACACCAGGAATGTGAAACAAGCTTTCAGAGCTTGCCCCCACCATCCGTACCCCAACTTCAGCTCCAGTCCGGCCCTTCAACCTCCGCCCGGGCCGGCCTACCACTCCCCCGGGGCCACCGCCGCCGGAGACAGAGAGGAAGAAAGAACACGGGGAAATTACTTTCGTATTTGCAACGCGCGCGCGCACATACATAGACACATCTTCCCCTTGGGCTCGCCTCCTGGCTGGGGCAGCCCCAACCAGGCGTTGGTCTGAAAGCCCCTTCAGCTTCTGAAGCCCGAACGGGAAGCCTCGACACACTCACTCCCCTCGGCGTGCCCTGCTCCAGCCACGCGCCGCGTTTTCCTGGGCCATTCTCCCCCACCCCCAGAACAACTTAACCGCGCCCCCATCTCCTATGTACAAAAGTGTGTTCTCCATAGAAAGCACATTTAACACCACCAACCCTGAACACCCTGGAATCCAGCGCCTTCCCAGAGGTTCTCCTACGCACACAGGAGCACAACTTCACATCTTTCCAAATGAGGCGAGGGAGACTCAGCCAAGCCTTCCCGGATCCTTCCCTCCCTCCTCCGAATCAGTATCCCGGCCGGCCCCCGAGTGTTCAGCGCGACTGCTGGAGGCGCGCCGGCAGGAGGCGGGCACCGAGTCCGCGCGCACACAAACCGCACCGGCGCCCCGCACGCCCGACGATTCCACGGTCCCCGCGCTCATCCCGAGCAGCTCCTACCCAGCTCGGCGCTCGCTGGTGGCCAGGGCCTCCGCCCCCGAGGGCCAAAGCAGCGCACCGAGCCCGCGCGGCTGGCCCCATTCGCCCGACCGTCCGGAGCTAAGGCTTTAAGCGGAAAGTCCTAATACAGTAACCCCGCACTTGCACCCCGACGATCCGCGGGGAGCGAGAGGAAGCCTCGGTACTAACGGGCGCCTGGCTCTGTCCCCAAACTTACCGGGCGCTGTGAGCACAGCTGCCACCGCTGGAGGACGCGCCGCCGCCACCGCCGGGTAGGGCCGGCTGGAGCCGGGAGGAACGCAGGGAGAGCGCGGAGATCTGCTCGGCTCTGACTCCGGCTCCGGCTCCCAGCTGGCCGGGGCTGGGGTCACCGCGCTGCGCCGGCGCTGCTCGCTTGCTCGGCCGCCCGATCGCTGCTCGCCCGCCCGGCCGCTCGCTCTCCGGGCGCCCGCAGCCGCCGCTTGCTTTTTTAATGTCCACAGACAGTGAAAAGGAACTCGGCGTTAGGGGGTGAGTAAGTGAATCAACTCGCCCGGAGCCGAGCAAGTTGAAGTGTCAGATTACATTGGCTATTCTATTTCCAAAGGGCCCCGCGCCGCCGGGCTCCCGTAAAAGCCGGCACGGAGTTACTGCAGGAGCGGAGCGCCGCGTCTCCAGCGCTCAGCTCCGCTTTCCTTGGTTCGCTCTCCATCTGCGCGCTCGCTGCGCTCTCCCTTTCCCTTTCCTTTCTGCCTCTCTATCTCTCCTTTCCCCCCCTTTCTTCCTGTTTCCAGGTCTCTGTTCTAAGCTTTTCTCTTCCAGACCCTGGTAGGCTCCGCGTTACCTCCACACCCCTATGCCGCTGGTTCACTCACGTCCCTCCTCTCGCCTCCCTTCGCTGATTTTCATCACCCCCTCAATCCCTTACATTTGGAGTCGGGAGACTGATGTGCCAAGAAAGGGACCGCATTGGTAGACACAAGATTACTGCCCGGAGGCGTACCACCCCTTCTTGCTAGTCCCCTACCGGAGTACACTGGGACCGCAGATGCTGTCAGCTATTCCAACTGGGGCGACCGAGTTGCTAACGAGAGGTGTGCAAAGCTTCCCCGGAGACTTTGGGATTATTCCTAAAACCGGATGGTAGAGAGAGGGTGAGAGTACCTTAACCTTCACCACCACTAGTGACGTAGGGGAGGCTGAAGCGCTCCTCCCTTGACCTCTGAGGAAGAGATACGGTTGCAGAGCGAACTGTACGTCCCTACCCCACTCGAAGTTCAAAGACGCAAGAACGGCCAGGTGCCTTGCAGGGAGCGCCTGGGCGCTACGAACTGAGCGCTCTCGAGCTGCAAAAGTGTAAAGAACCCAGCCCAGCTTCTAGCCCAGGGCTGTGGGGGCGGATGGCACTCACGAAGCACAGTTAGGTGCGCCCACTCGCGGGGGTTTCCCTTGCAGACCCGCCCCCGAAAGTATCCAAGTGCGCACTACCTTTGGCTTAAGTCTGTTGCCACTCACACAGAAACTCCTACACAAACGGCACGCACGTTTGCGCCTACCCTCAGCAAAGCACGCACACTGCACCTCAACACACTTGCATACACACTTTCCATCCTAAATAGGCCCGTGCACTCTGACTCCTGCTGTACACATTAACATCGCTGAACACTACCTCCGGTACGCTTTAAAAAAAAAAAAAAAACAAAAACAAAAAAACAAAAAAACCAAAAACCACGAGGCATTCCCCCGTGCACTTCATCTCACGCTCACGTACACATACAAACACATGTTCCTCTTACTCTTCCACATCCTTTCCTCAAACCCCCCTCCTGATTCGAGGTACTCCAGTCTTGAGGATAACAAGCGTCTGGGTTGGACACGCGCGCGCGCACGCACTCCCCTCCAGGACAGGCGGGGGAGGCTTGGGCCGTAGCCCGCTAGGCAATCCAGGTGTGGCGAGTGCTCCGTGCTCCGCGTTTTGCAGGCAGCCGCGGTGTCGGAGGCGAGGCGAGGAAGGGAGCTGGAATAACAAAGGCAAGTTGGGAAGAGCGCAAGGGGGCGCAGCCCCGGCCAGGCGGCGGGGGGAGCCCTGCACTGCCGGGTCGTCGGAGGCTGCTTGGCCACCAGCCGGGAGAACCAGAGGTGGGGAGGAAAGGTGGGGGGAGAGGGGCGGGGCCGCCGCGTGACGTCAGAGAACAATGACACCGCTGGGGGCGGGCTCGGGGAGGCAGCCCGGGCGGGGGTCTTCCTTAGGGCCTTGGGCGGGCGGAAAAAGTCTTGGCCTCGCTGGGGCCGCAGTTTGATTGACGAGGTCCGCATGGGAGCGCAGACGTGCCACGCAGACTCGCGGGTTCCTGAGCCTCTTGGGCGGTGATCATAGCGCACCGCGGGCCAACAGGAGGAGCAGGCAGAGAGCCCCCCCCCCACTGCAGACCCCCGTTTTAGAATATCCTTCAGAGGGCTGGCTGCTCTGACCTCGGCTTGAACTCCTTCAGGGCCAGAGAGATCACTCCTTCCACCACCAAGACAAGGAGGCAAAATGTGTTTGCTAGCTTTGAATTCATTCTCAAAGCACTGACAGTCTGGCAGCTGTGAACTCAGCCTGAAATTCCTGAGGGCAGACTGCGGCTCAGGTCCACAGGGACGTGGGACAGGGGGTTGTCTGGGTGCGGAAAACTACTTTTCCTGAGATAAATTCTGCCTCCTGCTGCCATTGGGTGTGCGGGAGGGAGGAGCGACGGGGGGGGGGGGTGGGGGTTGAGAGCGGGCAGTGCTCCTTGGCCTCAGTCCTTGGACCTGTCACACAGGATGACCTGTTAGCAACTTGCCCACTACCCACCCACAGGTGGCAGCTGAATATCCCTGAGGAAAGTAGGTGGCATGAAATAATTTCCAGACCTCTAGGGCCACTGGAATGGCCTGGTCCCAGCACATTCCCAAGAAGATTAACAACGTGCGTGTTACACACACACACCCCAGCCTGTGGGTGGCCCAGGTTGGGAAGGGTAGACTGAGAAACCCTGGAAAGCTTGACCTGAAAGGTGAGAATTCAGTTTGCTCAGTGGAGCCAGAGCCATCCCACCCTCAGACATACACAGTATTGGCCACCTCCATCCCCAGTATAATAGTCCCTGTCAAATTTGGGATGCAAGAATCTAGCCCCAACCAACACCTGGGCCAGTTCCTGTTGCCTTGATGACCACAAGTCATGGCATCCAGCCCTCTCAAGCTCTCCCCAACTCCTTCTGTGAGTAATCAGAGCTGGCCACCTCCAGAAGTGGAGAAAATGGTGGCCTTAGGTGAACATTCATGTTCAAAAGCTCTTGTCCAAAAAGCTCCACCCACTTTCTTTCTTAAAAATTACATTGTATTTACTTAGTTGAGGAGAGGGATGCACGTGAAGAAGAGAGTACAACTTTTGGGAGTCATCTCTCTCCTTCCATCAGTGTAGGTCCTGGGGATTGATCCTCAGATTCAGCGGCAGAAGCCTTTACCCAATGAGGAGCCATCCTGCTGGCTCCCCCACCCCTTATTTGTAGCCAACATGTTCATCTGGAAACCTGAAAGTGGCTCCCGAGGGCAGAGGAACCTAGCAAGACCGAGTCAGGTGGTTTTCAGTCTTCCCAGTCCACCAAGCATGACACCTTGGGGGCAGTAAGTCTGAGAAATCACACCCAGGCTTCTTGTGAGGGCCCCAGGCCTCAAGCTTTGGCCCCAGGCCCTTACCTCTGTTCATCTGCCCAGGAGGTTACTAGGCCTGTTGGTTCCCTCTGGAGTCTTCGAAGGTATGACTTATTCACTACCTACTGTGTGCTGAGTGAGGGCATGATAGGTATTAACTTATTGCCTGCAGTTAGTTACATTACCATCCCTCCAAAGAAAAGTGGACTATAAATACCATTCCCAAGCTGCTCTGACAAGTTGTTCTCCTTTTCTAGGCCTTCTATAAACTAAAGACTAGGTCTCATAACAGTGAGGTCAAGCCTTGCTGTTGTCTATGCCCCGAGTTCCCAATTTCAGCTTCAGCTGCAGTAGGCCTGGGTTGGGAAAGGTTCCTGTATTCCCTCTGGCTCAGAAGGCCAAGTTGATACCCACCAGAGCCTAGGCTGTCCCTGGGTCCCAGGAAGCAGGAAGGCCAAGGGCCAGGAGGAAATCATTGATGAGAGAGGTGTGAGCACCGTGAGTGTGCAGCGAATCTGTGCAGGTGGGGAATAGCTGCCTCTGGACCAGGCTGCTATCCGTGGGTTGAGGTAGGAACAAGCATTCAACTCACTGCTCCATGGGCCGGGTGCTTTGGAGTTCCCTCTCCTCCTGTGTCTCTAGGCTGATGGAACAGAACAGACTGGCTGCTGGGGTTCCAGCTCGGGCTGCACCCCTGAGCTCATCTCATGACCAAGTATGGTACAGCTGAAGTGACTTTCGAAGTGCTTCGGGGGAAGTATAAGCTCCTGCTAGAAGCTGATCTCTGTCTGAGCCCTTCCTGGACAGGGAGTAATGACAGCATAATTAGTCGTCTTCACCTGTGGTTGGATCAGTAGCCTGTGGATCCTGCCCAGTTCTGTACCTATACCTCTTAGGAGTACATAGTTGGTCCAAACAGAAAACCTGTACCCTCAAGCACAGAGTCTCTGTGTTCCAGCTAGATTCTCCTACCTTTTCTGAACACTGGAAAACTGATGTATCAGAGGAAGATTCCCAGTATTTGACCGCCTAGGACTTATTTGTATTGGTTTCTACATGGTGGCAGAGCACTTTGAGACAAGGTCTTGCTATGTAGCCCAGGCTGACCTTTGAACTCAGTTGTGTTTTGGCTGAATGCTGGGATTACAGGTGTGAGCTACCACACCCAGCTAGGACGTATCATCTTGCTTTGCCATCCTCTGATCCTCACAATGGCACTTTGTGATGTGGATGACTAAGATGGTACGGAGGGAGGCAGTGGCTCTCCCTGGGCCACAGGACTGGGAAGTACAGGGGAGACATGAAAGGTGGGCCGCTTCCTGTAGCACCCTCTCCCTACAGCAGAGCTCCACCAAAGAACAGGCTGGAACTGGTTGGTGTGTGAAGGACAGCTGGGGAGATAAAAATGCAGCATGCCAAGGGTGGAGTAGGATGGCTTCCTGCCTCCATCCTGCAGGACCTTCACCCTGCAGAGGAGCTCAGGCCTGACATCTCCCATATGCATGCATTTCACAGCCTCTTGTCCTAACCTGTCTTCATGTCCTTCGTGTTCTGTGACTTCCAGGAGTACCACCTTCGCATGCACACCACTCCTTGCCTGCTCTTGTGCACACTCCTTTTGTCTCCTAGGACACACCCATCCCAGCCTTCCAGTCCATATCTGCAGCCACCTGCTCAGGAGCCTACTCTGGTGATACCACAAGCCAGGTTGTCTACATCATCTCCATCTCTGAATGTTGCCATACTGCCTCCATATCAGTGTGACCATAGCGACTGCCTATCCAGACCCTGCTATGGGCCAGGTCCTCAGTAGCTCATGCACTTGTATTCTGGTCCTCGCCTGAACTTAGAATTAGTACTAATGGCTCCATTTTACTGATAAGAAAACTGAGGTGCAGGAAATCTCAGTTGCCAGTGTAACACCTCATGGTGGAAAACTTACCAAGTCCCCCTACCTCTAGAGGTAGAATGGTTTTATACTATCTCCCAGTGAACTGACAAGCAGTCAAGTACAACAGAGATAGGGGGACACACATCAATAGACCAGGCTCCCATGAAGGACTCGCCTAGATGCCTTTCTTCTGGTTTAAGAAAGAAAAATAACTGATGTTGAATGGGTGCCTAGAAGGTAAGCTCTCGTGGAGGTTGTAGAAAAAAAGACCAGAGTGAGCCATGAGTCTGCACAGGATCCCAGAGCAAGAGTGGGATAGTATCAAGCCCACCAAAGTAACAGCCATTCTGTTGCAACCTGCCTTGGAGCTCGTGAAACCGTGCTCTTTCTGAAGGACATACACCTTGACGATGCTGAGCCATTCAGTGAGTGGTTGTGGTCCTTCTCCCCTCAGTCAGAATGAGAGAGGAGAAAGAAGAGAAACCGAGGCATTGTTTTAACTGCAGCTGGTACCAACCAGAATCCTGATACATAGGATGGTGGTGCGGGAGGATTGTCTGTATTCTGTCAATCATGTTTTAAATAAATGCTGATTGGCCAGGCAGGAAGTATAGGCCCGTCAACCAGACAGGAAGTAGAGGCGGGGAAATGAGAACAGGAGAATTCTGGGAAGAAGGAAGCCCATTCCTCACCAGTCCTGCCGCAATCATGGAAGAAGCAAGATGTGACCCGCCCTGCTGAAAAAGGTACCATGTGGCTAACATAGATAAGAACAATGGGTTGATATAAGCTGCAAGAGCTAATAAGAAGCCTGAGCTAATGGGCCAATCAGTTTATTATTAATATAGACTCTCTGTGTGATTTTCTTTGGGCGTTACCAGCTGCGGGAACTGGGCAGGACAGAAACCCCAACAAGCCTGACCCTCATACTACAGGATGGATCAGGAGTCAGCCATCCACAGGCCTGGCTTTACCCCTTCTGCAAGTATCAGATATCATTTGGGAGGGCTGGAGGACACTGACACCATTTACCTGCGGCCTTAGGTGAGCTAGACCCCTTCCCTACCAAGAAGGGACTGTAGGTACATGTCTGGGGGTCTTGAAAACATCTCTCTTCTAAAACTTCTTTAAACACTGGTTTGTATCTAGGGTGAGCACATTGGGCATTCCTATCCACTCCCAGGAAGGTATGCCATCTGCAGGGGAAAGGGCCGGGAACCTAGAGGCACATCAAACAACTCTCTTCTGAGACAGTTACTATTTGCTCTTTAGAAAGGGCTCCCCCAAAACTTCCTGTCTCCTTTTGCTCTCACCCCTTTTGAGAGATCCCTCTTGCACCTGAACGCTGACCTTCCCAGACCATGGGCCATTCTGACCCAGGTTGCTACAGTGATCAGCCCTGCAATGCCAACATTCTGGTCATTGGCCAGGGTCTACTAAGGCTGACTTCTCAAGCTCCCTCCTTCCTTGGGGAATAACACTTGTGAATTTATAAAGAGCATTTTCTGTCCCACATAAGTGCCACAACACTCTCAGGAGGCAGGCAGATTGCACAACCAACTTTGTAGGAGAAGAAAATCGCTTGGTGGTTTGGCCAGTATCATACAGGAGTATACATAGGTGTGGCAGGGGGTGGGTTCTTGTCAGGATTTGGGTCCCGATAACTTGATTCCATGTCACTAACCCAGGTAGTGATGTTTCAAAAGATGCCACTCCTCTACCCAGAAACGCCAGGAGACAGTATCTCAGACACTCTGATTTATTCAACAAATGCCATTGGCTCTAAGCAGTGTGTCAAGCACAGAGCTAAGTGCTAGGGATCCAACAAAGCAGAGGCAAATGTGACCCATGCTGCCGCCCATGTGACATTCTGATGGAGGAAATAAGCCAAACAGGCCCTATGCAGAGACTTCTGTTCGCAGAGGTCCAGCCGTGTACCCCAGGAGGAGCCCTGGACCCAGGGTCTAGAGACATAGGCTCTCTTGCCCTAGTGTTGTTTCTTCTGGCTCCGTGGACTGAGAAAGGCTCTCTTGATGTCTGCAAGCACGTAGCTTCTCCCATGGTTTCTACGTCCTTGCCCCACTCCCACCTTCTAGGTCAAGTGGTTAATGATTTCCTGGCGTAACTATCCTGGTACAGTGTTTTCTTAAACCCAACTTTTCATGGGCACTTGAAGCCAGAGAGGAACTTCTCAAGTCATCTGACTTGAGCCCCTTCACTAAGCAAGAACACCTTAGCCTCATTCTTCCCAGGAAGTAACAGTCTCTCCCCGCCCCCATACCTTTCCGGAGGAGATAGAATGCTTGCTCCTTTACAGAGCAGACCTCTGCCCAGTGGTGTGTGTGTGCTAGTAAATGTTTAACATCTGGCTCTCCAGACTGGGGAAAACCTGATTCGTAGTATCTGTTGATTTCCTTAGAGTAAATAGTCCTACCATGGTGGCCTGGTGCTGCATGCTTAGCAGTTCACACAGTGGGTGAAAGTTTAACTGCTGCCTTTCCTAAGCCAGTGCAAGCAGGTTACAGCACAGAGTTACCCCAAAGAGAAGCCCGGTCCAACTTGACCTGCTGGAAAGTTCTTTGAGCAAAATACCTCACTATTCTCAGGCAGCCCTTCACGTCTTGATCCTATCCCCCTTAACAGAGATGGTACAGCCACTTTCCTTTCTGCCCTTCTCCCTACCTCCTTTCTTCCCTTCCTTTCACAAATATTTATTGGGCCCTGGCGACGCCATGGTGCTAGGTACTGTGGCTCCACAGACCTTGTCTTAGATTCCCTGGCTCCACCTACCCTGCCTGTCCACCTCCCAAACCCAACTCAGACTAACTGACACCCACTCTCCCAAGCTTATGTTGCCGCCTCCCTTTCTCTTCCTGCCTTGGGTAGGCCTGTCTCCCTCTGAAATCCTCCCAGAGCCTTTATCATCCCTCTTGGCACTTATCACTTTCTACCTCGGATTACAGCTATTTGTGTACAGGGCTTATCTTCCTGCCAGACAGAGAGGCAGCTCGGGCTGTTGAAAGTGTGGACTTTGGAGCCATGTGACCTGGCCTTCCTTCCCAGCTCTGCCACTAGGGATATGTGTTCTCTGGAGCTCACACCACCTTTGGGAGCTTCAGTTTCCTTATCTGCAAGGCAGGCCTGGTGATAACCACTTCCAAGATGGTTTTGGTAATTCAGTAGGATTAAAATGGAGCCCCCCTTTTCCCATTCCTGTCTGGACTTCTATCCTCTTCCGGATAGACCTTGTGCCAATGCCTCTTCTTAGTCTAGTTATTAGACTCTAATACTAGTAACAACAGTCACACATATAACAATATGAGATATGGGGTCTTAATCCAAGAGTTTGCATATGTGGATGCCCTTCATCCTCCAAAGCTTGGAATGCTGGGACTAATCTATTTCTATCAATAGTGTACCAAGTGCAGTAGTACACACCCATAATCCCGGCGTTGGAGAGGCTGAGGCAGGAAGAACATCAAGAATATGATGCTAGCCTGAGGAACCCACTAACCAAACAAACAAAAAAGATAATTTAAGGCACAGTCAGGTTACATAAGCCCAAGGTCACGTGAGTCCTGGGTGAAAGAGCTGAGATATGAGCCCGAGACAGTCTGTTTCCAAGCCACGGCTCTGACACTTGATGCTGTACGGCTGTGTTAGGAGTGTGCCTGTGGATTGTGAAGGCTGGGAATTGGGGTGTCCATAATGTTCCTCACCTTTGCACATCCTTACCCCAGCCTAGAGATAGAGGTGGAAGGATGCAGAGAAGCCACTGATCTTCCCTTTGGGCCTCTCAGCAGCTAGTGGTTAGTTCCCAAGAGCAGAACATCTCCAGGCCCTTGACTAGGGGACAGAGAGGTCACTGATGGATAAAGCATCATAAAGTAGAAGGAAACTCACTGAGAGGCATTTGTGATGGGTCTTCACAAAAGGAGACAGAGGAGCAAAGGCCAAGTGTGTTAGTGGGAGAGCATCAGAAGTCCGTCCGTATGAGGCTCACATTTCTGCACACGCTGTTGGGCAGGGGAGCAGAGGCCATGCAATGCTCAAGCGCTTTGAAAGGCAGTATAGAACAACGGCAGCTGGGTTCACCTGGGCCAGCTTGATACTCTGATTCTCTGGAAGCTCCTCAGTTCAGAATTCACTCACCTCTTACTGGGCCCATCTTTCTAATTCTCGGAGTCTTCATTTCTTCTGCAGAGTAGGCGTGAAGAGTGGACCTTGGAGTCCGTTGAAGGATAAAACATGGCATGAGATGGGAGCTGGACCTTGTGAGACAGGAGGTAGACGGCAGTATTTGGAGAGAGAAGAGATGGTAGGGCCAGGGGAGCTCAGCATGCCTGGATTGGGGTGACAGCTACCACATCTGCTCAGTCCTTCTCACCTGTTTTCTGTTGCCAAAGGCTTGCCAGCTCTGTTGGTATCTATAAGGGCAGATCCATGCTGAGCCCTGTTCTTCCCTCAAGCTTAGGACAGCCCAACCATGGCTCCTGAAGGCAGGCATTGGAGAGTGTACTAACGAGTCCTTGAAGAACATCAGGCCTGTGCTTCAAGGACACTATGAGAACCACCTTCCCCTGCCAGTATGCCCAAACCGCTGTCCTTACCCAGACTTCCAGTAAGTACTGAGTTTCAGGTGTATGGGCAGGGCCCTAGAATGAAAAGGGACCCTCCCCTAACCCGGGCAGTTGAGCTGAAGCCTCAGTACTACACTGGAGCAGGGATTAGCGCTGCCCTGGGGGAGGCCCAGCATATCCATAATGAAGCTGAAGGGTTTTCCCCATGGGAAGGAGATCAGAGCCCAAGATACTTGCCTGGAATAGGCGCTGTACTCTGCTTTGCCAGAACTTTCTCACTCTCAGTGTCTCACTCCTGGGCTGACCTTCTCCTCTCCAGAGGGGCTCTGGTAGTCCCATGTCACACCGAAGCCCAGTGTGCCCTGGGGAAAGGACCAGAGGCTCTGGCCAAAAAGCAGTGGAGTCAGGCCTCGAGCTCAGTTATTCTAGACTCCAGTCCTGCCCTGTCTGTATGAAGGGGCTTTGTTCAGGTGGGTTTTTTTTTTCTGTTGTTGTTTGTTTTTGTACCAACTTTGGTGGAGGGATCCTAAATGCCAGGGGTGTGACAGAACATGCATGTTACCGTCCTCACAGGCCCTGTAATAGGCCTGCTAGTAGGGGCGCAGAGTGTCCCAAGGAATATGACCTAAGTGGTACAGTCTAATCAGACCTAGGACCACAGCTTATCAGAGTCTGTCACTGTACAGAGGTCAGCAAGGCTCAGGCCGATATGTGCAGTTCTTACAAAGAATGGGCTGGCCTTCTATGCCCGTCTTCTTATCCATGCCCAGCCTTGTTGTAGCTATGACTGGGATCTTCTATGCCTTTTGTGGGACTATGAAGAGAGCTCAGGCCTCCACACTGCTGCAGAGCTGGATAGGGTACCTTTAAGGATGCCAGCCTCAGGGTATCATAGATGCCTCTCAGCCAACCCAGCCTCGCAACAGCCCTGTAAACCTGAACTTATACACAATTAAAATTTTATTACATTGTATTTCCTACATATAAAAGACTATTTGTGAACTATGAACACATCCCAATGGAAGCTCATAGCCACTATGTTT
Organism: Arvicola amphibius; assembly: GCF_903992535.2. Classification (NCBI taxonomy): domain Eukaryota; kingdom Metazoa; phylum Chordata; class Mammalia; order Rodentia; family Cricetidae; genus Arvicola; species Arvicola amphibius. Next base: position 30,611,337 of record NC_052058.2, on the reverse strand, counting down.
AAGAACTGGATTCTTTGGGCACTGGGGAAGATCTGGCTCTTGGCCCCCTACTTCTCAGAAGGAACCAGTACCCTAAATGTGGCCATAATTCCCTTCCTCCTTTAAACAAATCATTACAGTAAATACATGCAGAACCACTGTCCTGATCACCCCAGAGGACATGACCTCTTTAAGGGAGAGGGGGGCCTTTGAGGATCTGCCTTACTCTCATGACCCCATTTAGGGCCACGCAGAACCTCATTTGCCCTCCTGTAACAAATGCTCTGAGATGGACGTATGTTCCTGGTGCAGCCAGCAGGGTAGTGCAGCGCATGCAGCTGGGCATTCCTTGAGCAAGGCGTGCTATGTGCTTGCCTAGGCAGTGTTCTCTGTCTGTAGGACCCTTTGCTTCCCACTCAGGATACCTGGCTACTTTCAGCTCCAGCCCCCAGGTTTCATGGTAGGGAGGCCTTTCTTGGGAGATCTGATCTCTGTACCTACCAGTGACTTTTGGGCACCCATCCCTCTCACAGGATAGCGATGTTAGGTATCTAGTACTGAATGCCAGGGGAGCTGAGCATTGACTCCAAAGCAGACATTCCTAGAGTGACTCAGAGTAAGAGAGTTTATGTGAGCAGGTGCACATCTCTGGATATAGGAACTTCATGGATATGGATTTCTTCCGACGTTCTGTGAGCTAGTCTGGCCTGTGAACTGGGAGAAAGTCTCAGGGAGGCTCCCGGGACTTGGGGTGCTCTGCTATCCACTCGCTGGATGGATGAGAAAACTCAATATATATGCCTGCATGTAGGTGTGGGTGTAAACAGTGAGCACTCATACACACACACACACACACACACACACACACGCTATAATGTGATTCCAAGTCCACATGTGTATGGATGCAGGACTTTCTTCTCTTTGTGAACAAGTCTGTTTGGTCTCTGAGCATCACACAAGGCACGTATGTGGAGAACCTACCATGCACTAGACCACAGGGCTGGTGTGGGCAGAGCAGTGGACAAGAAGCTGGCCCTTGAGGGGACTGAATAACTATTCACATTTCTTCCTAGACTGCCTACCAGCCCTAACAGCCTCCAGTACCATGGCCTCAGCCTCTCAGATAGAGTCCCCAGCATGCAGGTCACCAGTGAGGCCGGAACTGTGAGACCAGTAACCCGGTGGCCAGTGCTTGCTTCTCATGCTGAGTGACATCAGTGCAGGGTCTGCCTGAACCACAAGGAAGCTGGCAGCAGGAAGATCTAAAATCTCCCCTTTCTCCTTTGCTTCCTGGAATGTAAACTGTGATTTTCCCCAGTGTCATTTCCACAAGTGTCCTATAGGAGGGCGCACAGCTGTGGGAGCAGAGACTGGAGACAGCCTGGAGTAGAGGCTGGACAGGGTGGAATAGCACCACCAAATGTCTGGACCAGGAACCAGGTCATTCCTGCCCCAGTGTATTCACATGAGCACACATGCACAGAAACACACACACATGGATTTACATGTGTGTGTGTGTGTTCCCACAGAGACCATAGGAACTAGGGACACACATGCAAAGATTATTGCAGACTTCTCACCCTGTCTTTTTACTCAGGCTGTCCTCAAAGGGGACCTTCAGGTGTAGTTCCCACTGCAACTGAGTTTCCAGTTGTGTTTGAGGGAGATAAACTTGGACATAATCAGGGAGTCCATTCTGGGGCCTTCTGGACTTTCCTTTTCATGTAACATGGTGGCATGGTTTATTAGTCAGTGTGATTATTGGGCTGGCAGATTCTTATCTTACCTTCTGTACATCTTCCTCCCTCAGTGGCCCTGGGATTTAGCAGGCAGAGTGTCTACCTGAGAATTCTGGCAGCCTGGTTGAACCCACGACTTCTCACTTCCATCTGTGGGGCTCTGGACAAACTCCTTGCCTCCCTGAAAAAACCAATTCCACACCTGTACGAACAGGGTGACTACTGCCTTAATAGTGCCCGAAGAGAGTCACACAAGTCCAGGACACAATGGAGGCATTCAGTTAATCTTGCAAACCCCCGTGCCTGGTGGAAGCCACTGGGTTCAGGCCACCAACACCACAGGACATGAGCTTGCCTTCGTGGTCCCAGGGAAGCCAGAATCTAGACTTGACATTACCTTACTAGTGAGAGCCCTGAGGATGTCACTGGCTCCCTCTGGCTACAGCTACCTCCTGATCTTACTAACTCAAGTGTTCGATAAGAGCAGCTAATGGCTCATCAGAAAGGTCTTGCAAGTTACAAGCCCATGCCCCTCTGAGGAATGACATTTCATTTGTATTGTAATAATTGAAGCTTGCCTGAAGATCAGAAAAGTAAAACAGCCACACTGGCCAGCCTTACAGACCAGGCAGCAATGATACACATCCTTAATCCCAGTAGCCACACTAGTTTGCCATAGAAACCAGGCAATAGTAGTACACGCCCTTAATCCCAGCACTAGAGAGGATTATAAAATGGGAGGAGACAGCTCTCAGTCTCAGTCTCATTCGGAGTTTTCCTGGAGGCAGGGTTGCCATTTTCAGACGGAGATTATGGTAAGAGCCAGTGACTATCTGCTTTGCTTTTCTGGTCTTCAGGTTGAACCCCAATATCTGTCTCTGAGTTTTTACTAATTGTGCTTCAGACAAGACACCCAGTCTTCTGACATCCAGAAGCTGAGCTCTGCATGTCCCCACAGAGGAACACGGAGTAGTTTGAGAATCTCTTTTGAGCCCACCAGGCCCCTGGCTGCTGGTGATAGAAAGGCTCCTTTGAGAGGAGGCTAGGTTCCTTTGAAACTCCTAGTCTACACTAGAGGGGCAAAAGGCTACCTGCTTTCAAAGTGGCTCCTCTGGCCCTTAATTACCCTCTGTCACCTATAGGTGGAATTTCCACTCAGCTGAAGAAAGGCGCCCACGCCGCTGGCTGCCACGTGCCAGTGGCAGGCTTCCCTGCCGCCTCTGTGTAACCGCTGGAGCCCCAGTGGCAGCCGGCTCGGTTTCTGATTTTAATGATTTCCTGAATTCATTCCATTTCCTACCTCGGGGAAAGGAGGAGAGGTGATCCTCTTGGAAATTCACATAATTGCTTTTATTTGATTTTTATTAAAATGCATTCAGGAATAATGTGATTGCCCCCGTTATTACGTTGTTCATCAATCCTGCTCAGGAATCTGTGGTGGGAAAAAAAGCAATGGGTGCAAGAGCCTCAAGGAGGAACGGGGCATGAAGAGGGCACTTCACAGTGACTTGGGGATCTTTTGTCCTGGGGGAGTCACAACCCCTCACACGCACGCATGCACGCACGCCTGCATGCACACCCCCGCGCGTGCACCCCCCCCCACAGCTCCTGCTGCATGCTGTGAACATATTTTACATATCTTCCAACCCTCAGCCCACCCCTGCTCCCTCCCCGCCCACCTTGGAGATGCAGGGACTCAAAGGTGAGGTTTATGGTGGGAGATCTGCTGCCTTCCCTTGCTCACACCCCCCAGTTCCCTGCACTTTGGTCTGTTTTCCACATAACCTTTGGCTTTGGGCTCTTAGCACGTAGCTAGGAAACCAGTGTTGTGCCTGGCAGTGGTGGCACACACCTTTAATGCCAGTACTTGGGAGGCAGAGGCAGGAAGATCTCTGTGAGTTCAAGGTTTACAGAGAGAATTCCAGGACAGCCAAGACTATACAGAAAAACCCTTTCTCAAAAACCAGTATCTCCCTCAGATCAGGCAGAGCCCTTATCTACTTGACATAATTATAATATGGGCAGAGGCACAGGCCTTTAATCCCAGCCCTCAAGAGGCAGAGGCTGGTGGATCTTTATGAGTTTGAGGCCAGCCTGGTCTACAAGAGCTAGTTCCAGGACAGCTAGGACTGTTACACAGAGAAACCCTGTCTCGAAAAAACCAAAAAAAAAAAAGGTGTGGGAGAGATTGTTTTGCCTTTTCCAGCCTTTGTTTACTGATGAATCTAATGGAATACAGCTCAGTGCTGTGGTGTATTCCTGTGATTCCAGCACTAGGAAACTGAGGCAGGGGGAGATCCAGTTCAACGTCTGCCATAAAGACCAGTTGATGGGAACATGAAGACTTTCCTTAGCATAGTAACAAACCTATTTGAACAGGTACCCAGCACCATGAGTGCCCATCAGAGTGGATTGGTACCACGTGGCATTGCCTCCCAGGAGTGCCAGGAGTGGCTGGGTTCCCTCCACTCAGCTGTGGCTACCTGCCCCTGTTGGAGGAAGCTGTGCAGAAAGCCAGGGAGCGCCAGGGCAGACGCTCACTTTCAGAGCTCCTTTGCCAGGGTGGGATGGTGGGGATTCATTTCTGCGAAAAGCTTTTCTTCACTTGCAATAAATGCAACAAAATTCAACTTACTGAGTTTCCATTGTTTCTGTTTATTTTGGTGCAAGTCATTTGGCAATGGATACAGCTAGGGAATTCAGAGAATGAAGAGAGTGGATTTTGAATTTATGCTAATGGGGTCTCTGGTGTTTACCACCCAGCTAAACACTCAGTTGTGGTATCTGAGGCTCTCTCTGCACCATGCCTGCCACTGGGTTGCTGTTGCTATTGTTTTCTGTGGGCCAGGCTGCATACCACCCAGATCCTTGAGAGCCCTAACACTGAATCACAGAGCTCCTGCCATGTGCTTTACAGTCCCGGGAGAGGTTTGCTGTCTCTCCAATCAAGTTGTAGTCTGTCCAGGAGGACAGTTCTGCCCTTTCATGGAGAGGGTCAGACAATGGCTGGGAAGGGCCTCTAGAGTCTCAGTAAAAGGAATTTCAAGGCCCGAGTGTGAGAAAGATACTACCAGTCATAGTGGGCCTCAGCCTGGTTTGTCCACAGATGTAGGATGTTCAGTTCTGAGCCGGGCTGGTTTTGACTTAAGTCACTGTGCTGGGGACTGCATAGTAAGGAACTGCACCCCCCCCCCCAAACTGGGGGATAGTAAACTCAGAGGGGCAGCAATGGTCCCCAAGGCCATGAAAGGTCAGCCGAGGAACTGAACAAAGAAACTAGCCACTTCGGAGTCCCTGGTTGATCCCATGCCCATTCCCATCTCTTTTCTGAGTGGCCAGGCTAGGAGCAGGAGCAAACTCAGGTCCTATAGATGACGACCCTGACTGAAATTGGGAGGCTTGTCCAGCCTCAGTTTCCTTTCTGTACCCTGGAGGCCCAGCCCAGGCAGGGGAGGCACCCCAGACACCAGTTCTGGGGCAGGGATCCTTTAGAACCTAGAGCCTGGGACTTAGATGTGCTACAGGGTGGGAAGCACCTGCGCCTGTGGTTATCCCAGAAGCTGAGATAGCAGCAGACTGAGTTGTTGCTGTGCCCCCAGCCTCCAAGCCTTGCTGCTGCACCTAGGCCTCCTGGCTATACCGGAGGCTTGCTCAGTATGCGGCTTCTTTTTATCAGATCTCTCTTTGGCAGCCTCAGCCTGGCCCCTGCCCCACCCCACTGCCTTTTCCTTTCTGAAGTGTTGTGCCTTTTCCTGCCGCCCCCACGTGCAGTGTACAGCAGAGGGGATGTTTGCACCTTGCTGCTTTCAAAATGCTTCCTTTTGGTGGTGGGGTGGACTACTGACTGATCTCCAGAGTTCTGCTGTGTGCTGGTGACCTGTAGGCAGGCAGCCAGGCCAAATGGAATTTGGGCTACTGTGGGCTGTATCCATGACCTTGTCGCCTGTGGATCCCATGTACTGGTTCAGGTGCTTGAATACAACAATCAGTGCATGCGCCCAAGAAAGCTTGTTGGTCCGAAGTTGCCAGTTGATTCCCACTGCAGGGAGCTGAACCAGAAGGCAGTTGAGGGCCAAACTGCTGAACCTGGTATGGCAAACCTTCCCACCCTAACTCACCCTTCTTTACCTGTCCCCCCAGCACAAGGCCTGCAATAGAACCAAGCAACGCAGCTTCCCAGAGCTCTGTGTCAAGCTCTCTGGCTCCAGTGAATTTTAGGGGCTGAATTAGAATTCAAGTCCATTTTCTGTGTGGCCTTATGTCAAGTGGCCAGGCCTCTCTGAGCATCGCAAGTCTTCGCCAGTAAATGGAAGTCTCTGTGGAAGAGACTCTAGCAGCTAGGAGAGCTTGGAGCTAAGATACAAGAGTCCAGGGGCCTTGTGTGCCTAACGAGACCCTGAGGAAGTTTTACTTGTCAGCCAGGTCGGGGCAAATGGCAGAGGTGATCGGGAGCTTTGAAGGTGAGTGAATGAATGAGTGCTATGATCTTGTTCTAGAAAGGTTCTGAAAGCAGCGGGACAAAGGAAGATGGAAGGCCACTGAGGGAATTTCAACTCTTTACAGAAAAATTAGGTGACTCACTCTTCGCCAAGAGCAAGAATCATAGAGGCTAGACTGTCCACTGCTGCCCACTTGGGACATAATTCTCAGTCTTTGACCTCCTCCAGTAGACAGGTAAGAAATGGCAGCTCTCCTTTCCTCTAGCTTGGGGCATCCCTGGCATCCCTGGGGAGGGTTGGCACAGCAGCGTCCCAAGACCTGAGCATCTACTTTTCATCAGCATCATGTTTTGAGACCCCCAGCTCCAGCCCCAGGTCCCGTTTCCTGCAGCCCCTCTCTTGGAGCAGGGCCTGACAATGTGCTTCTGGACCTCCCTTTGCCTTCCCAGTGGGCTAGGACCTCAGGCAGGGTTGTTAACTCCAGTGTTCTTGCAGATAAATGGACCTCCATGGCCTGGGTGCAGCTCTGGACATGACCTTTCCATTAGAGTTGCTGAGGAGACAGAAATAAAACCACTACGTCTCCTGGTTTTCAATCTTGGCTGATGGGGGTATGTGACTGGGATCACGTTTTCTTCAGCAAGCTTTGTTTTTTTTTTAAATTATTGCACTTATTATTTATTTATTTATTTATGGAAAGGCAACATGAGCTACTGCCCAGTGTGGAGTCCACAGGACAAGCTGCAGGAGTCCCTTCATGGTGTGAGTCCCAGGGGTGGAATGTCACTCATCAAGTTTGGTCGCAAGCATCTTTATACACTGAACTAACTCAAAGCCCTGCTCAGCAAGCTTCTTTAGATACAGGCATCTTTGTCTTTCATAGTCCCCTGGAGCCGTTGCACCCATCTCCCAGAGAGACAAACCAGGGCCTAAGGCAGGAACTCAGACTTCCTTCATGGTTTCTGATCTGCCCAGGAGAAAGGAAGTTGGTCTTTTCTATTCCTGAGTCTCATAATAAAAAATGATTCTCCAATGTGTTCTAATTTTAACTGTCATTAATGCCTGTATCCCCTACAAGGCTGGCAAGTCACACACCCACAGCACGAACCAGCTTCTTTTTTTCTCTTGGCCATAGAACTTCCATGTAGCAGGACCATGTACAAATGCTTAGAACATCTTGAATTATTGTGTACGCTTCTCTATTATTCTTATGTTTTCTGGAACTCTCCATCATCTCTTGCAGGGTCTGCCTTGAGGGCTGGTCAGAGTCGAAGGATACAGATACCAGGGGATTAGATGCTTCTTGTGTGAGCCAACACTGGGTAGCTACATCCTGCGTGGCTCTCTGTCCTTCAAGCAGTTCTACACATAACACAGAGTGGGATTTCAGTGATCCACTCACTGCCAGCTGCCCTCTGAGGAGATGGCCAGTACAGGAGGCCATCTGCAGATAGCAATCAGGCTGTGACATATACAAACTCAGTCTCGGACTTTGGATTTTCGGATCAGAGATGCTAAATTTGTACTATTTTCTATAGAATGGGTCCAAACTATCTACCTTCCTTTTTCATTCCCCTTCCTCCCTCCTTCCCTCTCTTTCTTTCTTCCTTCCTTCTTCCTTCTCTTCTCTACCCTCCCTCCATCCCCTCTTCCTTTCCTTTCTTGATAGAGCTTATATAGCCCAGGCTGGCCTCAAACTCAAGTTCCTCCTCTTTAGTCTCCTGGGTTCTGGGTTACAAGTATGTACCCATACACCCGCCAGGCTTTGCGTTTCTCTACTTTGGGGCTTGAAGGCTGTAGCAGAACCATATTAAGCCTGCCAGGAACCAGAACCACCCCCCTTCCCACATCATCATGACTTGTCAAGTAAGGCATCACTTTTGGAGTGAGTCTCAGAGAGCTTCTGAGAGCGGGGCATGGAAGAGGACCAGGCAGGGAAGAAACCAGGTGACAGGCCCAGGCCTGGGATGGGATCTGGCCTTTCTTGTGTCTCTGAGGGTGGGTCTGGTACTTTTCTCTGACCTTGACCCATTGAAGCAGGATGCTACAAGATGCCAGGGGTCACACTCTTTCAGGTCATGGGTCCTCAGTGGTGGTGAGAACAGATTGGATGGTACAAACCCTGCCTATACTTCCTGGGCTCTGGGAACTTCTGCCTTCCCCAGGGAGACAGAGGTATGAGAGCTTGGTAATGATGGAGCCAGGGTGGCCAGAGTTAAGTTTCTTGAAAAGAAACTCAAGAATGTGATATTTTATTTTATATCTTTTATTTTATTTTGAGACAGTGTCTTACTAAATAACTCTGGAACTCACTATATAGACCGGGCTGGCCTCCCATTAACAGAGATCCTTTTGCCTCTGCTTCTCAGTTGATGGGATTAAAGGCATGCACCATTCCACTAGGCTTGATGAGTGTGATGTTTTAAATAGGGAATGTGGCTGAATGGTAGAGTGTTTGTCTAGTGTTGTGGCAATAAATAATGTGATATTTCATGTACCTGCAAATTATAGTCCAGTACCATGCCCTAGTTAGAGTACTGTAAGCCTTTTATGGCAGATGGGAAACTGAGGCTGAGAAGGTTTGTGGTTACTCAAAGATCTTTTTCTTGGAACTACAGGATCAGGACCATAACCACAGTTCTATGGCATCTAAGTTCCTGAGCATCAATTCTCTCTGAGGGACAGATAGACAACTAAGCCAGTCCTGTCCATGTTCTGAGCCACGGTAGGTGCCAGGTAGGGAGGGATGAGACCTCTGCCCTCCACCTACAGTGTTCCTGTACTTGGGCTGCCATGGGGCCTGTCGCTGAGGTGTCCTGCGCTCCTTGGTTTCCTCCAATATGAATGAGAGGCCTGATGTCTGTTGGTTCGGGGACACTTACTGGGTAGATCTAGGGGTCAGTCCCGGTTTATTTCCCTGTGGGTTCCTTATCCCAGAACTGAGATTTGACTCAGAGCCAAGTGTAAAGTAAAATGTTTTCTAATTTAGTCCTAGATTCTGTTTTTCTTTGTTGCCTTCTGGTCTGAAAGTCTAGGGCTACGATCACCGTAGTTTCCTGGAGTACTTATCTAGAACAGCTGGGCTCCCCGGCCTGTGGAAGGAGCAGTCAGTGTTATGCTGCACATGAACCTGATCTGTCTTGGTTGCCTGGATCCCAGCAGCAAACACTGGAACTCAACTTAGCCCAGAAGTCAGTCAGGGTTGTCTAGTGCCCTAGGTCTCCTTCAACATACTTGGTCCGTCCTACCCTGCATGGCTCCCTGCATGTGAACACGCTGACCTCTATGCTTGGCGTGTCCTGTCTGTGTGTCCTTATCTACGCCCACAGTGCTAGTGCACCTATCTCCTCTGCTGGGTTCCCAGGTGACTGCCTATTATCCTCTCCTGCAGCTGACCTTGTCAAGCCCCATCCACCTGCCCCCAGAGGAGTTGGGTTTACTCTTCTGGCCTTGTATTTCCAGTGATCTTTCCAAGACTACTGTGGGAATAGAGCCAGAGCCAGGCTTTGGGCCCACAGAGAAAAAGCCTGCCTCCTTGCTTGACTCCCAAGTGTTGCTTAAGTAATTTGGCATGAGAGTGGGTATGTAAATGTTTCATTAGAATGAGGGACAAAGAGCCTGGTCTTGGGTAGATGACTCTGTTGCAAGGCACAAAGCTCTTGGAGGCTTGGGAACTGCTTGTTCCCTTGGGAGGTGCTCAGAGGTCCTCATGCTTGCTGTCTAGATAGGGTCTTAACTGGCCTAGGATGTCTTGCCTCCAACCTGGAAACTCCAATTCTATCAGTTCTCCCCCTGAGGTAGGGGTTTGTATAAGTGTGTATGTGTGTGTGTGTGTGTGTGTGTGTGTGTGTGTGTGTGTGTATGTGTGTGTCAGAGTAGCAGGTTTCATTTCTTCAGATAAACCCAAAGTAGGGTCTCATGGAAACTGGGATTGGGACAGTTTCCCAGGGTCAACCTGCTTCATCTTCAGCCCTAGTACCAAGCAGGCTAAACTTGTCCATCTTCTGAGATCAGGTGAGTTTGGGCACATTCAGGATCCTGTGACGCTAGATCACTGACTGCCTCTGACTTGACCTCCTCACACTTGGGTGGCACCCTTGGGGAGGGCAGGAGAGTACAGGGAGGGCCTTCCTTTCCCAATCTACTTCTAGTGTTTGAAGAGGGACTTTGGGGGCCCTGCTATGATGTGGAGAGAGGAAATGGAACACTCTCTGGGCTTTGGTCGGATATGTTCTCCTGAGCTGGGACATGGGGTCCCTGTCCTGGCTGACTTGTCGTGTGATCATGATTATTGTCACTGGAGTTCAGTTTTCTTTGCTAAAATTCATCAGTTGTATGAAGTCTTTGGATAATTAACATTTCTAAAGCCAGGTATGGTGCCTACCTCTAATCCCAGTACTTGAAGGACTGAGGCAGGAGCATCAAAAATCCAAGGTCAAGACAGGCATTGTGGTGCACACCCTTAATCTTAGCCCTTAGGAAGCAGAGGCAGATGGATTTTTGTGAGTTGGAGGCCAACGTGGTCTACAAAGTGAGTTCCAACATGGTCTCGAATACATAGAGAGGCCTATCTCAAAACAAACAAAACACATTTCCTGGATTGTCAGCTCATTTACTCCCCACCCACTTGGTAAGGAAGCTTGTTTAAAAGAGCTGGCAGCGCTGAACGGCTGAACAATGAGGCTAAATAGCCTTTTTCAGGTCTCACAGTCAGCACATGAAGACGGGGGTTACACAGCCCAGCTTTCTGACTGACTGAATGCAGATGCACAGGTATGGGGGCTTTCAGAACTGTAACCATGGCAACCACAGTACTTGTTTGTAGCTTGCTGAGTAACTTTCCAATACTACCACACTGACTTCCTCTGACAAGGCCCCCAGGAGTAAACTGAGGCAAATTGTGGAATTTGGACACCATCACCCAATCATTAGTCAAGGGTGGAATATAGGAAGTATGACTTTGGGATTTAAGAGGACATGGTAACCAAATCTCCCAGTGTGTAAGATATGGAATACAGTGGATACTCAATAATCACTGGACCCAGTTTTGTCTCCATGACTGCCTCTGGAAAGGCCGGATGTTTATGCTGGTGTCTTCCTCCACTGTGCTCTGCCTTACATTAAATTGAGGCAAGATCTCTCACTTGAGCCTTGATTTGCTAATTTAGCAAGACAGCATTGCTGCTATTATTCTGAGCAAATTGTCTATTGTATCAGTTGTGAATAAGAAAAGGTTTTTTTGTTTTGTTTGTGAGTTTTTCGTTGTTGTTTTCCCAGACAGGGTTTCTCTGTGTAGTCCTAGCTGTCCTGGAATTCCTCGAACCCAAAGATCCACCTGCCTCTGCCTCCTGAGTACTAGGATCTATCTATCTATCTATCTATCTATCTATCTATCTATCTATCTATCTATCTATCTCCCTATCTCCTTTTTCTTTCTTCTTTTTTTGGCTTTAGCACACATTTATTAGAAAAGTATTTTTTAAAAAGCCCCAGTGACCTTTGGTTTGAGACCATTTTGCTCTGATTTGAGTTCCATATTACTGCCAAGTGACTCGTCTGAGCCTCAGTTCTCTCATATATAAAATGGGGCAATAGTATTCACCCGGAAGCCTGACAGGATGAAAAGAGCCCGCCAAGCGAAGGGGAAGGTCTCCGAATTAGTTGTTTAGGCGTAGCTATTTTGCTTTTTTCTCTCCTTTTTCCTTTTTCATTGTTTTTTTTTTCTTATATCAACACAATGGAAGTTTGATAGGTCTTGGGTCCACATGCTTTTACTTGAAGAATATTTTCTTCTGATTACTGATTTAAGATCTTCCAAACAGGTTTTAATTCATAGAATAGGGCTTCACATTAAAACTCCTTTTCCCCCCTTTTTCTTTCTTTTTAACATTTCCCCTTTTTATTAAGAATAGGTTCTTATCTCATACAATACACCCTGATCACAGTCTCCGCTCTCTCTGCTCCTCTCAGTTCCTCCCCACCTCCTCTTCCCCCTTGATTCACTCCTTTTCTCTCAGTAGAAAAGAAGAGGCTTCTAAGAGATAACAACAAAACAAAACAAAATATAATACGATAAAAGAAAAACCATCACATCAAAGTTGGACAAGGCAAACCAAAAGGAGGAAGAGAACCCAAGAAAAAGTACAGGAATTTGAGACCCACTTGTTCACACACTCAGGAGCCCCAAAGAAATATTAAACTGAAAGCTGTATCATATACACAGAGGACCTGTGCAGACCCATGCAGTCTCTGTGAGTTCACATGAGCTTTGCTCGGTTGATTTAGAGGGCCTTGTTCTCCTGGTCTTTTCCATCCCCTCTGGCTCTCACACTCCTTCAGCCTCCCCTTCCTAGGGGTTCCCCAAGCACCGAGGGCATTTGATGGAGACATCCCAGTTAGAACAGTGGGTTTCCCCAGTCTCTCTCTCTGCTGTCTGACTGTGGGTCTCTGTATTCTTTCCCATCTGCTGCAGGAGGGAGCCCCTCTAATCATGGCTGAATAAGGCACAGATTATATTTATCTTTCTATCCTTGAATACATCATTGCTATTATTAATTGTCTGTTGTATCAATTGTGAATAAGAAAAAGTTTCTTTTACCTTTTCTTATTCTTTCTTTGTTACTTTCCCTTCCTTTAACTCTGAGGCTCGACCTGAATAATTTCCTTTCTCTCTAAAGACTTTGCTTTTGCATATGTCTGTGGTGCGTGTGCATGTGTGTGCAGGTGCACACAACCGTGCCCTGGCATGCAGAGGCCAGAACAGGATGTCAAGTATCTTTCTCTCTCCATCTCCACTTTATTGCCTCGAATCAGGGTCTCTCACTAAATTGTAATTTGGTCAGGTTGGCTGGCAGGCTAGTGAGCTCTGTGTCTTCAGTGTCCTACACTTGACTTACAGGTATGTGCAGCCATGGCCAGATGTTAATGAGGGTGCTAGGAATTTCATCTCAGGTCCTTGTGTCATCTCCTCAGCTCTAAAGAACTTCATTTTAGATATCTTGCAAGGCTGGTCTAGTGTAGACAGATTCCCTCAGTTTTTGTTTATTTGAGGAAGTCTTGTCTTTCCATTCACTTTTGAAGGATAATTTGACAGGAAATAGAATTTGTAGTTGGCAACTTTTTTTCTCTCAATTCTTTAAATATTTCATCTTACTCCTTTTTGTTGTTATTGCAGAAATAGTGTCTGGGAGCTTGATTCAATGCTTATCCTTGTTCAGGATTTTTTCTTCATCTTTGGTTTTCTGCAGTTGAGAGAGAGAGAGAGAGAGAGAGAGAGAGAGAGAGAGAGAGAGAGAGAGAGAGAAAGAGAGAGAGAATATTCATTCTAATCACTGTTGTTTTGGCCTCCTGGGTCTACATGTAGTGTCTGACATTAATTCTGGGGCGTTCTCAGTCATTAATGCTTCAGATTTTTTTCTGCCCCTTCCTGTTACGCACCCAGCACCTGGCCTGAAGCCCTGCCGTCTGGATAGCCTGTTTCATTTCTTCTAGCCCATTTCCTCTTTGCAGTCCAGTTTTGGAAATTTGGATAGTTTTGTCCTCAAGCTCAGAGATTCTTTTCTCTACTGTGTCCCATTTCCTAAAGAGCCGTCGGAGGCCATGGGTTAATGTTGACTGCTATGTTCTAATCACCTTCTACCTCATTGCCTTGAGACAGGGTGTCTAATTGAACCTATAGATAGGCTGGTGCTAGCAAGTCCCAGTATCTCTACCCCTACAACACTGGTGTTACAAGTGTGTACATGGACAGGTATATTTTTACACGGGTGTTAGGCATTTGAAATCAGGTCCTCATGTTGGTACAGCAAGTGCACTTACACACTGAGCCACAAGACTACTCAGCTTCTGCCTGACTCTCTCCTGGGGTTCAAGTCTTGAGGAACTGGGATTGCCTTTTCTCAGATGTCAAAGAAATGGAGCCCACCAGCATGCAGTCCTGGTGTCTGGCTTTTTTCCCTTAGCGTATTGCTGGTGAGAGTCTCCATGCTTCTGTGTGTCTTAGTAGCTTGGTCTTTTTCATATCTAGGTAATTCCATTAATCCATTCATTTGTCATTTGTGTGTCTGTTCAGGGCTGGCACCTTGTGAACCAGTAGATGGATGTTAAGTGACTGAGTTGATAAATGATAACCGAAGGTAGACACTCCTTTATAAATGACCAGAACCAGGTGTTAATGTGAATCAGAAGGGACAAGATGATGGCACTTGTCATTAGTTATTTCAGAGTAGTCTTATTGTGTGCCCACTCTTGTGCTGGGTTGGGACAAGTGGTTCCTGCCCACCCACCCTGAGCTGCCTGTTTTGCTGAGGTACAAACTACTTTCCAAAGACTATTCAGGCAGATAAGTGGGGCAGGACGGAAGAGAAGGGAAGGCTGTGGGGGTGGGGAAGACAGAAGAAAGGTGCCGGTACAGTATGGTGACCAGCAGGATAGTCCCTCAGCAAGAGGGACAGGCTCAGACAGACTTCCTAGAGAAGCCAAGGCCTGCCATGGGGCTATCGGCCTCTGGGGTTGAAAGGCTGTCCCTGCAGTAGGAGCAGTCATGTGAAGGCTCATGAGTGGAACATGCAACAAGTAGGAGCAGCGAGGTGAGCTTGAGTATCAGGAGCAGTCAGAGATGAGATGGGGAAGTCCTGGTGCAGATGTAGAAATCCAATAAGTTATATCAAGTGCGACTTTTATTAGGAAGACAAGTGGGACCATTGAAGGTATTTAAGCTGCAAAGCAATGTAATTAAGATATGCTAAATGGAGAAGGGACTAGATGCATGAGTGAAGTCTGAAGTATAGAGAGGTCCAAGCAGCCTAGATTTGGAGAGAATAGTTTCAATTAGATAAACAAAGCCAGTTGAGAGGCTGCCATACTAAGACCTGGGACTAAACTGTTCTCTCTCTCTCCATCTCCCCCTACCCCGTTTCTCTGTGTGCGAGTGTGTGTCTGTGTCTCTGTGTGTGCATATATGTAACAGCATGTGCCTATGGCTGTCAGAGGACAACCTTGTATGTCATTTTCAGGAATGCTGCTGTCCTTCTCCTTTGAGATAGTGTCTCTCTTTGACCTGGAGCTCACCAATTGGATTAACTGATTCATGAGTTCCATGAGTTTTTCTGTCTTTGCCTCTCTGGTTCTGGGATTACAAATATGTGCCACCATGCCAGGCATTAAAGAATGAAAAGAATTTTTTCTTTTACTTTACATATTTGAGTGTTTTGTTTCCATGTACTCATGTGCACCACATCGAGTATTAGGTGACCACAGAGTCCAGAAGAGGATGTCAGATGCCCCGGAACAAGAGTTATGGGCAATTGTGAGCCACCATGTATGTGCTAGGAACTGAACACATGTCTTCTGAAAGAACAGTAAGTGCTCTTAACTATGGAGCCATCTCTCCAGTGCCCATGTCTGGCATTTATATGTGGGTGCTAGGGATCAAACTCAGGTCCTCACACAGGAAGATAAGCACTTTACCCACTGAGAGAGACATCTTCCTAGCCCCCGGGGCTGACCTTATGTGAAGTGGAAACAGTGATCAGAGACGGGTCACCAGACTTGGCACTTGGCAGTAGACCAGATGGCAGTTCCAGTCTTGGGAGGAAGAACAAGTAAGGAGGCTGGGGTGGGGGGTGGAGACAATAAGCAAAGGCGGGGCTAGGAGAGTCCTGTGTCTGAAAGACCTTCAAAAGGAAAGCCCAGGAAACAGCTGTGCATTTGGGTCTGGAAAGGAAATCAGGCTAGGCCTGCAGACCTGGGGAGCCCTGGGATGTAGATACCTTGAGATCTAATCTTGGAAGTTCTCTGGTACCCCTGCTGAGCTAGTCTAACATCAAAGCACATTGAAGGCCAACTGCAATCAAAGGATGCAAGAATTGAATCTGCCTTTTGTTTTGAGGAACTGCCAAGGGTTAGGGAGATCTTTCAGGTAATGCAGGAGAAAGCGAGCTAGTGTGAAGAAGAACAGATGGGCCCAACAAGGCAGCAGCAGGTGCAGGGCTCATGGTGTAGGACATTCCAGAAGGGAAGGGCTAGCTCCCATTTATGAAGAGTATCTGAGCAGCTTGAGTAGCCACAACGTTTCCAGTGGCATCGAGAGCTTTGAACTTGTCCCTGCCTTCATAGGACAGGTAGTGGAAAGCACACTTTACTGAGGACTTATGTGTGGCTTTCATCAGGTCTCCTGATGAAGAGGGCTGTCTGTTGTGAAGTTTGCTCTATAGGTGAAGCCATGAAGGATCAGGGACTCTCTCCCCAACCTCCTGTGAGAATGCCTTTGCTGACTGTCTGCACATAAAAAAAAAAATTGATCCTTTCTTTTCAAGAAGCAAGGAGATGTCCCTATAACACTTTGCTTAGAGGAGAGACCTCATAGTGGAGGAGAATTTCACTGAACCCTAGGAAAGGGGGTCAGGATGTTGGGGACATGCTTGGCCAGTGATAGGTTGGAGCCAGGGACTATAGGTCTAAGTTCCTTAGAAGTAGGAAACAGAGACTAAGGAGAGAGATGACTACCTACAAAAGCCATGGGCTGGTGGTCACCATTCTCTCCATTCCATATCACCATACACAGTGACAAGAATAAAAATAATTTATGTCATGTGACTGCTTTTTAACTAGCTGCTTTCAAGACTTAAGACTAGGATTCTAAAAGGCATGCATTTATAAATTATTAGTCCCGAGCTCATAAGCGCATATACTTTGGTAGCACTTTAAATTAATTTATTGTCATTCATTGCAGCTGTCTGTGATGTAAACCTTCAGCTATAAATTTGTACCATAGTCTGACACACCATTAACTAAGGTGCTGCCCAAGCCAGAGCACATAGTAAAACATCCCAATACAGTCTCTGTAGGGATGAATGTCTCCCTTCTCTTCCTTCTCCCTTCCCCTCCTCACTTCCCCTCCATTCTTCTCTCTCTTCTTTTCTTCCAATGACAGGCAGTATGGAGAGAAGGCAGGTGCTTGAGAGTGGGCTCACAAAAGAATAAGTGAGGACTGAAGAGATGGCTCAGTCTGAGTTCAGATCCCCAACACCTGTATAGAAAGTCAGACATGGTGCCTGTATTCCTAGTGCTGAAAGGGCGAGGAGAATCTAAGAGCTCACCGACTACCAATCCAGCCAATCGGTGAACCCCAGACTCAGCAAAGAGACCCTGTTTCAAAAACTGCAATGGAAAGTGAAGCGGGAAGACACCTGATGTCAACCTCTGGCGGGCACAAACACACACACACACACACACACAGAGAGAGAGAGAGGGGGGGGAAGAGGGAGGGAGGGAGAGAGAGAGAGAGAGAGAGAGAGAGAGAGAGAGAGAGAGAGAGAGAGAGAGAGAGAGAGAGAAGCTGAAAACAAGATACACTGTGACCTGTGGCCCTCCCCAGAACTCAGGGGATTCTGTTCCATTGCACAGAGAGGGCATGGCTTGTCTAGCACAAATGAATAGCAAGGCCTGAGAAATCCACTATCTAGAACCAGAGGACATTGTGCTGCTACCCTTCAGCAAGAAGATGAACAAGGACGAGGGAACAGGAAAGGAAAGAGAAGGGCTTGGGAGCAGAAGAGAGACAGAGGAAAGGGGAGCAGACCTAGAAGAGGCAAGAGGCTCAGGGGAAGATGGAAAGCTGAGTGGTGTCACAGGTCACGTGGTGTGCTTTAGTGGGAGCTGGTGGAGCACTGGGAGACCTGAGCTTACATCCAGCCCTGTGACTGACTAGCCACCTGTGTGTGACTTTCAGCCTACCGGTAGCTCATGTGCTCTTGCCTCAGGTTCTCCACTGGAAAAGGAACTTTACTGGCTTAGAAGCCCTGACTTTGGTAGCTCTACCATTTGGGAGTGGGCCATGCTGAAGCACGATGTAGGGGCTGCTATGCTAAGGTTAGGCCAGGGTGGTGAGCAGGGTCCAGAGCTTTTCCCGGTGGGTGTAGAGGCAGCCCCTTGCCTTGAGGTCAGTCACCAGAACTCTGCAAGCGGTGGAATGGGACTGTGGGGTGCACACATTCCTGGAAGCATCAGAACATGTGTTCTGGGAGCACGGTGCACATTCCTGCCCTGACCTGCAGAGGCCAGTGTGTGTTCTATTCCAATCTGAGACAGGGATGAGCACCGCCTTCTCCAGCTCAGCTTCCTGCCTCAGCCCTGGGAGCCCCAACCAATGTCTGGTCCTGGAAGGAGGCTATGGATATCTGGATGACATCTATTGGTGTATCTGGTGTTTTTCTTGTACTCTCAGGGGCAAAAGTTTTTATCAAATCTTACCCACCCACCTGTCTTGTTCCTTCACATCTGGAAGATGTGAAGCCTAGAGTAGGCGGCATCAGGAATGGCCCACAAGGATATGACTAGGTAGTGTGATTGTCGCTCCGAGGCACACAACAGAAAGTAAGTGAAGGGTCCTTTCAAGCAGGGTTGTTCCTGGTCACACCATGAGTCTTCATTTTTCCATACCCATCCCATGTAGACATAAGCTGGGATCCAGGTCCCCAGAATGCTGCAGATCTGTCTGTACATCCTCATTGTTTTCTTAGACTAGGCCTTTGGGTTTGATGTTGAGGTCTGCCCATGTATTTGATGATTTGAGGGGTCATTGGAGGTCACAGAGGCAGGATCTGTCTATGCCTATTGGCTTTCGAGGCTCTAGGACTCCATTTCAGCTTAGCTGGGTAGTAGAGCGAGGAAATGTCATGTGAAGACACGCATGCATGTGTGGACACTCCCCTGAGAGCACACACTCGTGAACATGACTCTGTAAAGTCTTCGTGGGAACTTGAAGGTAATCCCTGTTCCAGCTGTGGAGGTGAGCCTCAAACCAGCTACGTCCAGGGTCTAACTGGGGCATCTTCCCTGTACATGTTACCGCAGCACCAGGAGGAGAGTGAAGGATTGGAATAGGGACACCTATGACCTGTGACTTCAGAGCTCAGTCCTGGAATCCAGGGTATCCCCTCTCTTCTGGTGCTCCCGTCTCCTCTTATCTACAGTCAGACCTTGAAGAGCCAAGAACCAGTTCTATTAATCAATTATCTACTACCTGAGCTGAGAGCAGGGCTGCCTGGCCAGATAAAGTCCAGGGGGAGGGGAAAAGGACATGGTTTCAAGAGGGACGCTTGTTCTTTTATCTAGAGCTGCACCTCATAATTGGTGTGCATTGCTACGTGCACCCAGTATGTACATCTTGGGGGCATATGCACTACCTCCTTCTTGCACAGTCTCCTACCTGTATCTTCTTAGGCATACAAACCACAATCACACCTGAATGCCTCTGGCTGGTGACAGCCTCACACAAGGCCACATACCGGTGGAGATGTTCCACCCACCCACCCCAGCACCCCATCCTATGCTTTAACAGTCAGGTCACACTTTGTGTACGCATACACACGTCAACACCATGCTGGTCCAGACTGAGGTGGGCATGGCACAGAAAGAATGGCCTTAGGAGGTTTCCAAGGGCAGATGTCACCCTGTCTACTGGAGTTGGTTGCTTCCATCTGAGTTTTTGACCATGATGTTAGTAGAACTAATTTCCAGTCACAATCTAAACTCACTGGTCATACATACGGGACCCTGGGCAAGTCCTGTCTGCAGCTGGTACCTCCACTTCCTCATTCCTGAGATGAGAGATCTGCCAAGCTTAGGTATTCTCAGACCCTAGTCCATAATAACTCTCAGGGTCATGCTTTGTGGATGGAGAGTCAGTGTATGTATGGTGTTCCGTTTGCTGCCGTTTTTGCTATTGACTGGCTTGACAGAGAATTACCTGGAAGCCCTGTCCAGGTACCTGTGGCAGGAAGTCCTACCTCCATCCCTTGGTAATGGACATTTGAAACTCCATTCCTGCTCTGTGTCACTTGAACCCTGCCAGAATTTAACCCTTTACACAGGTCAGGCAAGCTACCCCAGAAGTCCCACTGTGCCCTCAAGAACAACCCAGCTTGACTATGGCTGCCTTTTCTGTTAATACCCAGGAGCTCCCTCCCAGGCTCTTGGTACGTGGGAAACATGGTAGGGTTCTGGTATTTTTACTTTCCTTCTGACAGGTTTCATAACAAGTAGAAGGGTGGACAGTCCAAGGTAGGACAGCACCACACACAGAGGCCCGGGAGAACCTGAGGAGACGCAGTCACAGGAAAGGGATGTGCATGGCATAGGTTTGCGGGAATGGAAGGAAAGCACATATGGTGGGGGAGTGTGTGTGTGTGTGTGTGTGTGAGTCAGCAATGTGAGTGTTGGGAGTGATATGGAGTGCTGGAGAGGTTTGACATGTGTGTGTCCCATAGATGTCTGTGTAAACATGGACATTATCTTGGTTAGCTTGTGAATATGTTTAGTATAGGAGTATTTGTGTCAGAGAGGTAAGGTAATGTATGTGAAGGATAGTTGCTTCTGGTGTCACACACACACAAACACATATACATATAGTGTGGAATGTGTGTACTCTGGGCAAGTTGTCTGTAGGTGGATGTGAGGTATGCATTTTGTATGGGGTGTGCAAACTACGGGCTTGTTATGGGCAGGTTGTATTTGTATATGGATATGTGTGGGGTGTATATGTTGTGGGCATGTTATGGGTGGGTTGTATGGATATGGGTATTATTGTGTGGGGTATGCATGTTGTGGGTATGTTGTGTGACTATGGGTATTATTATGTGGTGCATATGTGTTGTGAGTATGTTACAAGCCAATTGCCTGTGTGCGGCTGTGAATGTGTTATGGGTAGGTTGTTATCTTTTGTGTATATGTGTGGTGTGTATTATGTGGGGTGTGTATGTTGTGGGCAGGTTGTCTGCGTATGGGAGTGTGGGATGCACATATCTTGTGGGGTTTGTGTCTGTGGTGGGTAGGTTGTCTGTGGGATGTGGGCTTTTTGTGGCTGTGAGTATGAGATCAGCATGCCGTGAGCATGTGGGTGTGTGGGGAGGAAGGAGCAGGCAGGCAGGCAGGCAGGCTGACGGCCAGGGCCTCCCCCGCCCTCTGCACAGTGGCTGGCCTGACAGCCGGGCGGAGAAGAAAACTAGACGTCAGGGAAATCAGTCAGAGACAAATCGATTCCCTTTAGAGGTGAGAAAAAGCAGATGCTGCGGCTGCTGGTGGCCTGTTAGGCTCCAAGCCACATCCATCTCAGCCCGCCCCTATTCTGCTGGCTGCCAACTCCCCGCCTTTGTTAGGGGCCCTGCTGCGGGCCTGCTGCCTCACTGTCTTGCCTGCCTTTCTGCGGCAATGCACCCTCCTACATGGGGTACCATACCAGTGTAGGGTATGTGTAAACCTGCACGTGTGTGCATGTGCAAACATGGCACTGGAGAGGCGAAGACCTTGTCGTGAACCTCATCCTTTGGCGCTGAAGTCGGAGGCAAGTGGCTACTGACTTGCCTGAGGACATCTAGGGAGTTGGACAAGGCTGGACCTTGGGCATGGGATCCTTGAGGAGTACAGCCAAGATGGCTTCCACACATTTGCAGGTCCCAGCAGTAGGGATCCATCCTGAGGCCAGGGGCGAGCCAAGTGGCCCTGAGTGGCCAGATGGTGGCTGAGCTCAGTTGGAGCTCTCCTCACTAATGGGGTGTTCCATGCCCCTGACTGCAAACTGTCTCAGCTGTCTCGAGAGCTGCCAACACAGTTGAGGCCTGCCCCCCCAGCCTGTATCTCACGGATTCTCCAGCTGTCAGGTCACCTGGATTCCAGTCCCTCTCCTCTACATCCCCTTCCCCACTAGATCACAACAGCAAGACACATCAGGGAGCCTGTGGTTGCCTAGGGACAGGGACCCTCTGATATGTGGAGCTGGCTTTCTGAGCTCTTCTGTCCAGACCATGGGTTGACCACATGAGTCTGCCTTCACACAACTTGGCTGCTGGTTGGGAGATATGCAGAGCCTCCCCTAGGACTGGGGTTCAGGGAAACATATTGGAAGGCCCCCATATCACACTAGCTAGAGTCTTCCTTGTGGCTGGGGCCTTTAACTGAAGCTGATCTCTCTGCAGAAGGTCTCTGCTTCTGCACCCCACTCTCCACTCTGCTATCCGTCAGCACTGTCCCTGAGCTCTTCCCTAGGGACCAATAGCTTTGCAAGCACTGAGATTCTTCCTTCGTTCTCACTTAGGCAGCAGTCTTTGTCCGGTACAGATGCCCTGTAGATTAACATGAAACATTTGTGGCTGGTAGGAATAGCCACTGCTGGGGTTTGGTTTTGGCATTGCCTATACTGTCAGAGACTCCTCTCTCATGCTCTGCTAGATGCTAACCCTCAAGACTGATCTCAAATTCCCAACTCCTGGGCACATTCTGACACATCTCTATTTGACTGAGCTGGTCACATTCTGGAACCTGGGTCTTGCACCATCATGCCTGAGCTCCTAGCTCTAGCTGGGTGTCTGCTGGGTGTCTGCAGACAGATACCACACCTCTCTGTGCCTCGTATCCTCTTGTGTTGAAGGAAATAGAGCCTTACTCACCCCAGAGGAAGTCAGAGCAAGTGCAGGACACAAGAGCTGCTGTGAGTAACAGCCGTGCTTTGGCTACTAGTGGTCAGGGGCTGACTCATGCGAGTCTTCCCAACACTCACCCCTGGACATGATTCTCATTGTCCAACCAGATGGGAGAGGCCAAGAATCAGTCTACAAACACCGACTGAAACTAGTTTGGGGCCCAGGCCTTGCTGTTGTGTAGCTAGCAATAGGCATAGTTCTGGCCTATGGGATGAAGTCAAAGACTTGACCACTGAAACAGTAGATGGACCCGGGCGTGGATATTGCTGGATGTCCTTTTCGTTGAGCCTGGGGATAACTGTTGGAAGTGAAAGGCAGATTGATTTTGGAATTCTTATTTACCCGTGCTGCCTGGACGTGAGCGGACTGCCCGTACAGTGTTAAGCTTCCTGTGCATGTAGACACCAGGATCTAATGGCTGTGGTGGTGGCCTTGTGTGAGCATAGGGGGAAGATGGAGATAGGGTAACTGTAGGGCTTGTTCCTGGATTGGGGCCTCATAGATAGAAAGTCTGTAGTCAGCTGCTTGTCTGTGGATATTCTGAGCAGTCCCTGCCAGTTCCCAAGCAGGAGATGTGTCCAGAGAGCTGGGTCATAGGCCTGAGAGGTACTTGCCACAGTGTTGAGTGCAGACACGCCCCTGCGGTGAGGACCTGGTGAGTCAGTCTCTCCAATGCAGTGCTGCCTGAGTGCCATGCTCCACCCCACCCCCTAAGAAGGGAACTGGTGTTGTCTGGGTTTCTGTGTTGTCTCCTCTGGGCCTCTCCAGAACCTCAGGAGGGAAGAAATAGTATCAACTATGAAGAAGTAGAATCCAAGGCTCCCAGTGTCATGCAGTTTACTCAGGGCCGTCTTGCCACGACGCATGGGACCTGAACCTGCCTGGTTTAACTTCCTGATCATTCTAGGGGAAGATATGGGTACAAAAGATGGGCTTCGGAAGGCCAGGATCCTAAGAGGCAGAGGCCTGGGTGGGTCCTGGGTCTCCCTAAATGATCATCCTGTGCCTTCCATTAGCCTTTCTGAGCAGTCTACGAAGGGGTGGGCTCCTGCCCTCCCTGCCAGTCTGGTGGGCAGTGCTCAGATTTTTCATCAGTGCATATCCTTGGACATCCCTCCCACGGAGAGGTTGGGTCTCTACAGCCTTCCTTTGAATCTGAGCAGATCTGTGACTTTCATATGATTGTGTCAAAAGAAACTATAAGCTAACTTGCTGGCTTCTATCATGTTGCTAGGACACTTGCTCGTGAAGCCCTTGTTTGAGTATGAAGTATCCCCTTCCAGGCTGCCATGTCCAGAGGAAGCCCAAGGTACAGAGGCCATGCCAAAGGCGTGGGAGCCCACAGTGCCTGAGGAACCAGTCATATAGCCTTTCTGGTCGCTGGAGTTTTTCAACCAACTTCCTAGAGACGATGGTACAGCACCGTGTCATCTCTGCTGTGGCCACTCTGAACCCCAGGCCCACAGAACTAGACATATAATCAAACTATTCCATGCATGGAGAGTCTGAGGGCTTTGTCATGAAATAGATGGCCAAGGAACTGTGGAAGGTGGAACACCTCATGTGGTCACCACAGGAGCCCCTCCAGGCCATTTGCCTCATGTTTAGGAGTCAGGTTGAGCTTCTACTACCAGGGCAAAACATTGCTTAAACTGGAGAATGGCCGTGAGAACTGGGGACTCTGCTTTTCCTGCGGGTTGGTTCAGCTTTCCCTGCCCAGGCTCCACTGTGGATCTTCTGTACCCTTAGCTGTGTAACTTAGATTCCTCATCCCCTTTCCATCTTCTCTGAACTGGGAGGGCTTACGTGGGTGAGTAAACTCAACCTCTATGGTCTGTGAGCTAGGAGGACCCACCTTCTTCCCTCAGAGGCTGCTGACAGAGCTGATTGTGGAGTTACAAATGCTCATTGTACCTGAAGTCACCCTCTTCCTGACACTTGGGTCAGTTCGCAGGACGTTCACAAACACCCACTCTCTGTTCCTTCCAGTAGCCCCCTGGAGTATGTCGGTATGATCCCATCCTCCACATGAGGAGACTCAGGTTGAGGCACATGTCCCTGTGACCAGGGTCTCAGCAATGGGCTCCAGGCTCAGCACCCTACTCTTGTTGGATTTCCCTCCACAGTCGAAGGGTTCCTGCTGATTTGCCTAGTCCCACCATCTCCACTGCTTCTTTTTTGCTCTGCACTTCTGGGGGCTGTAACTTAGTTCTCTTTAGATAACTGCCTTCCCTCTTGGGCCTCCTAGTCCTTATTTATGAAACGAGGGAGTCTGGGTAGGTGGCAAAGGGCTTCTTCAGCTCCAAGACGCTCAGGCAGGTAGGTTTCCAATCTGAGAGTGAAGTGTCCAAGATACCTACTGCTCCTCTTCTGCTGGGCCCAGACATTCTTTGTCTGTGGGAAATGGGGGCTGGGGTGCATCATATCCAGCTCGGCTCCATTCTGCCTCAGGCTGCTCTTGACAGAGTGACAGGAGTGGGGTCTCTTTTGGGGCAGTGGGCTCCTTAGCGGTTCCTTCTGGTGGCCCATTTCCTGCTGCTCACTCTCCCCACCTATAACCCCTAGTCAGGTCTTTCCTGACTGGCTTCACTGAGCTGGCTGGGACCTCTCTTATTCCAGGTAGCCTTCCAGGGCATGCGCAGTGAGGCCCTTTATTCGTTTTCCTATAGTGCTTGGGATCCCCTAAAGACCCTGGTTAGATTTCAGTCATTCTTAACTACCTGCTTGATCCTTCTCATCTTCAGGCCCAGAAAGGCAAGGTCCAGACATGTCTGCCTGCTCAGCTTTCCCAGGGTTCTACATAAGGTGGGAACCAATCAGGATTACTTGGTCAACACAAGTTGCACAAATGACTTTTAAAACTCTGTGTGTGTGGGGGGGGGAAGAGAGAGAAAGAGAGAGAGAGAGAGAGAGAGAGAGAGAGAGAGAGAGAGAGAGAGAGAGAGAGAGAGAGAGAGAGAGAAAGGACATCTTGTGGGAGCCAGTTCTTATCTTCTACCACATGGGTCCTGGGGATTGAACTCAGGTCATCAGGCTTAACAGCAAGCACCTTTACCCACTGAGCCATCCCACTGGTCATAAATGAAATTTGATAAGAAATAAACAATGAAAACAAGATTATTCTATTCTTAAAATTCTCCAACTTTTTCTGCCCAAGCCTAAAACTGGGCCAGGGAAGGATGTATTCCAAACAATAGTATTTTGGTTCTATGGGATTACTTTGTCTTTTTGTTGTTTTTGTTTATTTTGTTTTTGAGACATGGTTTCTCTGTGTAGTGTTGGAGCCAGTCCTGGAACTCCCTCTGTAGACCATGCTGACCCCGAACTCACAGAGATCCCCCTGCCTCTGCCTCCTGAGTGCTGGGATTAAAGGCGTGCGCCACCGCCACTCGGATGGGATCACTTTTGTTGAACAGTTTGTTGGTATGATGTTATTCTCCCAAATGTGTCTTTTGCCTTTTCTGTGTCATTCCATAAGGAAGACTACCAGGAGAAATGTCTGCTTTACAACCAGAAGCAGTTATGGCTTTCCTAAGCAAGGGGCTTCATGAAGTTATTTGTTATATGTCATGGCCATTGTGTAACCATTGGATATCCCCTGTTGCCCTTGCTACCAGGACGCTCAAGTCTAAAGGCTGACACTTTGAATAACATTTAAGACTTGGAGTCTTTGTCTTCTTTATCAGTCAGATTTTCAATTCTTATGTTACTACAGATTTCTAATTTATATATCATTGCTTTGTATTCCCTTATGAGTCCTTTATGGATTGAGGTATGCCCTAAATCGCTGGGCAAAGTAAGACTTAGTTAAGTATACACACAAAATGCTCACTTCAGTGTACAACATTACCAGCTGACTCAGGACTTGACCTACAGGCTGGAAAGAGCTGGTGCTGTCTTCTGAACCATGTCCTGCCACAGGCTCCAGCCACGCAGACCCTTGCAGCCTAGTCCACGTTCTTCTATGGGCTATGAGTTGCCAGGCTTTGCAATGGATGACTCTTCCCTACAAGCGTGAGTCTGGGTCTCAACCATCCTCTGGTGTTACTGGCTTCATGACATTGCCCTCACTCTGCTTCCTGAGCCCACTTCAGGTCCCTCTTTGAAGTGTTTCTCAGAAACTGCCGCAGCTATGTGCTCTGCTAAGCCACCTCCTAGTCCTCCGGGTGCTGTGTGGTTTCAGTGGCCATAGGAGTAGACCATCTTGGCTGGCCTGTTGGTATGTCTTGGGTCTGGGCCTGCTACTAGTGAAAGGGCAGGTGTGAAATTAAGTTGTGATTAGGCTGATCTCACACTAACCGCTTCTGAAGAAGGGTGCTTACCTCCAGGGAGCCCCACTTCACAGAAAAAAATGAGGGTTAGAGAGATGAAGTGTACCCACGCTCTCAAAGTCAAAGGACAAGGGGACTTTGCCTTCCCCTTAGTGCTGAGTATCCTCTACCACGCTCCCTCCCTCCCCCAATTCTATGGTTTGGATAAGATTGGAGAGCTTCCATCACTTGGCTAGGAGGTCCTCTGAGGCGTGTAGTGACACCACCCTGGTGCCAGAGATAGGACAGTGTAGTCCCTTCCTTTTCTCTGCCATGCATCATGTATGAAGGGAATTCTGGCCACTGATGATCACCTGCTGCAGAAGCTAGGGGCGGAGTGGGAGGAGGGGACTAGAGACAATGAACCTTTCTGGGAGAGACCTCCTATGGCCTCTGCCTGCATTCAGGACCCTGCCTTCTTGTCCTTGCCACAAAGTCAACTAGAGCAGGTCAATTAGGACTTGAAGGTAACAGGATGTGCAAGAGCCCCATCCCTAGCCTGGGAAACAAGGCAGCTGGTGGCCATCCCTGTTTGAGTGGCCTCCAACCTGTCCCTTGACTCTTGACAGCGTGAGTCTTATCACCTGTTAAATAAAGGGATCTGAGTTCTTGCCTCCCTCCCTCTGTGATAAGCAGAATCTGTTTGCTGTAAAATCTTTCCCATCTCCCATCTGAAATCCCAGCACAGAAGTGATTCCCAGGGGTTCTCTGCGTATCTCCTTGTGCTACCTCTCATTGTTGAAAGCACAAATCCCTCCAAAAAACAAAAGGCTTCAGTGTATCCGGATTCACTCACGCAGTGATGGCGTTTGAATTGGAAATTTCTGCAGAGGGCTGGTTTCTGCTTGCTGTCACACCAGGAGGATCAGCTATGGTCTTGTGCCTTTCTCTAAATATTTATTTAGTGCCTGTTCCTTGCTTGGAGGATCAGTGTGCAGCAGTGGAGTGGGAGAGGCCCTAAGGCATCATGTAGGGAGTTCTGGCATTGCCCTGGCTCTGCAGCTCATCACTTAGATGTCCTTGGCCAGGCCATCTCCTTCACGGGCCTGAGCTGTCCCATGTGATGTAGGGTTCCTGATGAGAAAATATAATGAGTTAAGTAACAGTGGCTGCGATACAAAGTGTGGTTATTGTTTTATTAGCAACCATAGAAAGCCACGGGCTTGCTCCTGTGGTAGTCATAGTTCAGTAAATGCTCAGTTGTGATCCTCAGGGTCAGGAAAGAAGCAAGGGTGGGATTCTGGGGCACATGGTTATGGGACACTTCCTGTTGCTGGTTATGGCTTCTTGAATAATTGTGAGTCCTACCCAGTACTTAGTACTGCCAAAGGAAGGTGCATAGGGGATTTAGAGAAGTCCTTGCTGGGACTCAGTGGAGACACATTTGCTCACTCTCTTTTTCAGACATGGCCATCTTCGGATGGGGTTCAGGGAAGGAGCAGGAATCTGATGGCAGAGGGTTCTTCAGAGGGTCTGTGTTAGAATAGGCAGGGTATATGAAAGATTTCGAGAAAATTCAGCCAGAGGAGCACAGTGGCCAGCATGTGCCTGATGGAAAAAGGGCAAGTGGGGGCAAGTTCTTCCCAAACCAACAACCCAACTCTTACCTTTTGTTCATGTTATAGAACCCCCCACCCCACAAGGAGTTTATGCTGTGGAGAAGCAGACCAGACTCAAAAGTTGGGGTTTCCAGACAAGAAGGTGCGTGTGGCAAAGCTGGCAGTGTGTCAGAACTGGGCTGAGTGAGAATGGGGTAGATGAGAGAATGTGTTATGGGCTATTTAGTCAGCTGGGACACATGTACAGGCCGGTGGGATGAAGCCTCCTTTCCACCTAAGAATGGCTCTCAAGATTCAGGCAGACTATGTGGTGCACCCGGAGTTCCTGGCTTCTAAAATTGCACCCCCGAGTTTTCCCATATGAAACAGACATTCTCTTCTATGCCCTGCACTCTCCCGCTCCCCACTTCCCCAGCTGTTGTCCCCTGTGGATTCACTCATTCCCTGGCACCTGGTTGGGTATAGCCAGTGTGGCCTGTTAGAGATATGACTTCTGCATTACTCTTGACATGGTGGCCTAAAACGGCCTCCAGAACTTTGGCAGACGGAAGCCACCATAGCAAGGTTGTACTTTTAGAAGCCGGGTCAGGCATACTACGGAGATGGCTTGCCTCTCTGTTACATAGCCCCTAGCAACTCTGGCTGGGATGCCCTCATCTGAAGGCTACTCCAACTCTAGCCCTTCCATGTGCCATGATGTTGACTCTACAGCCCAGGTGAGGTAACATTTGAGCTCTTGGATGTCATGTGTTCATGTGGCTTGGGCTTCCTTCCAGCATGTTGCCTCCTCTAGAAGATGCATTACTTTTATGAATTACTGTCTAAACTTAGTTTATGTCGCTTCTGTTCTATTCCAATCACAGATGTACCCAGATTCATAAAGGGGTAATTGAAAGTAGAGTGTGTGGGCCCAGAAACATGTAACAGGCACTTGACAAATGTGACCTGCTACAGTATTTATCTACATATGTATATGTATGCATACATGTATGGAGGCCAGAGGATGACATTAGGTGTCTTCCTCAATCATATGCCACCTGATTTTTAGACAGGGACTCTCGCTGAATCTGGAATTTACCAATTTGTCTAGATTGGTTGACCAGTGAACCCCAGGGACCCACTTGTCTCCCTCTAGCCAGGGTTTGTGTTACAGGTGCATGTTGCCATGCCTTTTTAAAAAATTTATTTAACATGGGTTCTGGGGATTCAAACTCAGGCCTTGTATTTGTATGGCAAACCCTTTACCAGTTTAGCCACCTGCTCCCAGGGTCACTGCCATCAGGCCACACCCTATCTCCGTCAGCATTCCACAGTCATCAGTGGTACCCATCTTGTTGTGGATTCAACTGACCCCCCCCCCGGGGCTTCAGAAATGACCCATACCTTTTATGTTTGGCTGTTGAGATGTAGGGGCTCTCACTGCTAAGAGCCCCCAGGGTGGCCCACCTGGTGTGCTTAACCTGTCCTTACTTGAACTCTTTTGTTGGTCTCTTAAGTGAACGTTCCCCTGACAGGATTGTCATGACGTAAGTGCAAACCTGGCCACAGAGGTCCCAAGGGCCCTCGGAATATGCCTGGAGGACGAAGGATTCAGATCCATCTCTCCCGGCTGCATGCCCTGTGTCCTTTTCCAGCGCATGGCTTACAGTTTGTAGTCATCAGCCCAGTAGAACCTAGCAAGCCCTGGGACTGGTTCCTCTAAAACTTTCAAATACTCAAGTACCCTCTCTGCAAGGTGCCACGCTGCCATTTTCTGGTCACATGGGACTTGGTATGTGTCATTTATAGGTTGGGAACTCCTTGGGGTCCAGCAAGCCCTTGGTCTTTCCTGGGTCCTCTAGCCTGGGGAGAGCCAGCGCAGAGAGGTGAGTGACATACCACCACATATGTTCATAATGACTTGGGTCTCCAAGTTCAACAATGCTGAGCGTAGATGGACAGCGAGGGGAAGACACTAAGGTCTAGCTCGTGGCCACAGAAGTGAGAGGAGAGTTTTCAAGCCTTTCAGGTTCTAAAAGGCTTCGTTACTTACTTATTAAAGAGTAATGGTGCTGATGGTGGTGGTGGCATGGTGGTGATGGCATGGTGATGATGGTGGTGGTGGCATGGTGATGATGGTGGTGGTGGTGGTGGCATGGTGATGGTGGTGGTGGTGATGGCATGGTGATGGTGGTGGTGGTGATGGCATGGTGATGATGGTGGTGGTGGTGGCATGGTGATGATGGTGGTGGTGATGGCATGGTGATGGTGGTGGTGGTGATGGCATGGTGATGGTGGTGATGGCATGGTGATGATGGTGGTGGTGGCATGGTGATGATGGTGGTGGTGATGGCATGGTGATGATGGTGGTGGTGGCATGGTGATGATGGTGGTGGTGGTGGCATGGTGATGATGGTGGTGGTGGCATGGTGATGATGATGGTGGTGGTGGCATGGTGATGGTGGTGGTGGTGATGGCATGGTGATGATGGTGGTGATGGCATGGTGATGATGGTGGTGGTGGCATGGTGATGGTGATGGTGGTGATGGCATGGTGATGGTGGTGGTGGTGATGGCATGGTGATGGTGGTGGTGGTGATGGCATGCTGCTGATGGTGGTGGTGATGGCATGGTGATGATGGTGGTGGTGGTGGTGGTGGTGGTAGTAACAACAACAGTTGCTAGAATATTTACCACATACCAAATCCTTGGCATACATTATTTTAATTAATCTTCTTTCTAAGTATGTACAAGATTTTGGAGGGTTCCTCTCTTTGGGTCATTTACAGAGAGCCTTGGAAGAAGATGACCTCTTTAATTCGTGTTACAGGATCCTCGCTTGCTTATCCTCTGTTCTTGACATCCTTGTGGTGAAGGTCATGTCTTAGGTGACACTGGGTGGCAGAAGTGACATAACTTCCTCCAGGCCACAGAGCCAGGATTGAGGCTGACTGTGTTAGACTCTTCTGCTCTTGTGCTGCCTGTGTCCTTTCCGCCCACCACAAATGAGAGCCGGGGACAGAGTTAAATTAGTAAAGTGCATGCCTAGCATGCATGATGTGCCAGCACTGCATGAACCGTAGAACATGGAACATGCCTATAAGCTGGCTGTCGAAAGGTGGAGGCAGGAGGATCAGAAGTTCATGGCTTCCCTCACTACAAACTGAATTTGAGGCCAGCCTGGGCTACATGAAATCCTATCTCAAAGAACAAAAACACACTCAACAAAACAAACAAATAAACAAGCAAGCAAGAAAGAAAGAAGAGAGAGAGAGAGGCAGATCAGGTAACTCACCTGCACCACCAGCAACCCAGAGCACAGAGGTGACTGCTGAGGGCAGAGTGGTCAGTGGGGAGGTCAGCTGCCGTAGTCCCTGCCAAATAGCTGCTTCCTCTGGGATGCTTTCTGTTTACTTCAAGGGAAAAACACCAAACAGCGCATCTGTGACAGTGAAGCTGGGCTTCCTGATAATTCTATTCCCAGATCAAATCACGGCTCGGGGAGAG
Organism: Arvicola amphibius; assembly: GCF_903992535.2. Lineage (NCBI taxonomy): Eukaryota > Metazoa > Chordata > Mammalia > Rodentia > Cricetidae > Arvicola > Arvicola amphibius. The sequence goes on along the minus strand of NC_052058.2, from coordinate 30,579,348 downwards.
CACTACCATCAACATGATTACCTTGGGGGACAGAGACAGCGAGTTTTATTAAATGAGACAATCTCGCTAAAAGGAAGCCTTACATTAGACTTTAGGCCTTAAATAATATTAGTGTCAAGAGATGACAAACTTTCAGCACAGTGAGAGCTTGCTGCTTAGGAGCCAGCGCTTCAGGGGAGGCCCCAGGGCCTAAAGAACCCAGAGGTAGCAGCCGACAGAACAAGTCTCCGGCCCAGTGTCCACACATAACTGGGTTGTGGTTGACAGAGCAGTTCAGGGCCCTCAGAAGCCCTCTCCCAGAGGGAGAGAGATCTGCTCTTTTCTACCTTAGCCACAAGGGTTGTGCAACTGGGCAGGCTCCAGGAGAGGCAAGAGCTGGTTTCTAGGCTGGATGCCACTTCCATCCCTGTAGCATGCTAGGCTACCCTGGGAAGTCTGTAAAGAGGTTTGAGCCAGTAGTATACAAGGTGTGCCATAGAGACATGAAGACCTAGCAAGTTCTGCTTCAAGTCCTGTTTCACTGACCCTGTGACCTTAGCCATATTAGACAATCTCTGTGGATGTCCGCTTCCTTGGCAATGATGTCACACCCTTATTCTGGGGACAAAATGAATGAGTTTACATTGTTCTCCAAGGACGGTTCCTGACACAGGCCATGCCCATCTCTTACCCTGTCTTGTATTTCTGTCCCTAACCTGTTCTTTTTGCTCTATAAGCATTCCTGCTACAGCTTGAGTCTGGAATGTTCTTTAAAGGCCTCTGTTAAAGGTTTCATAGAGCTATTGGGAGGGGTAGCATGGAAGAAATTAGGCCATTAGTAATGTCTTTGAAGAGGCCATGGGAAATTCTGGATTCTTTTCTCCCTTTGCTTTCTAGTTAGCACGAAATGAGCAGTTTTCCCCATCACACATCATCAACACGATATGCTATTTTATGACTATAACAAGACCAGGCCGCCGTGGATTGGAGTCTCTGAAACTGTTAGCTCAAATGAACCTTTCAGCCTTGTAAACTGATTGCCTTGGGTTATCCATATACTCTCCTCCCAGGAAAGGCTGACAGCTCTTGGAGGGCTAGTCTAAGACCTTGAGAGAATAGGTACTTCAGGCCTGACTTCATCCATGTACATCTGGTCTTGTTGATTCCCTCAATGTAGGTTGGGGAGATGTCCCAAGAGTCTGGGGCCAGACAGAATAGCTTCCTTCCTGGGACTGAGTGATTCCTAGGACAGCAGAAAATGTCCTGAGAGGGAGTGACGGGACTGTTGGAGTAGACAACCATCTATGAATGAGACTTGGGATAGCTGGAGTAGACAACCATCTATGAATGAGACTTACAGATCAAACTGGCTACTGTCCTGCAAGACTGCTTAGTCTGCGGAGCCCTGGGCCTGGGTGGGTGGAGGCCTTTGCCAGGGTGCCAGGAATCTAGAGCACCAAGCTGGGTCTCATGTCCTTGCTGAGATTGCCATGGGCAATCGCAGCCTGTGGATGGTCTACCAAGTAGGCAGTGTGTGTAGAGGATGCTTCACAGATTTCCTTGGGGCTTTGTCAAGCCTGTCCTTTCTGGTTTCAGTTGGGGGTGGGCATCGGGCCTGGCTGCTCCATTGAGAGCTTATCTATGTCTCAGCAGATTTATGCTTTACTGGACACTGATACCCAGGAAGTCAGAGTATGTGGGGATTACCTAGAGAGATGTAATAGGGCCAGGTCACAACCTCTGGCCCTGGTTTCCTGCCTGGCCTCCTCCAGGTGACATCATACTTGTTAGGCTATCCTATCTTCTTAGGTCAAGGCCTGCCTCTGTCACCCCAAACATCATCAGAAGCTAAGAATTCACCTTTCTCCATTCTTTATGTGGGCTGGTACTGTCCTTGGTTTTGTATGAATCATAAGTTCATTAAAGCTTTAGAAGATTGTTCTCGAATCACCGACATCCCATCACTACTATCATGAGGACACCTACCTATCCCCACATAAGGCTTAAAACAAGGTGCTGTGTAGGTAAGGAGGTGCCCTTTGGAGCAGTTGGCTAAAGGAACACTGTGTACGCTGAGACGTCCGCAGACCAGGAAGGGCTTGAGTCTGACCAATGACTGACTTCTGTCTTTAGAAGGGTCAGGGAGACTCCATGAAGGGACAGGCTGGGTAGGGAATGAGGATAGATAGACATTTAGGAGAGAGGTCCAGGACATTCAGAGGTAGGTATGGCAGACATCAGAAGTATTTGGAGCAGCTCTGTTGGGAAGGTGGCTTGGGAGCCCTGGTAAGGGGGTTACATCCCTGGACTGGGTCTTTACTGGTGACATTGCTCTGCTTCAAGGACGGGCATGGTCTGCCACCATCTCCACTCCTGGGAGGGAGGAGGTACTGCCCTTGGTCTTCAGGACAGACTCCCACTCAGACTCACACCAGCATGGCTTGAAGATCAAACTCCCATATTGGTTAATTACCGTTAGAGCACCATGCTGTGATGTTGTAGACAAGCAACCTCAAAGGAGGGTCAGCTTTGGGACTCCTGACTTCCCAATCTGACTTAAGGATGTGGTCTCAGGTGGGTGGAAGCTGTTGTGAGCCCAAGCACAGGCCCAGGCTTTCTGTCAAGACAGGGCTAGGGCCGGCTTGGGTCCTGAGAACTGAGAGGAGCTGGCTGCTCCTGTCACTCTCCTAAACTTGTGTGCCAGAAACAGCCTTGCTGTCACTCCTGGCTGTTCCCTGTCATTCTGTCCTGACCTATTACGGAGGGATGTTTTAGGACAGGAAGTCCCGAGAGTCCTCCCATCTGTTGGATGCCATAGTCACCTGTCGGTTAGGGCCTTTCCCCTGTTCACTCTTTCATTAAACATTTCTAAGCCTTATTAATTGTTATTATTGTGTGTGTGTGTGTGTGTATGTGAGGGAGGGCATGTGAACGCCTAGGGCACATGTGTGGCAGTCACAGGATGTCTTTCGGGAGTCAGTTCTCTCTTAGCATGTTTCTAGAGACTGAACTCACTCGGATAGTGGGCAAGTCTTTTACCCAATGAACCATCTTGCCAGCCTGCCTGTCGCTCTTATTCAACAGAAATGCTCACTTATTCTAGGCATGTCTCCTCCCCCTTGTTACCCACCTGTTAGCCTTCTTTCTCCAGTCCTCCGGAAGAATCTCCCTCTTCCAGACTTTTTCAATTTCCCTGGACCAAGGCATGTTTCTGAGTTCCCTTAGCTCCTGGCCAGGCTAGCAGAGCAGGCTGGAGCAGGGCCACCCAGCTCTGATCTCCCGGAGTCCACCTTGCAGGTGACCTGTGGGATTCCACCTCAGTTTCTGCAGCACGCAACTTTGTCTGGAGAGAAGGACCGAAGCAGGTGGCCAGTGCTGAGGCTGTCCCCCCTCAGAGCCCCTGCTGTACACTGTATGCAGGCCTAGTCAGGTCCTTTTCAGGAAGCAAATGCTGTCTCTGGAGCGCAATGAGGAGTGTTCAGCTTCCGGTTTTGCTGCTTGCAAGTGTGGTGGCATGGGCAGGTGGAGAGGTCTCTGCTCTCTCCTCTCTAAGCAGAACTTTGCAACTGTCAGCTCGCACAGATTTACGGTGTGAATGAGTTTGTTAACACACAGTGACTGTACTCATTCCTGTATGAGTGACTGTGGCCCACCTTGAGAAACCCCAGGAACAGGCTCTCGATGTTGGTGGCCTGAGGAGAGGCAGACGAGTGGACTGGCGAAGGGCGTGGCTACAACCTGGCTGCATGTATTTGAATTCTATCATGCGTCTCACGATGGGACCTGAGAACATTTGAGGTTCTGGGCCCTCGTAAAAATGACTGTAAAACGCTGGTTAAATAACAGCATCTGTCTTGTGGGCTACTTAGAGCCGAGTTGATGTGTCAATGTCCGTGAGGTTGGTCCCAGGTGGCTGGCGCAGGTAAGTGCTTGCCACACCTACTTGGCAGGTGGGACATGGTCTTGTAGACAGAACATGACTTATTGGAAGCGGTGGCTATTCCTATTCAATTCCACTTTAATCCGAAGCCAAGGAACACTCTTATTTAGTTCCTTCCTCACCTCTAGGTTTAGGCTTTCTGTGTCTTCGATGTCCTCTCTTTTGCTCATAACTGAAGACCTCTCGACCCAGTTTTTACCAGCCCACTGAATTTTTCTGAGCTGCGGTGTTGAAGGTATCTACCCTTCAGGAAGCTAAGCCTGCTAAACCTGCTTCATCAACCTTGGTCGTGGTTATGGGTCCCCGGAGAATCAGTGTTCTTTATGATGATCAAGGCCACCAGTTTTCTCCCCCTTATTCCGTCCTCTGCAATCTGTCTGTCCACTCGAAGCTGGCCATTTTCTCTGGGTTCTGCTTCTGTTTGGCTTCTGTTTGCACACTGAGCTGCGTGGTGGGGGAAGGGGGGCTATCCAGATCACCTTCAGTCTCTTGCTGCAGAGCGCTGAGCCGGCAAGCAGGATCAATGCTCAGCCATTACTCTGCTGTGATAAGGGCTCTTGTGTGCCCCTGATGAAGGCATGCCATTCTTCATCATCACAGGCAGCCGAGCAGGCGAGGCGCCTGAGACTTGGGGTGGATCACTGGGGGCAGTAGGCAGTGTCCTCAGTAGACAGTGGGGCCTTGAGGCTAGGGAGGAAGCTGGCTCGCTTCCTCAAGGATGTGCTGGGCTGCAGTAGTTCTCAGCTTGTGGGTCATGACCCCCAAAGGGGGATAGCATATCAGATATTTTCATCACGATTCCTAACAGTAACAAAATTATAGTTATGAAGTAGCAACGAAATAATTTTATGGTTAAGGGTCACCACAGCATGAGGAACTGTGTTAAAGGGTCGCAGCATTGGGAAGGTTGAGAACCACTGCTCTCGAAGAACAAGGTTACCTCTGCTGCTCTCCAGTGCCCTAAGAGTCTGCTGCTGTGTCAGTCTCCTGTGCCAATAGCAATCTGGCCACATGTCACCACCACCTCTTGTCTGTTGGAGACCGCGGACACGGTTCTCATTGCTTCTCCTCTGCTTTTGCCTTACAAACCACAGGGTCTTTCTAGACACAGTAGAGTCCTCTTTTCTTGCTTATGGTTTCTCCGCGGTCTTTCAGGTCAAGTCCCACTCTCTGAGCTTGTCTTTGAATTAGCAGGCTTCTAGGCCCTGGGGGTGGTGGTGGAGGTAATCAGAGAAGACTTCCTGGAGGAAGTGACAACTAGGTTGAAGGACAATTGAGAGTAATGCCACAGGCTCACAGGAAAAGCACTGTGGGACAACAGTAGCTAAGGCCCTTCCTGAGAGGCCCCACCTCCACTGTCCTCTAAGCCTATGGGATTTCTGAGAGGAAGCAGAGCTTCCGGCTCTGCACAAGACATTTTAGGAAGTATCACAGTATGGCAGAGGGTGGGTAGCAGCCACACAGGAAGGGGGTGCAACCAACGGGATTTGTTGAACCCAGATAAATGCCTCCAAGAACGTTCAAAAAGGAAGCCCCCACTGAGCTTGCAGCCTCCTGGGTCCACACCCAAGGTCACACTCAAGGTTACACCCAAGGCCCAGATAGATGCCAGCACCAATAGCCTGGTCACAAGAGGTTGAAGGCAGTTCTTCAAAGTGTGATAGCAGGGGGCAGGGCAGGGAAGCTACTGTGTCCTCCTCAGTGGACCCGCAGAGACTCTGTCAGGGAACTCACATGAAGAGGGCAGAAAAGGGTCTCTATTCTTTCTTTCAAATCATCTTTCTGAACCTAGACGACTCACCTTTCAGCGGCAAAAGCAGAGGACATGCCCTGTCTCCTAAACTGAGTTATTCAGAAAACAAGATGGATCTGTCTGTGGTACAAGACAAACTAACTTCCCTTCAGGGCTATATGTGTCAAACTCAGAGTCCACTTTGAGGGTATGAGGGGCCTAGTCCTTTAGATGCATGTTACAACTAACACTGGACATGAAACATTGCTTCATCTTTTTTGGGTCCTCAGTCTTCTTATCTGTGCAATGGGAATGTTAGCAATAACCTTCTGGTTCTTAAGGCATTTGAAGTGTCAAAGGAGATTATGAAAGTGTAAGTATGTGGTGTGTGAGGAGCTATGTGTTGGCCACAGTGGTGGGAGTGCAGCTATGACGTCAGTCCTCATGAAGCTCATGGTCTGGTAGGAAGGTAAGTAGGTAACAAGACTTGGAAACTCCACATGGAAAGACCTCTGACAGGGGCATACAGTTCAGGCATCGAGTGGGGCACAGTAGAAATACTGCATCATGGAGGACTTCCTGGTGGAGGTAGCTTCAGTGGAAACCCGTGGGAAGGACGGAGCAGGTAGTACAAGGTGATGTTGAGGGCTGGGGTCATGGAGAAGATGGAAGTTCTCCTGAATGGCTCTAACTGGCCCAACATCTTTCAAATGTTGCCCTGGGGAATCTGGTCTGTGCTGGGGAGAGCTGGAACTTGACAGTGAGTGTGTCCAGGAATGGTGGAGGGGGGGCGGCTCTGCCTGGAAAATAGTTCCCGAAGTGGGCACTGGAGGTGAGCCTCTTTAGGGATGGGGTGTAGCTCAGTGGAAGAGCACTAGCCTCCCATTCAACCCCATAGCACAGCTCCCCAAACAAGCGTACTCTCTTGTTTATGCAAACACGGAATGGAACAAGAATGACAAAGTACCACATACTACAAGTCGTTTTCCTGAATGCTTCCTGACAGGAATTATTTACCACTTTTGGGAGCCCTTCCCTGGATACATCTGTATACCTCACCTCCTTTAGCTTGAGTTCCCACCCCAGTCTGCTTTGTCCAGCCCTCGACCCATCTGCCAGGCCTGAGGGAAGACATTGTTCTTTGTGTCTGCCTCGGTACCCTTTATGATCCTTGGTTTAAGAAGAGCTGAGAATGATACGTCGAAGGAAACGCCAAAGGCTTCCCTTGTGCACACAGCAGCCAGCCTTGGCTTAGCGCAAGACAGAATAGCTGCTTCTGAGTCCCCAGCACCGATGCACACATTCCCATGGGGCTTGTGGGGCAAAGCTATTGTTCCGAGCCGCTGGTTGGCAGTTGTTTGTGTCTGTGGTGGTCTAGTGGCAAGTATGTCCCTATTGAAGGTGGGCTTTTAGAAACATTAGCCCACTCCGGAACAATGACAATTTCTGCACCCAGATATTAGCAGACGTGAAGACCTGTATCCTTTGTCATACAGCTAATGTTCACAGGTAACCTTGGAATCCTTTAGGAGGCCATTGTTAGTATCACATGAATTAAACACCTTTATTCACTGTTGGAGGTCAGGAAGGGGATGAAGTCCTAGAGGCCGAAGGAGCCATCCTGCTTCACCTGGAACCTGTTCATTTCCCCCTAGATTTCTGTGGCTGCCCATTGTCTATCAGGTGCTGTCTGTGACCTTGGAAGTCTTGGGCTTTCTGCAGCTGGGATGGCAAGCAGAGAGAAAGAGATGGGGAAGAGAGATCTGATCAGGTGGACACTGGGCCTGACCAATGTGTACAAGCGGCTGTGCCAGTCCATAGCATCTAGGGCTCCATGGTGCACATTCACTGGTCATACACCCGGTGTGTACATGTACACTTAAGGGATCAGTGGGTTTCTATCTGTAAGGAGCTTTTTAGTGAGCTGGCAGGAGGTAGAATGGTGAACAGGGTGCTCTTCATTACTGAGACCTGGCCCCTGGCTCTTCGGAGGGGCGTCTGTGAGCGGAAGGCATAGTGTAAGGGAGCCGAGTATGCTCAGCCTTCCAGAATTGAGTGCTTGATTTCTAGACTGGGATCCAGGAAACTCAGCTTCTATCTGTGGCCCCAGAAAATCTGCCTTCTCTTCTGCATCTCAGCTCCTGTGCTTCAGAGACCTGGAGTGTGTGACCCCCAGATGCCATGGTAGGACAGGATAGGACTTGGTCCCAGGGGCTATCAGTGCCCAGAGAGATCATTTGGAGATGATTTTGGCTTCTGACGGCTTTTGGCTTAGGTATCAATGCTTCAGGAAGACCTCCATCTGGTCCTCACTGCCACTGCTTGCCACTCTGATTTCCTCTTGGTTCTTAGACACTACACTGAGGCTGAGAAACACAGTTTTATAACAAACAAGTGGGTGAGCATCCCCTCTACCATCTGAGGGTGCAAGTGACTTGGAAGGGCCTAGATGTAGAGCCCAACTCAAGGGGGAAGATCACCAAGAACACTTCCCAAATGCACAACACATGTAACCCCAATGGGTCTCTCTCTCTCTCTCTCTCTCTCTCTCTCTCTCTCTCTCTCTCTCTCATACACACACACACACACACACACACACACACACACCAGGGCATTTGGGCAGGGAACTTTCCAGTCTTACATGTGCTTTCTCCTTTACCCACTGAGTAGTACTGAGGAGACTTGGCCACAGCCTCTGCTCTCTGGACAGATGAAGATATTCCATGAGCAAGCAGGATCTGGCCTACAACCACCCGTCCTGCCCCTCACCTGGGGACTGACCCTGCTGTGGTCCCTCTCTGCCTTTGAATTCTCCATCTGATAGATGTTAGCTGTCCCTAACTGGGACATACACCCATGTGGTAGGGAGGGGCAGAGGGATGCCTGCAGACACAGAGACCTGGGCTAGGTTAAGCAGTGTGACCTTATGCAGTACCTGACACCTTCCTGGCCCTTTCTCCTTTCACTTGCAAACGTCTCATCAGGAAGAAATGAGAAGGGCCGGAGCCTGTCCCAGCATCTAGCAATGGTGTCGCACAGCGTCTCTTGCTGCCTTCCCCTGGAGACTGAGTGGATGACAACAGGCTTTGGGTCTTTGCCGGGGGTTGGTGGAAGAATTCTCATTCCCGGAGTGACCTGATGGCTCCCCGTTGCTGCTAGCTGCCCCCCTCCACCTTGAGTCCTATTGTTTAGGTCTCAGGTCATGTTTGCCTTTGAATACCATGTTGCTCTCTGTGAGGGCATGAGGAGGGGCTGGTTCCCTGAAAGCAAGGGGTAGCTACCTTTCTGTCTGACCTTCATAGGTGCCTGACACAACCCCAAATTTAGTGGCAGGGAGGGACCCTGGCATGCTGTACTCAAGTGTCCTGAGCAGAAACCTAGAGTTTATTCCCATGTTCCTCTTGGTGGTAGGGTGATGAGTGGGGTAGACAGGAGACTCAGGGGACAGGAATAGGGAGGACTGGGTTGGAACCCAGGACAGGGAGGGAACAGGGACCCAAGGGAGGGTCTCACTGGAACTGTAGTGAGAAGTCTGGGTGATGGAGGCACAAAAGAGGACTGGGGTGAGTGGAATCCTAGGGCCAGCGGTTCTCAACCTTCCTAATGCTGTGACATTTTAATACAGTTCTTCAGATTGTGAAACCCCCCCACCATGAAATCATTTCATTTCTATTTTATAACTGAAATTTTGCGACTGTTATGAACTGTACTATAAATATCTGATATGCAACCCACAGAGGGGTCGCGACCCACAGGTTGCGAATCACTACCCCAGGCTGAGGTAAACAGCACCACTGCCGGGAAGTCCAAGTGAAACCCACTTGGGATGGTACGGCAGTTTTTGAGTGTCTGGGATGATCCGGGCTCCCTGCTCAGGACTCCCAGTCCTCCCACCCATGCCCAGGAGTCAGTGCTGCCACGCAGGCTGCAGCCTAGTGCCAGTTTTCGGTCATCTGGGGCCAGGGCCCTGGGATTAGACTCAGTCCCAGGGACGCAGCATGCCTCAAGGCTGCAGGTGGCCTCTGTGGCCTCTGTGCCCTGGCTTTGTTTTCCCCAAGTGGCTGCACAGAGGGGAGGAGGAAGGCAGGGCAGCCTTTGCATGTGGCAGCAAATTTGGGCCATTGATTTCCATTTATTTCCTGCTCAAATGATCCAGGCCGGCTGCTGCTGGGGGTGGGGGCGGAGGGGGGGTGCTCTTTAGCATTTTAAGTTTGCAGATAATTGGAGGAAAATAACTCCCATAATGAAATCGCTGCTGGATCACATTCTGATACGTGACAAATCAATTCATTTATGATACCTTCTTTGTCACACGGAGCCATTCTGGTGCTCAGCGGAAACCTCCTAAATTAATAAAACTGTTAAATCCATGAAACCCTCTGCTCTGAGCAGCACATCGCAGCACAAGTTTGAATCATTAAGGGAATAAAACTGATAAATGTGAGTGGGGGAGTTGCCTTTGTCTGGAGAGGGGCTGGCTTTCAGGGCAGATAATTGTCTTCAGCCTCACTGGGGCAGCAGGGGGCGGGGCAGGGGCGGGGCCAGGCACACTTTGGGGGTGGAAACCAGTCTTGACCTTACCCGCGTCTGGAACAAGCTGCTTTGGTAGTGATTTGTGTAGCTTTAAGCTTTTTAAAGGAAGTATGATTTAACAGTGAGGAGAGGAATATAAAGCCTTTACTGAACCCTGTCAAACTTGACTTGGCTTGGCGGAGATTTTCCCAAAATGTGTACACTCGTCAGTTCACAAACTGTCCGGGGAGGCAGGGCATAATAAATAGAGCAGGGGTGGGTGGGGCTGGGCTCCGGCAAGCTGAGCTGCCTCCTGACTAATCAGTCTTGTTAGCTGTGTGTCCCTGAACAGACTGCTGTACTTCTCTGGGCCCCTGTTTCCTCAAACGTGACTTGGTATCGAGGATGGGGACCTCACCATGAGTATATAAAAGGAATGTATAAGAAGATCCATGACAATCTCGTGCAAGGTAGGGGTTAGTAAATGTTCATTTCTGAGCATGGCCCCAGGCAGTTAAGCAATTCTGCAATTCTCACTGCGCCATTGTAGATTTTTTTTTTTTTTTTTTGCTGGGTTGGGTGTAGATATCACATGACTGTGATGGAATATGCTCTCTGTTTCTGTGCAGTGTACCACACTGATGTCTGTTCCTCAGCTTGAACGCAGAATCAGAACAGAGGCCTAGCAGCATCTCTCACTTAGTCTGGCTTGGCTCAGGAGGGTGGAGTAGGGAGGCCGGGACCCAAGATGCCAGCCAATGGCATTTCACTCCCAGTTCATGTATGCTTAAAGGACTGGGCCCGAAAGGGCAGGTGGGAGCTTTGCTTTTCTGGTCACCTCTGACTACACTGAATCCTAACCTCCTCTAGGGGCCTCTGTGACCGGAGATCCCTGGAATGGTTGAAGTAGCCAACCCCACCCTTGGAGCTTGTCTAGTGGGGCGTCTTCAAAACCACAACCAGAAAAACTCGTGCAACCCAGCACTTGTGTATGGGTTGTGCACGCATAATTAGGCAAAACATTAGGAGGCTGTACTTGCTTTTAATGCAGGAAATGCACATGACTTTGTTCTGTTCTTATCTATCCTATCTTCGTGTGTGTGTGTGTGTGTGTGTTGTGCCCATGTATGCGTGCATGTATGTGTGTTTCTGTGTATGTGCATGTGAGGTTTGAGGTTGATATTAAGTATCTTCCTTGACTGCTCCCTGCTTTATTTATTGAGACAGGGTCTCTCACTTCATGAAAACTTCTCCAATTCCAGCTGGTCTAGTTAGCCAACTTGTCCTGAGAACTACCTCCCCCCATACATCTGCCTTCTGAGTGGTAGGATTACAGGTGGCCACCATTCCTGCTTCGCTTTTATGTGGGTTTGGGGGTTCTAAATTGTGGTTCTCCTGCTTGCATGGCCAGCTTTCATCCATGGAGCCATCTTCCTGGCCACTGTTCTTGGGTTTTGTTTATTTTTTAAAAAACATATTTATTTATTTATTAGCTGGGCGCTGGTGGTGCACACCTCTAATCCCAGCCCTTGGGAGGCAGAGACAGGTGGATCGCTGTGAGTCTGAGGCCAGCCTGTTCTACAAAGCTCGTTCCAGTTAGGACTAGTTACAATTAGGACTGTTAAACAGAGAAATTATGTCTCGAAAAACAAAAAAATTATTTATTATTATTGTGTGCGTGTCACTGCATGCAGGAGCCTTTGGAGATAGAAGCGGGGTTGTGCTTCCTAGGAACTGGAGTTACAGATAGTTGTGAGCTACCGTGGTGCTGGGAACTGAATCTCTGTCCTCTGTTAGAGTAGTAGGTGCTCTTACCCACTGAATTATCTGCCCAGACCCTGCTCTTGGTCTTTAAAATGCTGTCTTGGTCCACTAAATTATTTACTTGGGCCATTAGTGGATGTGACCCACAGTTTAGAAGAGCATTTGGATCTGGCCCACTGCTTACTGTGTTGACGAGGGACTTCAGCATAAAGGCCTCACAGCATGGTCTCCTCAAGCTACAGACCGAGCAGGCCCAATTCTTCCAGGCATCTGCCTGCCGCAGTCCTCCTCTTCGGTCACTCTGTACAGGACCCAGGGGCGGTGGATGGAGATGGATGGGTTGTCACCACCATCCTCCCTCTACCTTCTTGAACAAAGGATGGAAGTGACAAGGTGGCTCAGCTGCCCTCTCTGCTCCACAGAGATCAGAGGGGGATGGGGGCAGGGAGCCCATGCCCCTGGTATAATGAGCCACGTAGCTGCAAACCTGACAAGTCATTGCTCTGGAGCATCAGGAATCCCTGGCAGCCACCAACACAAGTGCTAATTGCCAGCTTGGGCAAGGACCACAGCCCTGACATCCATATCAATTATGGCCACTGGCCATGCTTGGGAGACAAAGGTCTCAGAGGCTGTCAGGCTCCAGTGTCAAAGCTCTGTCTGCCAAAGGGAGGACAGAGACAATAACCACCTATCACTAACCCTCGCCTTGGCAGCCTGCCCCTGGGTGGGGCAGAACAGAGCCTGACAGGTGAGGGGCCAATGCAAGGCAGCCAGGCTGCCTTGATGCTTTGACATAGTGTTTCCCACACTGCAGGTGACAGGTTTTTGTCAACCTTAGGTGGGAAACTGAAGCTCCAACTTTTTATTCATTCTGGTAAGAGTTTCCTGTGGGGAACTGGAAATGGCCTCAGACATGGCCCCACTGGTGGTTTTTATGCTGACAAGCAGTGTGGGGAGCACAGAGGCTACGTGGTGGCTTTTAGAACCTGCTGTGCTCCTGTTCAGTAAGTCCCCTAACTTAGATTGGGGCAAACTCTCACTGCTGGGACTCCAGTATTGAAGGGCTTCCGAATCACTTGGAGAGCTGTTATAACTAATGCGGGTCCCTTGTCAGTTTCTGTTTAGTGTCCCCGGGGTGGGGTGTAACCAGTCCTCCAAGGTGCACCTATATAGATGGAGCTAACGCTGCCAGGCATGTCCAGCCCTCCGCCCTTGGGCTAGTGGCTCTCAACCTGTGGATCACACCCCCTTTGACAAACCTCTGTCTCCAAAAATATTTATATTACAATCCATGACAGTAGCAAATTACACTTATGAAGTAGTAGTGAAAATAATTTTATGGTTGGGGTCACCACAACATGAGGAACTGTATTAAAGGGTCTCAGCATTAGGAAGGTTGAGAACCACTGCCTTAGGCCAATGTATTCCAAGACAGCAAGGAATGCAGCCCAACACAAAATCGTTAATGGACTTCAAATATGATGAGGGTTTTTTTTGTGCATACATGTTTAGGTATGTGGATATGCACATGTAAGTTACGGGGAATATTCATGTGTGTACAAGCATGTGGCAGCCAGAGGTCAATGTCATGTGTTTTCCTCAACTGCTCTCTATTTTAGGAGGCAGGGTCTCTCACTTATTTCTCCCTCCCTCCCCCTCTCTCTCTTTCTTCTTCCTCCTTGGCTTCTTTCTTTCCTTCCTTCTCTCCCTCCCTCCCTCCCTCCTTCCCTTGCTTTGGGGATTGAACCCCAGAATACTATTCAAGGTCTCTACTAATGAGCTAACACTGCCCTAGTTGTTTTACTGGCTGGAGGAGGAGTGTGTACCAAGGGGCATTCCTGGAGGTCAGGGGGCAGCTTTTGAGAGTTGGTTCTCTCTACCACATGGGGCCTGGGATTGAACTCAGTTCATCAGACTCGTTGGCAAGCACATTACTAATTTGGTCTCCTCACTGGCCCCTTCTCATTTTATTAATGTACTTCCTCTAGATGTGGTGTCCAAGGCAATCACTTAGATGAAGACAAACATCATTTTTAAAAATTATAGATTGTGTTTTCTTGCCACAGCTGAGAAATTTTTACTTAATCCAAAGTCACAAAGATTCTCTTCTCCTGTATTTTTTCTTCCTAGACACTGTATAGCCTTACTTTTAACTTTAAGAACATGGATCCATTTTTAATTATTTTGCGTATAATTTAGAGTAAAAAAAAACCAAGTTGATTTTTTGGGGAGCGCAAATAATTATCCAGTTGTTGGACAGGTATTTGTTGAAGGAACTCTGCTTTCCTCTTGAGATGTACTTGATAGTCTGTTGAAAGACAATAGAGTTCTGCGGTGCTGACCTCCCTCTGTCTGCACCAGTCCGATCCAGCCGACACTGCTGTCACACCCTCTAGTGCAGACCCTTTCACTTGGCCCTTGGTTGTCCAACTAGCATGACCCTGTCTACTCTGCTTCATCCCTACATGAACTGTAGCATCGACTTGGCAACATTTGTAAAGAAAACCTGTTGAGATTTTCATGCAGATTTGGAAGGATTTTTGATAGGAATTTGGGGGAAAATTGCCATCTTAATCTCATTGCTTTCTAATTTGTGAACACAGACTTAAATTTCCATTTATTTGGGTGTCCTTTCATTCCTTTTACTAATATTTTATTTTTTGTTTTCTGAGAGTAATTATTTCTTTTGTTAGTTTATTTTTAAATATTTTATTCTTTTTTGTGTCTTGAATAGGTTATTTTCTCAATTTTATTTTCCAGCTGTTCACTACTAGTTAATAGACATACAATTAATTTTTATATCCTGGTCCTCTATACTATGATGCTTTTAAAACTAAATGCCTTGATGCACCTCCCACAGATGTTAGGTTTCAGTTAGTGTATATGTCCAGACTAAAAGTCTTGGCTCAATTCACTCTGGACTATAGAAGGATAGTAGTTTCTGGTAGTTTGATAAAAGCCAGCATCCCTCAGAAACTTGTGAATGATTCCTGTCAGCCGAAAGAAGCCATTTTCCTTGCCTCTGGCAGAAGGGACATGTGACTTTCTATTGACATTTGCCTGTAGCTTTATATCAAAGCCCGTGAGAGCCTCCAGGCTCCTTTAGCCCCTATTCACAATTACATCCTGGTCCTTCTCACCTCCTCCTCTACCCTAAACTCCCAGGTTTGCTCCAGTTCATGGGTTTTTGTCCCCCTGCAGCTATGCGTCCTCCTTAGAACTGCATGGTTTTTCTACCTCTGGTTTCCTGGTCATGTCCAGTCTGCCTCTTTTTCTCTCTACTCTGAATTCTTCCAGATGCCTCTGGATGTTCTCACTCTCTTATTCATAATAGAAACCTTCCACCAATCATTGACAGTCATTTTGGTGGTTTCTTTACTGAGGCCCCTTGAGTCAGTATAGTAGTTTGAATGTAACTGGACCCTATAAATGCATAGGGAGTGGTACTGTTAGGAGGTGTGGCTTTGTGGGAGTAGGTGTGACCTTGTTGGAGGAAGTGTGTCACTGTGAGGGTGGGCCTTGAGATCTCTTATGCTCAAGCTATGCCCAGTGACACAGTTCACTTCCTGTTGCCTGCAATCAAGAAGTAGAACTCTCAGTTCCTTTTCCAGCACCATGTTTGCCTTCACAGTGTCATGCCTTAATGTTCTGCCATAAAGATCATGGACTAAACCTCTGAAACTATAAGCTACCCCAATTAAATGTTTTTCTTTGTAAGAACTACTGTGATCATGGTGTCTTTTCACAGCAATAGAAACCCGAAGACAGTTGGCTTCCGGAAGTTTTTGCCCAATAAAATATGGCAGAAAATGTGTAAGTTTCTAGATCCAGACTTTTAGGAGTTAGGAGTTCTGTGTCCTGGCTGTCGGACCTTGCATAAGAACTGAAATTCAGGTGCCATGCTGTGCAGAAGTCTAGGGGGCTCACAGCATGACCCATGCAGAGGTGTTTGTGGAAAGGAATCTAGCCCCAGTCTTGGGAGTCTAACCTGCCAGCTTTTGGGTATACTGTTCTGGGAGAGGCTCCCACCTCTGACATAGCAGCTTCATCTGGGGCTTCTCTAAAAGACACTGGCCTTTCAGCCAGGTCTTGACTAAGACTTGTGAACAAAACCAAGAAAACAAAAAACAAAACAAATAAACAAAAACAAAAAACATCCCTGATCACATCCTTATATTTGCTTTGTTTTGTTTTCTGGGTGATTTGTTTTTTGGAACTCAGAAATATCAGAGGGAACATCTGGCCTCTGTGGTTAACAAACTTGATAGGGAAGAAAAGGAAGAAAGAAAGAAAGAAAGAAAGAAAGAAAGAAAGAAAGAAAGAAAGGAGGAAGGGATGAGGAAGGGGGAAGAAGGAAGGGAAGAAGGGAAGGAGAATGACTTGCTTGTACTGTGGTAGACCCATGTTTTGATCACGGGTTGGACTAGTGTAGGAACATCATAGCCTAACCACAGATGTACAGTGTCTGCAAGTCCCTTCCTCCCTGCCCTTATAGCCTTGCTCTCCTCAGCTGTACCAATTGGGGTCACTAGATTCTCTGTGCCAGGACTCAGCAGAAAGGTTTTGTCCACTGTGGGTCCTTGGTTGCGCTGAAGGGAGGATACTCTTCAGCTTTGTGCTGTACTTGGGGTAGAGGGCACCTTACCCCTGGGGTTTCCACCTTACCCCAGAGCAGGGTGGGGCATAAGGGCAGAGCACAGGGTAGAGACAGAGAGCTCTTCTTTCCGTCCTGCTGGGGACTGTGAGAGAGGAGGTATGGACAGAAGCAGAGGGAGGGAAAACAGTCCCACCTGACTGCTTTGGGGCAAGAGGGGAGGCCTTGGAAGAAGTGGGGATGGAGTAAAGTCTAGGTGCTTGAAGACTCTCCAGGCTGAGGTTAGGAGGCCTGACTGGGTCCTTGGAGCCCTGGACTTGTCTGGATTCTATTCCTATTATGGAGGAGAAAGAAGGAGGGCTATTGGCTCTGGTTGGGTGGGTAGGACCATGCCTATTCCGGCCCTAAATAACCAGGCTCAGGACAGGGTCCCATTCCTGTGGTCCCTCCATGCCAAAGTCTCCATTTTCTACTTCCCCTGGAGCCTCCCTCTCACACAACTGGGCTGGGATGTACAAGCTCATGCTGGGTTTTAGCCTTGGCCATGCATGGAATCTGTAGTCTGTGAAGATTCAACTTTTGGGTAAAGGGGGATTCACTTGTAAAATCTCCAGGACGTGGGCATTTTACATATTCTCATTTTTTTTCAGAGGATGAGGAAAAGGAAGTTAATTTTGTGCATCCGTGCGTGTGTGTGTGTGTGTGTGTGTGTGTGTGTGTATGTGTGTGTATTCAAGGTAGGGTTTCTCTGTGTAACCTTGGATGTCCTGAAACTCACTCTGTAGACCAGGTTGACCTCAAATTCATAGAGCTCCGCCTGCCTCTGCCTCCTTAGTGGTGGGATTAAAGCCACGTGTCAACCCTGCCCGACTTTGTTCATATATTTTGAAATTCTGCTTTAAAATATGCGTATTCAGTGGCTCCTAGTATATTGTAGAGGTGAGCAGCCATCTCTAACCTGCCACCACTCCTGCTCTATGCCATGCTGGGACATGCATTCAGAGCTTTGTGAATGCTAGGCAAGCTATAGCCACAGCCCCCCTCCCAGTCTAATTTTAGAACATTTTTATCATTCCCCAAAGAAATCCTGTACCCATCTCTAGTCACTACCTATTTAAATCAAATGGAGAGTGACCTGCATACAAACTCTGCTATCCAGCTTCATGTTAGTGGGGCCACTCTGACCTCTTCCATCTTTCTCTGTTGATGCTGCTACATCTCCCTTTCAGCTGTATCCTCAGGGAGCTTGCATTTGTGGGAACAGCTGGAGTGACTCAGGGATGATGTGAACTCCAGTCTTTATGGCATAGTTCCTACTCTCAAATAAAGACCTCCCCCCCATTTCACTGCCACCAGCCCACTGTCACAAACACTGAGAAGCAGTCATTTGGAGGGTCCCCTCTGAGGCCTTGCTGAAGTATGAAAGAGGACTGAAGGATTGCAGAGTAATAGCTGAGGCCAGACCCATGTATGCCCCCTCCCCATGATGTGCTTGGCCTCATGGCACGGAGGAGCCCTGCGCTACTTCAGCTGCACCCCTTCTCCAGGGTAGTGGAGACTGACAGAGGGAATCGAGAGAGGAGCTCTTGACACCTGCTCTATAAAGATGCGGTGGCGATGTCAGCGTCTCTCATGATGACCAGGGAACCATGGGCCGTACATTTATGACAGTAGGTCTGCTGTCTTATGTGAGAGCTGATCACACACCGCTTTGCCATAGAACAGTCCTTCCTTCCTTCCTGGGTCAGGACTGCTAGACCAGGGGCTGGGCTTTATCACAGTTACAGTGGTGTGCACCCTGTGCCAGTGTCACAGTGCCCTGCTGGTGGGGCATTCTAGGTTCTAGCAACATAAGGTTCATGTTCCTCATCTCTGCCTAGCCTTCAGGGGAAAGGATTGGGGATCCGGGTCTCTGCTTGCTGAGAGACACTGAGGGGTGAAAATGTGTTCCTTGACTTAGTGTTATAACACAGAGCTAGGCTAGACATCCTTGGGTCTGTGTAGGGTCCTGGCTGTATCCTGAATGTTCTGGAAGGAGATGGGGGAAGCGAAAGGTTAAAGAGGGGCCTGGCAGACTGAGGGGAGGGGTCATTGGAATAGTCCCTACCTTGGCATCAAAGCAAGAAATTCTGGCTTGCCATTTTGTGGACTGAGAACCCAAGATCCTACAACAGGAACATAGTGCTTCTTGGGGTGCCTCTGGCTCTACTGATGTGGATGCTGCATACTTCTCAGCTGGACAGTTGTTGTATTGGTTAGGGTCCTCTAAAGGAACAGAACTGATAAAATGAAAATAAAAATATTAATATTAGGAAGCAGAGGCAGGTAGATTATTGTGTTTCTGGGGCCAGTCTGGTCTATATAGTGAGTCCCAGACAAACCAGGAATACATAATAATGCCCTATCTCAAACCTGTCCACTCAATGAGGGGGCATTTATTAACCCGACTTACAGGCTATGGGCCAGGTAGTCCAACAATGTCTGTTTCATGAGAATCCAGTTGTTCAGTCCACCAGGCTGGGTATCTCATCAGTCCCAACCTAGTGCTAGAGTTCTGGATGCTTCCTGGAGAGCTTTTGGTCTTTGATCTGTGTTGGAATCCTGAAGAGGTTGGATTTAATACTGGCCACAGCTATAGGGTGGATAGCTTACCAGTATGAGTGAAGGCGAACAGTCAAAAAGCAAAGTTGCCTTCATCCCTGCCTTCATCCCTGCCCTTTTATTTGGGTTGCCACCTGAAGGTGCGGGCCAGATTTAGAGTGAGTCTTCCTGCTTCAAATAGTTTGATCAAGAAAATCTCTTATGAACTGGGTTGTGGTGGTACACTCACCTTTGATCCCAGCACTCAGGAGGCAGACGCAGGTGGATCTCTGTGAGTTTGAGCCCAGCCTGATCTACAGAACAAGTTCCAGGACACGCAAGGCTACACAAAGAAACTCTGTCTTGAAAAACAAAACAAACAAACAAACAAAAATCCCTTACAGGAGTGCCACAACTTGGATTCTAGTTGATTCTGGATGTTGTCAAGTTGACAAGTAAGATTAGCCATTGCAGTTGTGAATGTGATAATGGGACTGTGTCCCGCCCGATCCATTGAATTTACTCCATCTTCCACAGGACTTTTGCGTATGCCAGACCCTTCAGTTGCAGTTGGTCACAGGACTCAGTGAGACTAAACAGAGCCAAAGTCCCCAGAGCAAAGTCCAGGCAGCCCAGGTGGACTCCTGTTCATACTGCCTAATATTAATAGAACACCCAGGATTATGGGTCAAGCCTCAAGGGCTTGTTCTACCTGGAACTTAGCTCCTGCACCATGCACAGGCCTTCCTCCCCAACAGCAGTATTAGTGGAATGAATGAAGGTTTGCCTGGTGCCTGCCAATATTCAGTAAGGGTCAAATGAACACAGGCTAAGGGCAGTGTGAAGTCAGGGCCTGATACCACAGGAGGTGTTCACGGGAAGTGGAGCATGGGTCAGTAAAGTTTTGGGACAAGAGGTGAGGTCAAAATATGGCATAGGCAGAGAGGCAGGAGAGGCTTCCAAATGCTTTCCATAAATGTTGCCAGTGTTTTTGATCTATTGAGAAGCTGCCCCTGGACTCAGTAAGTCCTTCACCCCTACCCTATCTGAGGTGCTAAAGCCCAGGTAGAAACCATAATTTGCATGTTATTATTTGAACTGTCACATGGGAGCCAGGACAGGACAGTCTGGGGAGACTTCCAATAGGAGGAGATAGTTGGGTAAGGCTTTGAAGAGTACATGAGCATTTATCAGGCAGGAAAGAAAAAAGACAGCTTATACCAAAAGAATAGTCAATAAGAAGTCACTGAAGGAAAGCAATGTGTTTGAGAAATGCTATAAAATACCACAGGGCTGCATACAAGATGCCAAAATGGGCAGGGGCACATTGCCAAAACATTGCTAAAAGTTGTGTAGACCACCAAGCTCTGCAGTTGGATGTTATGGCTCAGCTCATTTTCTCAGATATTGATTTTGCTGTTTCCTAAACACTTGCTATGTATCAGGCTCTGTGTTAAGTGCTGGGCACATCCTGGCTGGGAAAATGGGTAAGCAAAGGATAGACCAGAAGGCAGAGTCAGAGAAAGTAGTCAGAAGGTGGCTAGGAAGGGTGCCAGCCAGACACAGGAGTCTGGCCAGCGAGATGTGAAGGGGACAGGGAGATGCCCTGTGCACGAACAGAAGATGGCTGTGTGTCATTGCTACTTCATCAAGGTGAACAGTCTAATGTTTGAGTCTAGTATTTATCTGAAGGGAAATAGACTATGGCAGAAGTGACAATGGGACTTTAGAGGTGGAACTGTAAGAAAACACACAGCCAATCGGGCCCCCTAATGCTCTATGTAGGAGCGTTGAGGTGTCCCATGGCCACCAAGCTGCAGAGGCCATATGGAGGAATAATCCTTGCTCGTTCTGCCTTCCAGGCATCCCCTGCAAGGCATCGGACATGTGTGATGCCATCAGAGGTTTCAGATGGGCCTGCCTACCGCTATAGCATCAACAGAGCAACCCCATCTCCCCATAGATTAGAAGACTTGCTGGACCAAGCCTTGCCTGAATTCCAAGTCAACAAACTCTGAAATAACGTGAACTAGTTTCTGGCTTAAAACCTTAAATTTCGCCGGGCGGTGGTGGCGCACGCCTTTAATCCCAGCACTCGGGAGGCAGAGGCAGACGGATCTCTGTGAGTTCGAGGCCAGCCTGGTCTACAAGAGCTAGTTCCAGGACAGGCTCCAAAGCCACAGAGAAACTCTGTCTCGAAAAACAAAAAAAAAAAAAAAAAAAAAAAAACCCTAAGTTTCAGGAGAGCTTACTACATAGGGTAGATAACAGGAACAGTGTGGAAGACCTTAGGTGCCTGTGGGGAGAACTGATGGGGTTGTGTGACCGAGCCATCTCATTCAGGAGTGCCAGATCTAGTGAAGAAAAATACAGGCTGTAGACTTGTACTTCTGGTAAGCGCTGAGGAAATTTCAGCATAAGTATCTTCCAGGTTTTATTTTTTGTGGCATGTACTTAAACTGACAGTCATTGACACCATGAAATTCAGATGTAAGTGGACGCTGGTATTCTTCCTGCCCCTCTAAATCCTGGTGGAGTCTGGCCTGTGAAAGGGCTGGAGCAGAGGGAGACACCAGCCTGGGGATGGTGAGGTAAGAGGCCTGGATACTGGCCTGTGGTTGGCGTGCTGAATCTGCACTGGAACTGCTGAATGTTCTCTTAGCAGGTACCTTGGAAGCAACCACGCCCAGGGCCCCCTGATGGAGCCCCAGTCTATATATGGCACTGGTCACAGGGAGAGGTGGGAACAAGTTTCCTTTGCCCCTGAAGCTCTCTTCCCCAGCCTGTGAAGAATACGGACAACACACAGGACCACTGAGGCTTCTTATTGCCCCTTGCTGTCCTTGCAGACTGCTAGCGCCTGTTGCTGACAATCTAGAAGTCTCCTGTCTCCAGAGATATTGACACCGAGGCTTGGTTTGGGGAGCTGGCTGGCAAGCAGTTCACTGGGAAGGTTGGCCTGGAGCAGCACACAGTTGGTCCTGTTCCCGTAAGAGCTTCTTTCTCTGGGCTTTGATGATCTTATGTCCCCAGCTAGCTCCCCGGTAGCTGGAGCTTTCCTAGCCGTACAGAGAGCCCATGAGAAGGGCTTGTCCAGGGAGCTATTCTGTCTGTGATGCTTTTGCCAAACTTCTCTTCAGGAAAGAGGACCTCATAGTGAGCACAATATTGGCTCTTTGTAATGGGTATTAAGATTTCTTACCTTGGGGTGATGTTGCACTCATCTGGGTTTGGGGGAAGCCTTAGGTTCAGGTCTGAGCTGCGAAGTCCCTGCACAGGATGGTTCTTCTCTGGGGCTTTAAAGTAGCTATCTCTGACTTTACATTCTTTGATGACTGTCTCTTGTCTGGGCAGCAGCCTGGCTGGCCTCATCATACACACTGCCTTTGCTCCCTCCCACTACTCTGGTTGCTGGACCATCTTTCTGCTGCCTTATTGAGGCTGCTCAGACGCCACCCCTTTTCCCAGGTGTTCCTTGTGACTTTGATGAGGGTAGGGGAGGCCTTGCTCTCAAGCACTGAGGGGGTCACCTTGGGTTCTAGGTAAGTGTTCTGGGAAGAAGAGAAAGCTATTAGGATTGGGCATATGACCCACGGAGTCTAGAGTCGTGAGTCTAGGCAAGCTGGTTGGTGAATGACCAAGTGGCCATAGACAAGTCACCCAAGGTTTCTGAGACTCAGGGCCTCACTGTGTGCTTCAGCCAGTGATCCCATTTTGCTGTCTAGAGAAGACAGCACAGGCATGTCTCCTATTCACCAGAGCTTCTTTTTGTATCAGTTAGAACATAGCCTTGTTTATTTGTTTATTTGGAAGAAAGCATTGCTATGGAGAGTGGCAGGACAAATTGTTCAATCCAGATCCAGGGGATTGGAGTAGGTTTTGTGGAGAATGGGATATTGGAGGTGAACCTGAAAGAACAAGAAGGAACATTCTATGGAGATGAGATAAATACCAGGCTAGGGGAGGGACAGGAAGGGTGTAGCAGCCACTGGTTGAAGCATGTGCAGTCACTGGGGATTGAGAGCACTTAGCATGTCTGGTCATCTAGGCTGGGATGTGTGGGAGGGTGGGATGGGGCCAGGGGCCCAGGGCTGCTGAAGGGAGAAGTCACTCTGGGGTCAGTGTGGGAAGAACTTTGCATGCCACCCTGAGGGGGTCTGGATTTTGTCCACTTGACAGTTAGGAGCCAAAGAAGGCTTTTATTAGGAGTGACAGGGTCACAATTGTGCCTTGGCTCTGCTCTTTGGCCCTTTCTTGAAACTCTACCTCTTTTATGGAGCAGTGCCCAAATGTCCTGAGTCTCCCCCACTCGACACAGCTGAGGCTCTTGTGGGGGTCACATCCCACCTGTCCCTCCCTGATGCTGGCCTTGTGGCCCAGTGCTGACTGAGCCTCTCATGTCTTCCACTAAATCTCACAGATGATCTGAGCAAGCCTAGACTGAATTCCTGGCTGTGACTCTGTGATCCTAGCATGAGATAGTAAATGCCACCACAGCAAGGATTGACCTGTATCTCTGGGTCAAATCAGCTCAGAAGGGCCAAGCCATGTCTCCCTGTGATCTTTCTGGATTAGATTCTAGCCTACTGACCACCATAAAACCAGCTTCCACCTCTACCCCCACAAGTTGTTAGATGCTTGGTTGACTTCTTCTAAAATACTGTTTTTCATGTTGCTTAGGCTACCTCAAAATTGACATGTCACCAACTATGATCTTGGAATTGTGATCCATCTGTCTCCACAATCTGAGTGCTGGCATGTATACTTTCATTTTGTGCTAAGGATGAAAACCAGGTCTTTGTACATCCCAGGCAAGCACTCAAGCAACTTAGCTATATCTACGCCAGTCCATGGCTCTGTTTTTATGTTTGACAACCAGAGTTTTATGGAGACCAAGATGAAGTACAAGACACACAGAGAGAACAGAAGGGAGACTGGGTCTTCAGGGTTAGATGGGCAAAAATCTCATCCAAAGCCCCCAGGAATTCTGTATGTAGTACTTCAAAGGCCTGAAGACTCCTCTGTGTCCATCCTTTATGAAGGGGAAACTGAGGCCCAGAGTCAGAGAAACCAGCTCAGATCCCACCAGGATTAGTAGCAGAAACAGGCCAGTTCTGTGTAAGGAATGAATGGTGTTAGGGAGACTTGTAGGGAGTTGAGGACCGTTAGAGGGGAGCCAATGAAGATGCTGATGACAGTAGGAGCTTCCAGATGGAAGATCCGGATCAGGTCTGTCCAGACACTGTACCTAACTACGTTGAAAGAGGCTAACCCTACCCTACCCCTCAGTCTCCAGAAGGGTGACCAGTACAAGAAAGTTACTCTGCATTTTTGGTGTTCGGAGTGGAGCAGGGAGTTGCCCTTATTTTGTCCTGCAGGCAGCACCTGAAGAGGACAGCTGGGTATTCAGAGGGTACCCTCTTCCCTGCCTCTGCTGAACACCTAATTAGTGCTGGGTGTAGAGGTTACAGGTGTCAAGAAAGAGCCTCTTCAACAGGTCTCTCAGTCTTGGATTTTGACCCCAGAGCAAAACATCCTTGAACAGAGCAGGGATCAGGAATTCTTCTCAGGAGAGAGGCCCAAGATAGTCTCTTGGGCAAGACAAGAAAGAACTGAGTGGACTGCAAAGGGGGCAGGATGCAGAGTGCTCTTAGCTCATGAAACAAAACCCGAACCCTGGTGAAGCGATTAATGCTTTATGCATGGATTGGGTTGGGGGATGGGGGCACTGGAGGGCTCTCAGAGACCAGGTTTGGCCTGCCACCTTTAGTAGTTTGAGTTCCTGATGGAAGCTTTCGAGTTGGCAAGATGCTTGTTTGAGTCTGTGTTTCAGACAGTCTTGAGGTAGCTGACTCATAGTTTCTCAAGTATGGGAAAGAGGTGGGGAGACAGTCGCAATAGCTCAGGCAAGAGCAATGGGCTTGGCTCTGGGCTTGGAAAGGAATGCATTGATAAACCCTGCAGAGGTCAGGTGGCAAGACTAAGTCCTTGGACGCCCTGGATGCGCTGAAGTCCACACCAGCCTCTCTAGACAGAGCCTAGCAGGAGGTGTGGAAGGAGGGGGGAGCAAGCTTCAGACTCAGGGCCCATCTCACCTGTGGTAAGTCGTAGGCTGTGTGGTAGAGAGAATACCAGGAGACAGCTGCTATGCTAAAGTGTGGGAGTCAGAGACCGTGATCCAGCTGAACACAGCATCTAGGGGAGGTGTGGGGCAAGACAGGGGTGGAAACCATAACCACTGGAGGAGACAGAGGGTGTAGTGCAGAGGGAGATCAGCCTCTGCCAACCTTGACCTTTAGAGGGGAGGAGAGGAAGGTTCTTAAAGAGATTAGGGATGAGCGGACAGGTGCAGGGTGGGGGCCCAGGTACAATGAGTAATCCATTTCAGCAGACCCAGAGGACAGGGCTACATGAGGGAAAGAGAGGAATCGCAGTACTACAGGTACTTGGTGGATGGACGCTTTGAGGGTCGGCTTTGGGTGGGAACATGATAGAAAGCTTGGCGGTAGTGCTGTGTGCCAAGAGGGAGGCTCCGGGCTCAGGAGAGCCGTGGAAGGTTCCCTGGAAGAAACATAGGGGCAGGCTCAGCCCAGGATGGCCAGGATACCAGGCTATCTGTGGTCAGAAGAACTTTCTCTGTCAGATGATTCCGAAGCGTAACAGGGTATATCTCAGAGGGGGCAGCAGAACACAGTAGAAGGACTTCATCATTTTGATGAAGTCAGAATTTCCAAGAGTGGGCAGGAGTCCTGGGCTGATGAAAAAGGAAGATAGGAAAGAGGCTGTCAGTGAATACTGCTAAGGCTAGGGATCCAGAGAAGACTGAAGCCCCCATGTTGATATGGCCCCAAATTGCTCTTCAGGCTAGCCTGGACTTACAGGGTTGGGAGGGATGCAATTGATTTAGTTTGGAAAAACCATGGCCAGATGAATGAAGAGAAGGATGCGATGTCCTGAGGATTCTGGGGTGCAGCAGAGAGGCTACTCAGATGATTAAACTATTGGGACAGTTGGAGACTGAGACCAAAGGGGGGATATGTTGGGTTTCAAATGGGAGAAGCCGATGTGAAGGGGCAGCCTGGTTCAAGGTAGGCCGTAGACAAGCGATGGACATTAAGGAAGCAGGTCCCTGGCGATGGGAGCTAATGGTCTAGAAATGTCCAGGTATCAGATGAGTCACCCATGTGGATCCTAAGGACCAGCAGGTGACATCATGCTTTGGGTGAAAGGCAGTGAGCTGAGGCTGTAGTCAGGGACAGAAGAGCATGGGGAAAGTGGAGAGCCCTGTAGAAATGTGACAGCACTATTGTTGGGTAACACTGGGCTTGAGGGGAAGCAACATCCTTTGGAACTAATGGAATCATCGTCCAGAAACCGATCCAGGATGTGAAAGAGGCATGGGAATCGATTGGGAGACACACAGGACAGAGGGTGTGCTCTCAAAGGAAGCAGGGTTCTAGAAAAGCCAGTAAAAGATAAGGAAAGGAGGGTAGGTCAGGCCTAGAGGGACAAAAAGCCAAAGAGGGGTCGATGACCAGAAGAAGGCACAGGTGTGAGAAGCATGGCCTTCTGTATATGTGTTGCTTTTATTGGTTAATGAATAAAGAAGCTACTTTGGCTTGTGATAGGGTAGAATAGAGCTGGAGGGGGGGACTAAACTGAATGCTGGGAGAAAGAAGGTGGAGCCAAAGAGAAGCCGTGTAGACTGGCTGAGACAGATGCCAAACATAACTTTACCCAGTAAGCCACAACTACGTGGTGATATACAGATTAATAGAAATGGGTTAATTTAAGATATAAGAGTAAGCCAGAAATACGCGTTAGCTATTGGTCAGGCAGTTTTGTTTCAACCAATATAGTTTCTGTGTGATTATTTCGTGGGCTGGGCAGCCGGGAATGAACCAGCTGCCCTCCATCAACAGCCAGGTTCTAGGAGAAGAACCTAGTTCTTCTAGGAGAAATTTTCGCCCACATGTACAAAGACAGGAATAGTGGTCAAAAGGGCAAAAACTTCATTCATTCATTCATTCATTCATCCATCCATCCATCAAAGGCTCAGGGAATTTCTGTGCCACAAACATGGCTTGTGTGTGCAGGATCTATTCATCCACTTCTGAACAAAACAGCATGCCTTACCCATGGAGTTTGCATTCTTGATGGCACTTAAGAGGGCAGGCAGACAAAATGCCAATCATGATAAGAAGGCATGAGGAGAGCATTTTGGGGTGATGAGGTTACAGCAAAATAAGAGGCAGAGGAGGTAAAAATCTCACCTGGCTTGATCTTAGTAGGTGGTAGGAGGCCGATGGCCAGGGAAGAGGCCCGAGATTGTGCATATGTACATGTGGTTGGGGTAGGTAGGTCATGAACAAACTCCAGGTGGGTAAGGAGTGGAGGAGAGGGGAGGAAAATAAACCAAATATCCAAACACACTGAGCTAAGGACATGAAAGTCAAGATAACAACAGTATGAAGTCCTGCTCCGTGCCCAGCACTCTCAATCCACCTTCAAAGTCCCTCAGGTAGGTGTCACCATCCCCATGTCCTGATGTCTAGTCTGGGGCTTGAAAGCATTGGTGGTCATATCAACACTCCAGAGCCAGCATGCTGGGCTGACTCCGTACCTACCAGCTGTGTGACTTTAGGCCCGGCTTCCTTGTGTGGATATGGGGTATAAAAGATCATGTCTTACAGGGCGGTGGTAAAGATTCAGCAACTGGATATGTATAGTCCTCAGCTCCTAAGCAGGCACTGTGCCTGTGCCGTATTATCTTTGGATAGTATTATCTTTATCCAAAGTCAATCCTAAGGGTGGGGAGCAGTAGCCCCGTCTCTGCCTGTCCCTGCTGCTCCTCACTATGTTGCCCCAGCTGGGAAGGAAGGAGCTATGTCACCCACTGTGCAGGCTCATGCCTCTGTTGGAGGCATGTGACACAGTATGGCGTGATGTGATGTGTTTTTCTCCTCCTGGTGCAAGACATGAGTCAGAGGGCCATGCTGGGGAAATGATTCCT
The DNA here is from genome assembly GCF_903992535.2 of Arvicola amphibius. Lineage (NCBI taxonomy): Eukaryota > Metazoa > Chordata > Mammalia > Rodentia > Cricetidae > Arvicola > Arvicola amphibius. Next base: position 30,551,231 of record NC_052058.2, on the reverse strand, counting down.
CGGGCATGCCCACCTCATCGCCCCTGCTTTCTTTTGAGTTTTTGAATCAGACTTTATATCTGGCTCTGCCATTCACCGGCCTTATTTATGCAGAAAATGGCCCCACAGTTCTAACTTGCTCAACAGCCCGAAAGATTCAGCTTTGGTCCGTGGAGGGAGGGAAGGAAGTGTGGGGTGGGTTCACAAATGAGGGAAGGGAGGAAAAAGAAGGAAGAAAGCGCCATCAACAATAAAAACAACCTCCTTCTCCCCTGTCTAATCCGGGCAGCTTTCAGGGTAGGGGTAAAACAGTTTCCACCATGGATTCCTCCCCCCCGCCCCCCCAAACTGTTTTCACAGGAAGCGAATCCTGGGGCGTTTTCAATGTGCCCCTCGAGGCAGAACAATGAGGCCCTTGAAGCTTGGGATCCTCGCTTCCTTCTGTTATCCCGGAGCAGGCGAGAGAGGCTGTGCGGAGGGGACCCGGGGACCTACGCCGGGCCCCTGGTGGGGGAGGGCCTGGCCTACAGGGTGTCGCTGAGCCGCCCGGGGGAAGCCCGGCAGCCAAATCACAGGTTGGGATCCGCCGGTGGAGCAGAGGTGCCCGGTGCCCGGTACCCGGTACCCAGCGTTTATCCGGATCCCCGATTAGGGGCGGGGAAGGGAGGAGGCGACGAGGATCCAATTACGGCTGCTCCCGCCGGGTCGCCCGCCCAGAGGATGGGGACGCAGAGCCTCGGGCAGGCCGGCCTGGGATGCTCGGACCGCAGCTCCAGCCGGGCCTCAGCTGCCTCATTGTTTATTGTGGTGGAGCCGGCCGCTCCCCTTCCCGTCCCCTCCCTCGCGCCTGCCCGCCCGCCCGCTCCGATCCTCCCTCCTACTAGAAGAAAGAAGAGCCAGTCTGTGGAGGCGAATGAGTCATGAATAAACAAACAGCGTAGGGGGGAGCTGTCACTCCGAGCTGACTTCCTGGCCCAGCGCGACTAGGCGACCTCCTGGCGGGCCCAGAAGTCAGCCAGGCTGCGGCTGCGCAGGGCGCAGCCCATAACCAGGACTTGTCTCCTTTCCACTCCCAATCTGGGACGAAGTGCCTAGGACCTCGGCTTTAGGCTTGTTCTTAGCCCGAGTCATCACAAACATCTTGCTTTAGCATTAAAAGGAATATGGTGCCCTTGTATGCTGGAGTAAGCCGGCATGATGCTGTGCCCTGAGATTTGACAAAAGCTATGTATTCAGACAGTCCACTCTGCGTTGTCTGTAGGACTCATGCTATGAAATGTGCGTGTGTGTGTGTGTGTGTGTGTGTGTGTGCCGCCCCCCCCCCTTGCGCGTGCGTGCAATTTCACAGTATTTGCAGAAGGATATGTGTTATGGACACTGGAACATGGTAAGAAAATGTGCATACGGAAACACAAATGCGTGTGTGTGTGTGTGTGTGTGTGTGTGTGTACTGAGTGACTATTTCCTGACTCTAAAATCATTTCTGTTCCTTGTGTTTAACATGTCTCTACTTTGTCTTTTTCCTTCTCCCTTATGTGTTCCCATGGGTCATTTGGGGCCATCCATCTCTCCCCATTTAGTAAGGCTTTGGGGCCCCAGCAGACCTCTAGGACCTAGGCAGGCTGACTTCAGTGTCCAGCCAGCTGTGGTCGCATGCAGGCTAATGGTGTTGACTCATACCTGAAGGGTATGTCAGGGCCCAGTGGGTCAGCCCCTGCTGTGACTGTGGGAATGGAACCTATGAGAGCCACTGTGGGTGGACAGTACCTTAGCCAGCCCAGGTCTCCTGGGAGCTGTAACCACATGAGGTCATCAGCAGGGGCAGGACTAAATCATCTTTTCCAGCATCTCTGAAAACCACCCATAGTTACCTGGGCCATATAGGGCCAGTGCTATGGCTGGGCCTGAAGGAAGGAGTTTATTGAGACCAAGGCAAGGAAGGAAGACTTGAAGAACTTAGAAGACCCAGAACCTTCAACCCTGCTCTTTCTCCAGGGCTGTTCCCAGCTCTCTCTCCAGAGTTGGTCCCAGTTCTTGAAACTCCCTAGCTTGAGGTGTAGCTTCCATGTAGAGACAGACTCTCTGAAGAGGAAACAAAGCATGTGCTAGCTTCTATCGTCCGATCCCTGCCTCTCACAGACCCAGCACTCTGACATTTGTTTGTAGCCTTCATGGTGTCCTGGCCAGGGATGTAGGGAGCAGGAGAATCCTGGCCATTCCCTAGGGAGTCTCCTATCCTGCATCTGGCAGACAGTTTGGAAGGCTAGGATCAACACAGGCTGGGTTACAGGTAAAAGTAGGTCCATAGCCCCTGACTTCTTAATCTGCTAGCTCTGTGATCTAGGGCAAGTCATTTAACTGCTGAACCTGTCTTTAAAATATGCATGATTCCATAGTTAAAGAGGCAATGGCTATGGCCTACAATCTGGAGTTTAGCTCAGGGAGTGACTTTACTTCCCACCCTGGCCTGACCATCAGGGCCTAGAATTTTCCATCTTGTTTATCCTCTGGCCCAGAGAGAGGTTGGGGCCTATAGACTTTGTCTGGAAATTGAGGATTCAGAAGCAGTTCACATTGTAGGTAAGCGAACTTTTTGGGAGCCTGGTCAGGCTGGCCTCCGGTGCTAAGCTGGCCCCAATAACCTTAATTTAAATCATCTTGATGGGACTTTCCTTGTGGAAAACAGCCTCTACCTCCTCCAGTCATATTTTGTCTGTTCTTGGGTTGATTTCAACACACACACACACACACACACACACACACACACACACACACACACACACACATAATATTCTTTGGTCTTTGTGGGACTAAAAACAAGCCCCAAACCCGCTAATACTTAGGTACGAAAATATCACACTGAAATGTGGTCTTTCAATATTTAGGCACCAACTTACCTTTCTTTTCCCTCTGTCTTCTTCCTTCTTTGTGTGGGCTGGGATGCCAGCCCTGCTAGTGGCCCACATTTCCACTCAGCTAACTTAGTCTGGAGTGGAGTCACAGGGTCCCTTCGGGGAAGATGCGTGCTCTTCAGTTTGCCACAGTCTCTGCTATTCTCTGACTGACTGATTCTCAGCCTGGATGGGGCAGGAGGATTGCCTGGAGTCAGGTGAAAACTCCCATGGTGGCACCTCGCACCTACCTAGACTTTCAATGAGAATTGCTGCTCCACACCAGGTTTCTAACAAGTATCAGGAGATACCTCTGCTTCTGGTGGTCCACGGACCCAAGTGAGGCTTCAGTGAGCTGATCATCACTCTTGGCCCTTTGTTTAAGTATGGAGTAGAGGAATAGTTCTTGGTTCTTGGTACGTATAATGTAGCAAAAGTAAGGGAATGAAAAAGGGTAGTGAAGTGGGGCTGTGGGTCAGTGTCGAGTGCCTGATTAGGGTCAAGCCTAGGCTTTACGAATGTTCACACTCATGCGTGCATACACACACACACACACACACACACACACGTGCCCCCACTAAATAAATAAATAAAAAAGTATCATTTACTCTATAAAATAGAAAAGGGCATATCTCTTATCTATCTATCTATCTATCTATCTATCTATCTATCTATCTATCTATCTATTATGTATACAATATTCTGTCTGCGTGTATTCCTGCAGGCCAGAAGAGAGCACCAGACCTCATTACAGATGGTTGTGAGTGACCATGTGGTTGCCGGGAATTGAACTCAGGACCTTTGGAAGAGTAGGCAATGCTCTTGACCACTGAGCCATCCCTCCAACCCAAGGGCATATATCTTGATGCCGGCCCAGAACACAATAGGAACGTGCCATGCGGCTGTGACTGCTTTGAGGTTTAACGGGGCATCTCACTTATTTATTTATCTGCATGGACTGTCAGGCATTTGAGGACCTGAGCCCTGCCTGCTACAGCCGATGCACTGTTTAGACAACAGCGATTTGAGTTAGGAGGTGAGGCCACAGGGTGAGAAACAGGTCTCATCCCCACCCTCATGAGGCTCATAGGCCGAGCAGACTAAAGAAAGAACTGAAATGGACAGGAAGGAATCAGAACTGCAGTAATAATGAGGGGCTGAGAAGGAGAATTATGCGGCGTGTAGGGACTTCCTGAAATCTGAATGGCCAGGGAAGCATCTCTGAGGTTCTTGTCCCATGGAGGGATAGTATTGGGAAGCAAAGGGGATCCTGGGCCAATTTCACAATGAAAGTAGCTGAAGAGTAAGGAGGTCTGGCCTTCATTCTTGGTACCAGTATTCCTTCCCTCACTTTGCTACCTCTAAATAGTTCAAACTTTTCAATACCAGCCTACCACTCACCAGAGAGCATCCTTGGCCTGAGATTTGCCATTCTCCTTTGCTTTTTACTTTCTCTAGTCTCCAGCTCAAACCCCGTGTTGGTACTCCGTTCTTCATGAAATCCTATTATGTGTTCAGGGGCTGTGGGATGGAGAATTACTTTGTTTTTTAGAACTTGGAGCCTCTAGGACCTGTTGGTCCTACTCACGTACAGATGAGGAAACTCAATCCAGTGCTTTCCATGCCCCAAACACCCCAGTTAATCTGTCCAAATTACAGCGGGAGTCAAAAGGTAAGAATTTTGCCCTTGTCACAGAGGCCAACCAAGATCCAGCACAAAGCAGGGAAAAGGACAGGAACTTCTGTTTGCATCTTCCCAAATGCCTGAAGGCATTTGCCTGGTTATGGTGAACCAGTGGTAAAGTCTTCCCCTAGTATGCCCACAGCAGACATTACTAATCAATCATGGACTGGGACTGTAGCTTAGTGGTAGCTTGTCTGTTATGCGTGAGGATCTGGGTTCCATCCATCCCAGAAGTACTCATGCATACACATGCACAAACAAAAATGAACAAAACCCACTTAGCAATCAAGACATTTTCCCGCAGAGCTTGCACGTAGCCCCAGAAGCCTCTCAAAACAGTTCTTAAAGAGGGTGGTGCTGATGAGTTAGGGTTGGCTTATACACTGAAATGGATTAGCCATCCTTGTTTTAGGAAGAATTCAGATATTATGTGAGTACCATCTGGGCTTTTAAGTGAGAAACAGGGTATGAACCTAGGTGGGATTTAGAACAGGGTGGTAGGAGCAGGACTGGGCTGGAAGCCAGCTAGAGAGAGCTTGGGGGAGTTGCCAGGCTGTGGGTAGGGCATTCTTTTGAAGAGGGATGTGAAGGCTGGGAAGCAACAGTGAGGAGCCAAGACAGAATGAGACACAGGGGCTGGGTTCCATGATAGGCTTAGCCACCTCCTCTTATCATCCCTCCTTCAGATGAAAAGTCATTCTCTCCCCCACATTCCTACCCACAGTGACAAGCAAATGCAGGGGGCATTTTGGAGAATTCCCCTGTCAGTCTAAGAAGCTTTTTCAGAAATTAACAATGGGTATCCTATTATATAGCAGTGCATCTGACAGAGTTATGGTCCCTTGGAGAAAGCATAGGGATAGTGGTAGCTGTGGACATCTTTGGTAGGGTCAGAGTCCTAAGGGAATCTGCAGCCTGCACTGGGCTGTGGGCATAGACTAGCACTGGGGTTCTGGACTCCTAGAGAAAAAAATCAGCTGAATGGAGGAGCCTCCCTGCCTCCTTTAGTTACCCCAACATCCCTATTGCCTGTCTGGCATCTGCTGGCCAGGTTCCCAGCTTTGGGGTGGGGATGGGGTAGGAGCAACTCTGCGGATCACAAGCTGGGTGAGGATGCTCCTATCCACCACCAGTTATCACAGTGTCTGTTGCTTCATTGCTCCATCCTGACCCTTCATGACTGCTTCCATCGGCCCTTGAAGGAAGGGATGCTGATGGACTGAATCAACGAGGCTTCTCTTTTTGCAAGGTTTTCTGCTTGCATAAATCTGGCTGTGCCTCTGGCCTATAGTCACACTAACCCAGGGAAGGCCACATCTCCTCCTTGTCCTCTCTCTCGCTGTGGCTCTGGGGAAGGCCTTCAAAGAGCCTACATCGGGACCTCTCAAGCTGTTGGTGAAAGAGGCGTGGCTGCCATGCAGACTCCCTTTCCTCCATACATGTATGCTGTAAGGCAAGCAGACTCAGCCTTTCTGCTGCACTGTTCCTGGCTTTGTGTAGCTTCGGGACTCATTGGAAATGACAGTGTGTGGTATAGGGTGAGAGCAAATGCCCAGCTAGATGCGCCTCAGTCTTCTAGTTGACTCAGTTTCTCTGGAGTCCCAGTTGCCTCCACTGTAAAGTGAAGCACCTCTTCCCACCCTCTAAGGTCCTTGTGAAAGTTGTGGGTGTCACTGGACCAGCCCCCACAGATAGTGGCTTGCCTGTAATATTTTTCCCTTTCCCGTTGCTTGTTTGCATAGCTTCTGTTCACCCTTCAGGAGATCCTGCTCAGAGTTACCTCCTTCAGGAAGCCTTCTCTCGTCAGCAGCTCCAGGCAGGTGTCCCTACTGTAGAACCCTCCTCTCTTCTCCTGTAGCTCAGTTGTGCATCTTCCTCATTGGACTGTGAGTTCTATGAGGGCAGGAGTCCAACCCACTAACTTCTCCTGGTTTCCAGGCACAGGGCCTGGTACTTCAAAGGCATTCAGTGACTATTTGCTAAGTAGATGATGGATTTCAACTGTCTCTTGTACAGTGGGGTCTAATAAAATGCATCCCTTCCTGCAGAATGTAACCCTTGGGACCACTGAACCTCCTGCGAGTGGATGGTATGTCCTTAGGAAGCTATGCTCTTCCTGGGCGGGTCTGCCTTCCGGGGGAGGGCTCCCACACTCCATCACTGATGCAACCAGGGGAGGAAGAGGCCAGGTAATCTGTGCTTGAGGCCTGTGCACTGCCCAAAAGGAAGCCCAGTGTGCCGAGAACTCTTCAGCTCTTCCCCAGGAGAGAAGGATGGTGGAAGTGAGTTTTTTCACCTGCCAACATGCCATGGCTGTCCCCAAGCCCACAACCAAGGGGGTCTATGCTTGCAGAAAGCAGACGATAGTTGCGTTCTGCCTAGGTTTCTGGGTCATGGTCTACATCCCCAAACTGTGCCTGGCTTTTTCACTCCGCTGGCTCCTTTCTCAGGCCCTCAGGTGTCTGCTGTTTCATCTGTTTGGGTCTCACTTTCATGTGTCAAGTGGGACAAAGAACCTTGGGAACTGGATAGTATTTGGAGCATCCGGCAGGTTTACCCATCATCACCTTCTACACTTCAGTTTTTAAAAGCCCATCAGTTGTATGTTCCTGATGGAAGCAGAATCCTTTCTCTTGGGTACAGGTGAGATGCCCATACATGAAAGTTGATGAAAAATGGTAGGGATGCAATTTTGGGGGCAACTATGTGGATGCAGTGTTCCTCGAGACTGTAATGGATGCTTCAGGGAGCAGCTGGTCACGAGTGCCATTCAGTGCTTGGCGGATGCAAGTCTACAACCACCAGTTTGTTGTGCAAGGCTGCGGTTAGCTGGACATCACAAGCCAGCTTCAAGAGTCCAGGGGTTGTAAGGAGCTCAAAGGGCTTGAAGAGCCTTTGCTCCGGACCCTGTTCTGCTCAAGGAACACACTAGTATTGCAGACACACTTGCCTGTCCACTCATACATGTGTACACATATGTGTGTACATCCATGCACCTGCTAATAGGGACAGTATGCAGACTGATTTATCTACTTGCGTGAACTCCCTGAATGTCTCCTGTCTTACTCTTGTCCAGTGTCAGAATATAATATTCAAGTAATGTCTAGAAAGAGTCTTCTATTTAGTTTCCGCTTTCTCTCAGCCATCTCCATTTTACAGGCTGGAAAACTGAGGCCAGAAGGGATAAGTGCTTTGCCTAGGATCCAAAAGCAAGAAAGTATCAGAGCCAGTAGCAACAAAGAAGATACCAGGATGTCCCTACCGGTGTTGGGGGTCCCTCCCAGAGGTGACATCTCCCACCTAGGGAGTGTGACTAAAGCATTGCCTCTACTCAGCCCTCTCACTTTATGGATAGGAAAACTGATTGGGCCTCCGTTTCACATCAGAGGTCACAGAGTGAAGCCTGGTAAGCTCTGAGCCCAGGCTGTGGTTTCAGCTCACACAGCTGGGAAATTCCAGGCCTGAAACTGCTGCTGAGAGCACGAGATTCATTCAGAATATGACTGAAAAGTAATGATCATGAAGAAGAAACTTAACAAAGTTCCATACAGAAGCCCAAGGGCCAGCCATTCACTGAGACTGCTCCTCAGAGCTGCCTGCTTGCCCAAGGCCTTGCCCACTGCTTGGATCCTGTGGCCAGTCAGCCAACAGCCCTGGCAGAGCCTCCCCCTGAGCCCTGCCCCCAGTCCTGCTGACACAGGCATCCTGGCCCCTCACCTACCAGCCCTCCCCGCCTGCTGGCAGACTGTGGTAACAAGATGCCCTTTGTGTGTGTTGGGGGAAGGGGGCAGTGGGCAGCTACTCTGCTGCTTCTTGTTGCTGAGTCACAGCTCCTGCCCGTTCTGGGGACAGAGAGTTGCAGGTGACTGGCCAGGCAGCTAGGAGCACAAGACCTTGGAGATGACCTCAAACAACCCCTTCCTCAAACACGGGTGGGGGTGGGGTGGGGGGAAGGGGTGAGGCTGAGAAGGGGGAAGGGAGTGTCTTATGCTTTCCTCCTGGTACTTGTCAAGGGGAAGCTGTTTTGTTCAGGGACATATATGTGCAAGCTCACACGTGTGCATGTGAGCAAGTGAACACATGTTCATAAGTATGTGATTGAATGCATGTCAGAATGTATGCTTCCCAGAGGTCCCCACACTTCCTCCCAAGACCTCAAGGCCTGACTCTAGGGACAGTAGTCCCTTTCATCAGAGGAGACCTAGGCTCATCCTCACCTGCTCTCTAGATAGTTCCACCAAGGCAAGTGTGTGTCTGTGACAGGCAGCTCACTCCTTAATACGTCACCCCCGAAATCAAGGTGACATGTCTACGCTCCCTGGCCTAGTGTGGTGTGGGACTCGTAGTGGGTCTGGCTGGCTGGCTGGCTCTGAGAATATGGACTTCAGAGCCACGCTGCATGGGTTGGATTTCTGGCTTACCCATTTTCTTTATGACTTAGGCTCTTTGCATTCTCTCTGGGTCTCCATTTCTTCATCTGTGAAGTGGGAATCCCAACAGGCTTGCCTCTCGGTAGTGTAACAGGGATTGGTTTTTACCTATGAAACTCTCAGATCTCCTGGCCATCTCTGACAGGCCCTTGAGGGGTATTAGAGCCTATTATTAGTTAGTCATTAGTGCTTTTCCTGAGTCCAAGAAAGCCTATGGGAGATGCAGAGGTTTGGAGGTGACTTGGGCTCACAGCCTGACTCCAAGAGCGAGGACACAGTTTCTTCGGTCCCCTGACAGACAGGCAACAGGAGTGGAGGAGGCTTTCCCTGGAAGGACATGCCTGTTCTGGGCTATGTGTCCGTCTCCTCACCCCCGTGCCGCTCCCCTCGCCGAATGTGTCTACTCTGAGCTGTAACTCCCATATTTGAGCTTTTCTGTGGCCCCCTGGGCCTCCCAGCTACAGCTAGACTTCAGGGGGAAAGACAGGGTGGCCCCTGGCTATAGCTGGGCTTCGGTGGCTTTGGCTGGTTTTTGCTGCTGGGGTGATACCTCACCTAATGCTGGGGATGACCATCTGGGTCCCGGGGCTCTGAGGGGGCCTGCCGGCCATCTGCCTGCTTGGCATTGGCTGCTTCCGAGAAGCAGCAGGACAGCTTGGGCAAAGCAGCACCGCGCCCCTTGTAGACCCCATTACTTACTGCCTTTCAATGGCTGCCGTGAGGAGCATCAGGTTTAGTTTCCTGCTCAGATTTTCCATGCACATACATAGGGCCCAGAAGTCAGGAAGCCCAGCTGTCCTATCTGCCAATGCGAAGACAGGAAAATCATGTCTCCCTCCCGGCTTCACGCTTTTAATTCACCGTGTGCAATCCAGGCTTCTGCACCCAGACTGTTTTTTTTTTTTTTTTTTTTTTTTGTCCAGCCTGAAGGCCTAGACTCTGACTGGGAGGAATATTATGGACTTGAGGGAGCAGGAAGCTCCCCATGGCCACCTGGCCTCTACTTCTGAGCCTGGGGCCAGGTATAAATTTTTTATTTCCTCAATAAGTCACACGTACCCAGGTCCGGAGAAGGGTTCTTTGCATGGTAATGCAGGGTTACAAGAAACGGAAGGATAGTTCTCTAGAGTTGGAGACAGGCTAGGACCGGGAGGCAGCCTTGCATTCATTTATTCATTCATCCATCCCATCGCTCTTTTAAGATAGGCTCAGGGATAACAAGCTTGATAGCTGCAGTAAGAGCTAAGCCTGGGCTGACACATGGTAAGCTCCACGTAGGGTGTCTTAACAAGGAACACAGCCTTGCCTAGGAGCCAGGAAGTAACCCCTGAAAGGTACCTACTGGGACCTGAAGGGAAATTGGTAGAGAACTGGATTGCTTTTCTCATGAGACTCAAGTCACTATCCCTGCTGGGTGTGTCACCAGAGCCCTAGCCAGAAGACATGCAGTAGGCTGTTTGATACCATGACATGATAGAATCTCCAAACATGCTTTCCTATGGCCTTATAGAGGAAATTCTAGAGATGACATCCAAAGTCATGTCTGCCTGTTTCCAGATTCTAAGGGACTATCTACTCTCCAGGTCTCAGGTTTCCCTAAGGTGAAGTTGGGAGAGGTCCTGAAGGAAGTCCTACCTTCTTCTCATCTCATGTCCTCCTCTTCTGTCCTGCAAATGATCCCCTGTCTCTGTGTGGGCGTCGGGAGTATCTGCTGCCATTTTTGTGATTTCCTCTATGTAGCTACCAGAAGATGCAAAACAAAGTTGGATAGGCCCTCCCCCAGACCCTGCATCCTGGGCTGGCATAGATGTCTTGAGAGCTGGCCTAGCTACCTTTGGTTTCTCATCTCCCCTTTCCTTCCCTGACCATTGGGCCTTAATGTCCCTGCTTCCCTTCTCACCTTGCCTTCACTCGATGGCTCCTACCTCTCTGCCTCTGTATGGCAGGCCTTCTGCCTGATTTTCCTTTCCAGGCTGTGTGGCCAGCTCCATTTCACCTGAACTTAGACTGAATTCTTTGTTCTGTGTGTGCACAGGAGTACGGGTGCACAAGTACCACGGCGTGTATATGGAGGCCAGAAGACAGATTGAGATGTCGGTTCTTGCCTTTCACTTTGAGCCTGGGTCCTTGTTTGTTACTAGTAGGCCTTCAAGTTTTGGTGGATCCTTCTATCTCCATCTTCCATCTTTCTGTAAGAGTGTTAGGACTGTGTTGGAAACTTATCTGTTTTCACAGAAGCTTCCTGGGAGCACAGGGCAGCGGGGAGGTATGTGTGTGTGTGTGTGTGTGTGTGTGTGTGTGTGTTTGTGTGTCTGCTCATGCCCCAAGGCAGTCCTTCTCATTCTCTTGTTTTGGGCAGTATGGTATTAGACTCAGAGGTTGGAGTTGCTGGGCGTTGGTGACATACTCCTTTAATCCCAGCACTCAGGAGGCAGAGGCAGGTGGATCTTTGTGAGTTTGAGGTCAACAAAGTGAGTTCCAGGATAGCCAGAGAGATGTTACACAGAGAAACCCTGTCTTGAACTCCCCTTGACCCCTCCAAAAAGAACAGAGTTTAGAGTTTATTCTGATCCAAAATAGCTTTGCAATGACTTTCCCTATTCCTCGTCCTGTTTAGAGATATGCACTTCTGTGGAAACTTCCAGATGACTTTTGAAGAGTGTGACTTGATGGAAGCCTGGGCGATACAGGGTCAAAAGTTCAAACTCACTCTATTCCTCTTCTCTTGGGTCAATAGCAAGGCATCAAAGTTTTTGACTCTCAGAGTCTTCACAAGAGCTGGGCCCCATGCTGCCCGGACATTGGTGGAAATGCTGGCTGGCATGTCCACTCTGGTGTCTATGCTTTTTTTGTACTATTCCAAAAACCCCCAAACAAATGAAACAGCAAAACTCCAAAGGCCAAATCAACAACAACATAAACAACCCTCCACAACCCTCCACTAGTCTAGGGCCTCCAGGGCTAGGAGAAGAAGCCCTGGGCCTGATTAGGGTCAGCTGGGCAGCAGGAGGGCCAGTGTAGTGGTTGTTAGTGTGGGTAGGTGTGGAGGTGTGCCCAGCTCTCTCAAAGGAATTTTCATCGTTTGTCTTTTGGAGCACATAGCAGTTCAAGGTTGCTCAAGGTCAGAGCTTTAGTTTTTGGATGTCTTCATGGAAAGGGAAAAGAGAAAGCAGGCACCATTTCCATTTTTTTTTTTTTTTTTACAGAGCTGGCTTAGAATCAGCTCCTAGCCATCAAAAGAAGGCAGCCAAGTGCTGGACTTCACCTGGCTGTATCCTCTTAAATACTTGGAAGGAGGCAGCCATTTCTGCGTGAGCCTTTTTTGTGCCAGCCCCATTCCGGGGGTCTCATCTGGCCCTGGAAATAGTCTGGATGTTGTTCTAAGAGCTTTGTGTGGGGGCTGGAGAGATAGCTCAGCTGTTAAGAGCACTGGCTACTCATCCAGAGGATCACCCAAACTGCAGCTCACAACTGTCTTTAACTCCAGTTCCAGAGGATCTGACCCTCACACAGATACACACAGGCAAGACACCAATGCACATAAAATAAATAATTATTTTTTTTTAAAAAAAGAACTTTGTGTGGATTGACTAATTTTGATGAATTTAATTCTTGTTGTATCTTGCTTTAATGTAATTGTTCCCATTTTAAAGACAGGCTAGCTGAGGCAATAGAAATAAAATAACATGTCCAATGTTCTCTTGGGCTTTATTGAACCCTAACTTCATAATGTCTTAGCAATGGTGATCATTATCATCATTAGGTTCAGCCTCCAAGGAGTTAAGCAACTTCCTCAAGGTCACCCAGCATGTGGATATAGTCAAACTGGAGTTCCAGCCTTACTCTGAGTGGCTGTGAGGGAGTATGCTCTCCCATGCTTAAAACTTGGATGGTCTCAGTTCTTTGAAATAGTTGGACTGGGGACTGGGTACAGGAGACTGTCATGAGCCCCCTCTGATTTCCTGTACCGTGATCTTCGTGTGCACACCTGTATTTCCAGTGTAGACCTGGAGGAAGAAACCCAAATCCCTAGGAATCTCCTTTTAAGCCACCACCTTTAGAGGGATGTCAGGAAAGAAGCAGATAAAGAGGCTATGTCTGGGCCCCACAATCCAGGAACAGACCCCCGCATGCCACAGAATGAAGTCAGATGGGAGAGGCTCCTGGGCTGGAGCCAGGGCCTATTCGGATTTTATGAGTTATGCATGAACTGGTTCAGCACATAGGCCTGTGCCCAGCTTCCAATGCTCCCCACCATGCCGTCTTGTGGAACCTTCCTGCCTGCTGCCCCACCCCCAGTAGACTATCTCTTAGTAAAGGTTAAGAATGTGCCCAGATCTGGAGCCACTTGAAATGGGGGGGGGGGAGTCTTAGTTTCTTTGTAATTATCTTTAGGGCTCGGTGTGGGAGGAACCTGGGCTTGAGGGCAGAGCCTGGCCTGCAGCCCTATTTGGACACCGATGTCTCAGAATATGGAGAAATCCCAAGCATTGCTTTTCTAACCTGTATGGTAGCTCACAGTTCCAACTCTGTCCTGAAGTCCAGTGGCCACCAAACCTCAGGTCATGCTGGAATCTTCCAGGGACCCTAAAGCATACAGATGTCTGCCTCCTTCTCCAAGTGGTCCTACTTAATAGGTCAGGGTGACCGGGTGTTGGGAGGAGTGAGTGATCCTAGGCAAGTCCCACATGGGGTTAAGTTGGGGAGCCTTTGGGTAGGTTTTCACTCCTACAGCATCCTGTCATTTCCTGGCTATTAGGTCACACACAGGTCAGCATCAGACCCCCATGGTTCTCTTGGCTGCCTAGACAGCTCCCTATCTCCATCCCAATGCATGGGTTCAGGGATCCTTCTGCTCTCTCTGCCTCTTATTCTGTCTGCCTCTGTCCCTATCCCTTCCCTGCCTCTCTGCTCCTCCTACCTCAGGCTCCTCAAAATAGAGATCAGTTCTAGGTGTCTGGGGCAGGGAATGGTGTCCTTGGGAGGGGCATGGTGAAATCGATGGGTCTGTAGCTGGCAACCTGAAAAGCCAGGCTGGGGAAAGGCTCCAGCCTACTTTCTTACCTTCTGGAGTGGTCAGCTGGGAGTCTGTGATCTATGAAAGACAGACAGACAGACATACAGAGAGAGACAGAGACAGAGAGGACATGTACCTGCATAGTTAGCCTCAGCCTCAGTGGCTGGATCTGAACAGGCCCAGGTTGTTAGGGTTGTGTTAGGACCTGTGACAGTCACATGGGAGAGGTGACTAGGTGGAAGACTTTTTATCACAGTGGAGGACTTCGTGGCTAAGTTGTAACCATGTAATTTGAGTGGAGCATCCTGAGGCATGATGTAGACCCTGCATCTCTGAATTCCCTCACTAGGTTGGTGATTGGGGTATCTATCTCATTCGGCCTCACTTTTCCATCATCTATGAAATGGGAGGTGCTATATGTTAAAGCAAGGGCAGAGAGTGCAAAAGGCTCATAGAGTACAAAAATATCTAGCTATGTACCTATTCATACCCTATCTACGCATCCATCCATGCATCCTCCCATCCATCCATCTATCCATCCTCCCATCCATCCATCCATCCATCCATCCATCCATCCATCTGTCCATCCATTCTTCTGTCCATCCGTCTGTCCACCCATCCACCTATTCATCATCCATTTACCCATCCTTCCTTCCTTCTTTCCTTCTATCTTTTCCTTCATCCACTTACTCCTGTACTCTCCTATGAAGCAACCAACTCTTTTGAACCCCTTTGGTGAGCTGGCCCTGTCTGTATTGGTGCTTACACACACAGAGAGATGAGCCAGATTCTTCAGCTTCTAATTCTGTTTCTAATTCTCAGTTTTAGGGGATAAGGATACCATGACTTCAGTCTGGGCTGTTAAGGCAGATGAAACATTCCAAGCTAGCTTGAGACAAGAGTGGGATGATTGGGTGGGTGGGAGGGGAGAGACCTCTTGGCAGGGCATCTTTAGGGCCTCCAGACTGTATGCTGTGGCTGATATATGGGAGAAGCTATGATGAAGCAGTTGGGGGTGTTGAGCTAGGGTGAAACACGCTACTAGACCTTACTTTAGGGAGTAGGAAGTGGTTGACTCAGACAGGGCAGTGCAGGCAAGGTGGAAAGTGACTGTTCATCTCTGCTCTTCCGGGAATGTTCTGAATCCTTTCTGCCCAGCTTCTCTGCCTCTCTTGCTGTGGGTCAGGAGGCCTGTCCTGTGTGGGCATAGAGCAAAAACAGAGGCCCAGCTTCCTCTTTTCATTCCCCATTCTGGCCTGGCAGAAGGACTGATGCAATCATTTGCATTTCAAAACCTGTATCTCCCACATCTCCCTTAATAAGAGCCAATTACACCTCTGCCCCAAACTGCAGGTTGCCTGCCTGTCATTGGACTTTCATCCTGTTTGGGTGGGGAGGAACTGTTCCCTTAAATGTCGCATTTAGCATATGCAAATGAAGAACTAATTGTCCTTAATGGAAAATGAACTCACCTGCTTGCTGTGAGCTCCAGACAAAGCAGACATTGACAAAATGGGCATGGGGCCAGCCTGGGGTCTGCTCTTGTATCTCTACCTTTACTAGGGGCCCTGCTGGCCTCTCGGTAGCTTTTCTTAGGTCTGGAAGATGGCAGGATAGGGATCTTAGCTAGCTGGAACGTAACATACATAGAGATCTTTCAGCCATTTCAGCGATGTGAACGCTGAGGTCTGAAGGCCGAGAGAGACTGGTGCAAAGTCACAGACTGAATGACACTCCTTAGGGGACATCGGTATGGGATTTTGAGCTTCCATGCCTGGGAAACCAGGTCTTAATGATCAGATTAGCTGATTGTCCAGCTAGACCAGAGGGAGCATGCTAGGTCCTCGATGGTCCAATCTGAGAAATGGGCTTGGCAATCTAGAGTCTGAGAAATTGGGCTGAGCAGTGTGGGACTCTGGAGACCACCCCAGCCTTTTCAACCATTCAGTGTGATCCCTCCACATGCCTGACTATGCTGCTTTCAAAAAACAGGGGCAGAATATATGCAGAGGTAGTGAGCACTCTGTCACTGGTGGCATGCAAGCATACTAGGGGCCTGCTGAGGGCGCAGCTGACCAAACAGTGGGGATTTCTGGGAGAGGAGAAACTTTGCTGGAGAATAGGCTCCAACTTGCCAACCCTCATGCCCCTAGTGCCAGAGAGTGTTTTAGGAGCCCCAGGCCTGGGTCAGACTTGGAGATTGAGCATGGCCTGCCCCAAGAGTCAAGGTATCTGCTTAGAGGAATTAGCTCATCTCTCAGGCCCAAGTCCCAACCTGGCTCCTTGCCTGGCCTTGGAGCCCTGTCCCTGGACAAGTTGGAAACCCTGGGAGTAAATCCACATCCACTTGAATATGATCCCATTCTCTAGGAACCAGAGTACCACGCTGGTGGAATGAACACTGATGTGTGTGCCTTCTGTGGAGGTGTGCGGATGCTACCATTGGGTTCACAGGGATGCCTGGTACCTGGAGGAACTTGGGAGAGATGTGCTTCTCAATCACCTTTGGAGATACGACTCTTGCAAACCTCCAGGGGTCCCCTGCTCTCCCTACTGCCTCCTGCTCAATCGCTTTGTACTCACGTGTGCTGCTCCCTCAGACAACCAGCATAGCCTAGCTCACTTCACTGCTGCCTAACCCAGGGATACCAAGCACCTTGGGAAACCCCCATCATCTCTCTTTCTCACATGTCACGATGGGACTCAAACAGGCCAAGGAACACCCAAGGCCACAGATCAGTCATCTGTTGGGCTTCTTTATAAAGACTTAGTGGCCCAAGCGTTTTTGCTGTCATGGAGAAGCATATCCCTGTGGGACACGGAGGTCTTAGCTGCTACAAAATGGGACCAAAGCTCTTGTTACTTGGGCATTACTGGTCAGAGAAATGGGTGAGGATCAGAATATGGGGCTTGGTCCAAGCAGGTGGTTCGATATGGTCCCAGAACCAGACATGGATCTGTGCTTTGTTAAGCCACTAAGATGGGAAGGGTTCTGGTTGATCCTGCAGCAAAACCTTCCCCATGCTGACTGATTCCTGGGACCATGTGAATAACTCCAGCATGAGGTAAGACAGAAAAACATAGAGACTAGCTTCACAATCTGAGACTAACTAAAATGGTAAACCAAGTATACATACTACTTTTTCTGGTAATTTGGCAGCCTGCGACCCTTCCAGGCACATATTATGCATGCATACCTCTTTCTGAGCAATGTAGTGAGCTGCACAGTACACCTACTTTAAGAAGGGAAAGTAAGTTACTCCCCTCTAGCAACTTCTTGATAATGCACTGTTTCTATTCAAACACATACTGGAAAAAAAAATCTGGGAACTACTGGCAATAGGCTCATCAAGCCTAGACTGGTTTTGGACGTCTGCAGAATAAGTCAAACTGTGTCTTCTGAGTGAACTCTTAAGGGAGAATCCCCTATTTACCATCTTATGCCTGTGTATAGTTGGACAGGCCTATGATTAAAATCAAATGCATTACAGGAAGGGACATGTGCTATGAGCATAGGTTTATGTAACTATATAATCCTAATTCAAGTCTGTCAATCAAAACAGAGAAGCAACAATGCTATGCCCCTTAGCAACCATATACCCCCTTTTCTTGAACCCCATTAAAAGAAACCCCAAATAATAATTGGAGCCTTTGAATGCATTCACTCATGTGGCCCACTGTCATTCTTGACAATTTTTTCTTCTAACTTGTACTATATTGCATTGCTTTTGAATAAAATTCCCTTGCGACGTTTACAATTTGTATGAGCCTTTACTTCATTCAGTTCATGGAATAAGAGGTAAAGAACCTGGAAATGCTTGCCTGACCATGGTGCTGGGTGGGTTTCAAGCGAAGAGTGGTGGAGATGGGTGTGTCTCACTGAAGGCTGCGTATCCCACTTGGAAAGCCTGGATATGTGTGGATTAAAAACTATGAACTGGCCCAATAAGGCCTGTTCACCAGTGACTCAGATGCAGCTAAGGACTTGGCTCATTCCTTCTTGGGTGGATCTAGGATCGGTGGGTATGGGCCACCATAAAAGCTCCCGCCCATCCACCTATCCACCCACTCACCCAAGTGCAGTGACTTCTACAGTGTGATGCAGATAGACCCAGAGCTCCTTTCCAATTTGCAGAAACTGGCCAAAGAACAAAAAAACCAATACTCTATCATATTGACAACAATAGCTTTTTCTGGTGCCTTCTCGAGCAGGAGAAGACAGAAGAAACGCAGAGAAGCCATCAACCTTCTTCATATTGCTCCTAGCCCCCCAGCCAGGGCAACTCGTTTTTAGCGGTGTCCTAGATGCTGGAAGGCAAGCCAGTGGCTGATGGACTTTTTGCTATGTGGTCATGGAGGCTACAATTTCCTGAGAGACCTCAAGGGAGCTTCCTCCAAGCTCCAGTCTCACCAGCTTGTCTTCAGTGCTGCTCAGAAGCCAACTCCCCAGGATTAATGAGCCTTTCTTTCCTGAGGTCCCTGCTCTGGGGTCGAAAGGGATGTGGCTTTGGTGATGTGGGCAGGGCAGGGTTTAGGGAGATTTGGAGCATGGGTTACAGCTGTTAGCTTGGCAGAGCCTTGCTGCAGATGTGAGGATCCTGGGTGGGGACTGAGGGGAGCCGAGGGTGTGGTGGGACGCAGCACAAACCCAATGTTAGAAGAGTTGGGTGTTTGGGGAGAGGGCTGCCTACCCACAGTCCCTGTTTCATTGATCCATTGATGGATAGAGGTCAGGCAGCCTGCAGCTGTCTCCAGAGGTTAGTCAAGTTTCTTCCTGCCCCTGCCCTCCTGGATGCTGACTCCCCAGGCCTCTTATACTCAAGCCAGTGTGGTTTTGGTTTTGGAATTGAAACAACACTGGGCTCAGGCCCAGGCTCCTATTATCCTGAGCAGTGGAATTTGGGAGCTGGGAGAGGACAGGCTTGGAAGAGTTTTTTAACTAATGGAAAGATGGAGCTGTGGACTCCTCCCCGCTTGGCTCCTCCTGGATGGGGCAGGGCCTCCTCTTCCTCGAGTGCAGTTATGTATGCAAGCTCAGAGCTCTAGGTGGGGATCCTTTCCCCCCTCCAGCTGAGACGGTTTTGGTCCTTTGCCAATAGAGGCCTATCGGATCTTTATTGACCTGCAACAAAGAGTTGTAAGGGCCATACGCAGGGGAGGCTCCTGGAGTTCTTGGCTGAGCACACTGAGATTTGAGAGCAGAGAAGATATGTGTGTCTCCAAGGGTTGAGTAGTTTTGTGCTTATTGTCATGAGTAATCTGCTCATTTCTTTTTCTTCCGTCCCTCCATTAATTTATTCATTTTCTAATCAAGCCATCCAATCGTCTGTCCATCCATCCATCCATCCATCCATCCATCCATCCATCCATCCATCCATCCATCTCATTATATAGCTATTCTCCACTTTACCCAAGCATCCATCTATGTATCCATCCATCATCATCCCAGGGAGTACTTGCTCTGGACCAGAACCTGTGCCAGTTGCTAGGATACAGACACAAACAGTACACCAAGCCTGCTCTGAAAGTGTTCCAGGTCTGGCGACCTGATATTTGAATAAATACCCATGTCTCCTCAGCCATATCACGTTGTAGTAAAGGTGAAAGTTGTTTCATGAATCCAAAGGATTAACTGACTCCAACCCAAGCGGCTCTTTCTCCAAGTCACTGTCTCCGATTTCACCATGTGGAATGGGGGTTTGATGGGGAGGAGAGAGTGGAGACCACTTCTGGTGGATGGACCATGCCTTTGCACACACACAGCATGGTTGCAGGACCGCTGTGCTGCAGTTGCAAGGCTGAGAAGAAACAGGATTGGAGAGCTAGCTAAAAAGACAGAATGCCAGGCTGAGGCTCTCCCTATTTTGTCCTATGCTTCTCAGAAGCTGGAGGAGGAGTGGGAAGCATGGAGGAAGCGCCGTCAGAAGTGCCTTACTTTCAGAAGATCAGCGAGGCAAGCCCATCTGGCCCGAAATCCGACTCCGCCGACCTCTACTTTGGTGGCCTTGGGCGAATGAACTTCTCTGTCAATTTCCTCTTCCCTACACAAAAAAGACAGTGCTTTCTGCATTGTTGGGTTGTTGTGAGCTACAAGATCCCACCTGGTGCGAATCTGACACATGGTAGATGATTGATACTTATCCTCTTCTGGGAGCTGCTGGGGCCCAGCTAGAATGGGAAACTGGGGTTTACACTGCTCACTCTGGCTTGTGGTGGTGGTGGTGGTGGTGGTGGTGGTGGTGGTGGTGGTGGTGGTGGTGGTGGTGGTGGTGGTGGTGGTGGTGGTGGTGGTGGTGGTGTGTGTGTGTGTGTGTGTGTGTGTGTGTGTGTTGGGAGGAGGGGAGGAGGAGGAATATTAAAAGGGGAGGGAGAGGGGGAGGGAGAGAGAAAAGCACATCTCCAAAGGCTTTGGTTTCTTCTGCACAAAGCTTCCTCAGATTGCCGTGGGCTGTGGGATGACAGGCAGGCTCAGCAGGCTGCCTGGGTTGCAGATTGGATGGTGATATCAGACTCAGACGTCTAGCGATGCCCTGTCTTGGGAAAGGACTTGGGGACCGCACTGTGACCCCAGGTGCCCTGGCACCAGGCCACTCGAAACTCTTTCCGCCCATGAGAGAGTGGTTTTCTCCTCCCCGCCCTGTCTTGCCCTGCACAGCTGTTCCAAGGAGATGGCTCCCTGGCTCTGGGACTGTGTCTGCTAATCCCAGGGAGCAGCCTGCTGGGGCGAGACCTGACATGTTCTGACGCTCAGCAGTACAACTTACCCAACGCTCTGGCTCTGTGCCCTCCCTGCCAGCTTCAGGGCTTGGGCTGTGGTCCACTCCCTGCCTGGCACCCCTTGTTGACCTTGGATCCCAACAGGCCACGGAAGAATTCAGCAAGGGATATGTGTGAGAGAAACCGTATGTTCCTAATGGCTCGCATCACTTGTCCTTAGTGGGAGTTCAGGAAGGTGGAGCCAGAGCTCTTCCATCGAGGAATTTCTCTCATGTGTCCTTGAACCTCAGTTGGCTCATCTGGAAAGTGGGGGAAACAATATGGACCTCCCAGATATTAAATGGGGGTTCAGAGAAGATTAAGAAGGAAGGGCTTCTGCAGAGCGTAACTCAGACGTGGGTCTGTGATCTGACTATGAGCTAGGCTTTGTAGACTGCCGCTTTTGACCCTATTATAGCTTCCTCCTCCCTTCTCAGCTCTGGCCGCAGGATCTAGCAACCTCTGTGCCCACCCAGATTCTTCCTGGACTCCCCTCATTCGCTGGGGCTGGCACAGATAGTGCCCAGTAGTGGAACCATCAGAAAGAAAGGAAACCCTTGGGTGTATGATCCTGAGAATGCTGGTGCCCAGGACTTGCATTAGCCGGAGCACCTACAATTCAGGGGCTACAGATTCCAGTCTTTCCAAGGGTATTTGATGACAGAGGAAAAAAAAATGATCAACTTCTCAAAATGACTGCAAATCAAAGTTAATTGATGTTTAATTGAATATATGCATAATGTAATATCGTGTCAACTTGTTAAATGGAGCTAACCCCAGCTCCTATGAAGTTATATGTAAATGATATTTGAAACAGGATGTGGATGCATTTTGAAGTGTTTATTGTGATGTGGTGTGGCATGCCTAGCGTGGGAGGGAAGGAGGCTGTGAAGATTCCTAAATAGATCTGTTGGAATGGCATGGAGGTGGGGGATGCGTCCCATTGACAGCTGAGGTACCACCTTCTGCTTGCCCTCCCTGTGTCTGCTGGAGACCTTGGGGGAGTTGAACATTGCAGCATCCACAGATAAGCTAACCTTCGGAGACAAAATTGAGTTAGTATTCTAGAATCTTCTAGGACAATCTGGTAAATCTTTGCAGTAGTTTGGTATGTTCTATATGTCCTCCTCTCTAGGATGGGGATTTAGGTAGGATGAGACAGGCTAGCTGGAGAGGAGGAAACAACTTCCCTCCTTCCCCATCTTTATTCCTTTTTCCTTCTCTTCTTTTTCTGGTACTAGGTGTCTGGTGAGGGAGGGCTTCCTGACTGCCTCATAACATGATAGAGGGCAGTGTGGTTAGACAGAGCAAACACAGTAGCTGGGATCTTTCCTTTTCCTGTTCCAAAGTTACTAATGCCATCATGGAGGCCCTGCCTTTCACCTTCATCTAATTTTAATTACCTCCCAAAGAACTTACCTCCAAATATCATGAACATATAAACTTAGGAATTATGATTTTCAATTCATGAACTTTTGGGAGATATAATCAAATCATAGTATAAGGAAAGCCACTGAGATTTGGGGGGGGGGAGTATTTGTTATTCAGCATAGTCTACAAAAACTAACTGTTACAAGATGCTGAGGCTTGTTCTTGAGGGGCAGTGTAGTTGTTCCTAGAATTATAAATTGGGGGCCAGGGACTTGCAGCCTGAATCCCACAGAGACTAGAACTACATGAATTATGTTCCCTAGCCTCGAAACTCTGTGCCTTAAGTCTGAGAGCTTCGTGTTAAGGTCAGTGCTCTAGAGGTTCATGAGTCCTGTGAAGACCTTTGAGGACCTTTGACACAAGAGGATACTGTTAGAGGACTGGGATCAAGCCTGGAGTCACAGCCTGGAGGAAACTTGAGGGTTCTGAATGTGTCTGTTGTTCTTAGAGACATCTGAGACCCCAAAGTCTGTTCCTCCCAGCACTGACTTCATAGAAGGCCAGAAATTACTGCCATCGGCTGTATTTTTCCCCCAAAAGGATAGCAATTAGGAGCAGACAAACAGGCCTGATTTCTGGCAGGTCCCTGCTCAACTCCTCATGGGAATAGAGGATGCTGCTGGCGTAGAGGGTGACAACCCTGGGCAGAAGGCCATCTATTCTCTGGGTACTGGGGGCAACTGATAGTGTCTGAGGGAAGGCCAAGTGACTATGGACTGACACCTCCAAAACCATGAGCCCCAAATAAGCTCTCCTTTTTAACATTGTTTTTCTCAGCATCTATCCATCCATCTATCTATCTATCTATCTATCTATCTATCTATCTATCTATCTATCTATCTCTATCTATCTATCTATCTATCTATCTGTACATGAATATCTTACTATGTCTAATTTATAAATAAAAATTTTATTGTGGATTATGTGTCAAAAGAAACAGAGTATAGGACCTCCGCTGGAGAAGGCACAAGCTAGCAACCTCCACCAGAATGGGTACGAGAAAGTGACAGTGAGGGAGCAGGCCCAAGCCAGGGACCTCTGCGAGACCAGGACTAAGCCAGAGACCTCTGCGAGACCAGGACTAAGCCTGGCACCTTTGTGGGAGCAGGTCCCAGCCAGCCATCTCCAGGATTACAGAGGGACCCCTTGGAGTGCTGAACAACCTTCAGGGACACCAAGTGACCTCTGGGGTGACTGGAACTGTGGCCCTGACTGCATCACAAGGAGCAACCATCTGAGCCTTGGATCCACTGGCACCTGGAAAATTGATCACCAGAGTCACAGACAGCCCCAATTACACCAATCAGAGGAAAAGATGGGTAGACAAGGTAAAAACACACTCAACACCACAAAGAACAATGTGACATCAACAAAAACTAGTGATTCTACAACAGCAAGACTTGAATACCGCAATATAGTTGAAGCAGAATAAAATGACCTAAAAATAACTTTAGAAGAATGTTTAAGGCCTCTAAGGAAGAAATGAAAAGTTTCCTCAAATAAATGGAGGAAAAGACAAAAAAAAAAATTGGAAGAAATAAAAAACTCCCTTGAAGAAAACCAAGAAAAGTCAAAACAAACAGATGAAAGAAACAATTCAAGACTTGAAAACTAAAATAGAGACAATAAAGAAAATACAAACCGAGGAAATTCTGGAAACGAAAAACATGGGAATATGATCAGGAAGCACAAATGCAAGCATCAAATAGCAAAATACAAGAGATGGAAGAGAGAATCTCAGGTGGTGAAGATACAATAGAGGAAGTAGACTCGTCAGTCAAAGAAAACATAAAATCTAACAAAAGTTTAACACAAAATATTCAAGAAATATGGGAAACCACGAAAAGACCAAACCTAAGAATAATAAGAATAGAAGAAAGAGAAGTCCAATTCAAAAGCATAGAAAATATATTTAACAAAATCATAGAAGAAAACCTTTTCAACCTAAAGAAAGATATGCATATGAAGACACAAAAAAACCTACAGAATATCAAATAGACTGGCTCAAAAAAAAAGGAAGAAAGACAAAAAAAGTCCCCTCGCCAAAGGGGCGGTGGTGGGCCATGAAGGAAAGCTGGTCTCACCACCAGAGGCCTCTGTGGGTCCCAGGCAGGTGGGAAGTGGCAGGTAAGAGACCTCCGCTCGGGGTAGATATGTCTCTTGAAAGCTGTGGCAGGGAAGAGACTGTGGTCCTGTGGGTGGGAGACAGATGTGCCATGCAGAGAGAGTTTGGATATAGTTTATTAATGGGTTATGGAAGGAGAGAGAGAGAGAGAGAGAGAGAGAGAGAGAGAGAGAGAGAGAGAGAGAGAGAGAGAGAGAGAGAGAGAGGGAGGGAGGGAGGGAGGGAGGGAGGGAGAGAAGGGAGAGAGGGAGAAGGGGGGAAGAGGCAACAGCTGCCACCTCTTCAGAAGAGAGATCAGACAGAGAGAAAGCAGGCTGGAGACAGGATGATTCTCTTGCCTCAGTGGAAGGGGGGAGTGGGCAGGGCTTGTCTCTTAAAGAGACAGGAGAAGCCAGCAGCAGATCATAACACAGAGGGCTGATCTCTAAAATATACAAAGAACTCAAGAAATTGGTCATCAAAAGAACAAATAATCCAATTAAAAAATGGGGTACAGGGCTGGAGAGATGGCTCAGTGGTTAAGAGCACTGCCTGCTCTTCCAAAGGTCATGAGTTCAATTCCCGGCAACCACATGGTGGCTCACAACCATCTGTAATTAGGTCTGCTGACCTCTTCTGGTCTGCAGACACACACAGACAGAATATTGTATACATAATAAACAAATAAATAAATATTAAAAAAATGGGGTACAGATTTAAACAGAGAACTCTCAACAGAGGAATCTAAAATGGCTGAAAGACACTTAAAGAAAGGTTCAACGTCCTTAGCCATCAGAGAAATGCAAATCAAATCAAACTCTGAGATTCTATCTTACACCTGTAAGAATGGCCAAGATCAAAACACTGATGACAACTTATGCTGGAGAGGATGTGCTGTAAAGGGAACACTCCTGCATTGCTGGTGGGAGTGCAAACTGGTACAGCCCCTTTGGATATCAGTATGGCAGATTCTCAGAAAATTAGGAAACAGCCTACCTCAAAACACAGTAATACCACTTTTGGGTATATATCCAAAGGATGCTCAATAGTGCCATGAGGACATGTGCTCAACTATGTTCATAGCAGCATTATTTGTCATAGCCAGAACCTGGAAACAACCTAAATGCTTCTTGACCAAAGAATGGATAAGGAAAATGTGATACATTTACATAATGGAGTACTACACAGCAGAAAAAAATAATAACATCTTGGGGCTGGAGAGATGGCTCTGAATTTAAGAGCATTGCCTACTCTTCCAAAGGTCCTGAGTTCAATTCCCAGCAACCACATGGTGTCTCACAACCATATGTAATGAGGTCTGGTGCCCTCTTCTGGCCTGCAGGCACATACACAGACAGAATATTGTATACATAATAAATAAATAAATAAATAAATAAATAAATAAATATAACATCTTGAAAATTTGCAGGCAAATGGATGGATCTAGAAAACATCATATTGAGTGAGGAAACCCAGACCCAGAAAGACAATTATCACATGTACTCACTCATAAGTGACTTTTAGACATAAAGCAAAGAAAAACCAGCCTGCAATTCACAATTCCAGAGAACCTAGACAACAATGAGGACCCTAAGAGAGACATACATGGATCTAATCTACATGGGAAGTAGAAAAAGACAAATAAATTGGGAGAATGGGGTCATGGGAGACGGCAGAAAAGGAGAGGGTAGGAAGAGAAGAGAGTGGAGAAAAATGTATAGCTCAATAAAAACAATTAAAAATACTTTGATGAACTAAAAAAAAAGATACAGAGTATGAATAAGACTGGACACTACATCTGGCTTTAGACCTAAAGGGTCTTAGGACATATTCTTGTGGTAAGGAGAGACAGACACCATGTTATCCTGGTTACATATAAATACATATGTGCATGAGCCCCATGGAAATTAAGCCTGCCAGATCCGGTGGGGCTAAATGAAATAATTTCATGCAATGGACTAGCAGGGTACCTGGACCCTGTTAGCCTTCCATGTATTCTGGGTCCTAAGTGTTTACTGCGATTGCTCTTGCCTTTGTTTTTAAATTGGTTCGTGTTTTTGTTACCTCTGGTGCCACCTAGGTAAGGACTTTATGATACTGGTAAAATTCTCAGCCAGCAGGAGTTCAGGACTCTCTTAATCTGTCCCGGGCCCTGAATCCTTTGCCTTGTGGTGTCCTGTTCTGCACTGTCCACAGGCTCTGCTGTGCCTCTTTTCTCTGCTTGCTCCCAGCTCAGCAGTGTTCGAGCTGGGGTGAGTCTTGGCTTCTTGCAACCTCAATGACCTCAGAGGCTTCCAGGAGCTGAACTGAACCTGCCCTTTCTGCTGCTGCTGTAGCCCAAGCACAGGAGACCCCCCCACCCCTCCCGGGATGTGCAGAGCTTCACTGATGAGCTCCGACCTTGCAAAATGCCAGCTGACCATGCCCTCTGTCTCCCCTGCTGTTAGGCAGGTAGCTTTGCAGCTCCTTAGCTTGGAGGGCAGAGGCTGTCTAGAGCTGACCTTGTCTGGAAAATGCTCTCTGTCATGTTGGGCCAGCTTCACTAGAAATAGAAGCTAAAACAGAGATTCTCCACAAGTGGGGTATGGAGGGTATGGAGGGTTCTTCAGGGTATCCAGCAAGTCAGCTGGAGAGCAGGCTAAGGAAGCCAGAGAAGCCAAAGAGAGAGAAAAAACATGACTTTTGACTCTCCACATAGGTTGCTTTGGGAGTATGAACTGTACCAGAGATTTGTTCTAGTTGGAAGTAATCCTGGCATGGCAGTCATGGGTGGGGGCAGGGTTGATCTTGGAGGTGTGGCAAATCCCCCCACCCCCGGCATCTCCAGATAAGACAGCTTGCTTCAACAGGGGTAGAGGCTGCAAGGCTACCCTGTCCCTAGCAGCTGGAGGATGTTTTTTAGATAGGCGAGGAAATTTAAGGGGTGCCAATCACATCAGTCACACCCTCCACGGTCAATGTTATTGTTTCTTTCCAAGAGTAATCTTGTATTTTCCTGGATTCATTTCTACTTGGCTTATTAAACCAGAATTGCACAGGACTTCTGTGTGCCAGGTCCTGGAGGGTCTAGGCAAACTGAATTGTATCCAAATGACAGACTGGCCCCATAGGGTCGGCTGCTGCTCGGGGGGTGAGGGCCCTACACTCACTCATATCTCAGCTCTAAGTATTGCCTCCTCTTTCCAAATTCACCAGAACTGTGAGCTGAGGGTCTGCTCCAAAGACAGAGGCGGGAGAGCTTGGGAGTGGGTTTTTTCTTTTGCAAGAGAAATTAAAAACTAGCATGGGATGGGTGGGGTGAGTTGGAGGAAAGGGTCTACCAGACATGCGAGTTTCTTCCCTTTGTAAACTTTCTGAGTTAAGCAGGAGTCAGAGTGGAGAAGCTATTCTTTCTTCTACTCCCTCCCTCCCTTCTGGGCTGGGCTAGGCTGCAGCCCTGGCCTTGTAGCTACTGCTGGGGAAAACAGAAAACCACAGCTATGAGGCCCCAAACAGGCCTGCATCATGTTTACCAAGTGACAGAATCCTGGGCCCATCTCCAAAAAGGCTGGGGTTCCTTCGGCAACTTAGACAGCCCATCTGCATTCAAGGCTGTGCTTCAGGGGCCACAAGGGCTGGGAAGTCTGCTGGCAGTCATTACATCCAAGTGGCTCATTTCATCAAGAGGCCCACAGATGGGAGTGAATTGGACGTGGTCACACAGAGCGCTGAGACCGTGCTTAGGACACATGGGAGTGAGGGAAGGAGGCTGAAGTTGATGTTCATGGGTAAGTAAGGGGAAGAGGAAGAGACTCCTGTTCAAGCTCAGGTTCATCCTCACGTGTGACTGTTCTCAGTTCTTGCCTCTCTTTCCTTCCCCATGCCTAATTGTCTGCTGGTTTTGAAGCTGAGGTCATTGGCCAGGATGAACGGAGAAAGTAAAGCTGTTGGCATGGCTTCTGAGCAGGGCCTGGGAAAACTCTGCTTTCTCAGTCCCATGTCATCAATACCTGGTGTCGCCCTTTTTCATCTCTAGGCTTGGGTGGGTTGCGGAGAGGATCAACAAAACAAACTCCCTATGCAGTCCCACCCCGTGAGGCTCCAGTGCTGAGCTTTTTCTTCACAGTACCCCTCTGTTCCCACCCCTGACCTCTGCACACAGTTCCTCAAGTACTTTGCACCTAGCCACTTTGGCTAATTTCCTTCCACTCCATTACAGAATGGCTTTGGGATCACCAGGGAGTGGGCAAATCAAATGTCCTCCATTTGATTCTTGTTCTACACATGACATTGTGACCCTTCCTCAAGCCCCTCTGTGACCCTGTTATTTCTTCCATTCCCTGTCCTGGACCATGAGTTAATAGCTCCTTGGGCTCTGTCCATGCCTGTGCCTTTGTCCCCCATTCAAAACGGGGCTTTCCCCTACTTCCCAGCCTTGCTGTCTTTTCCTTTTCCCTCCTTGAAATGAGTGTGGAATCAGAAGATTCATTTGTTCCGATGGCTACCATGGTCTCTGTCACTGGAGATCTGAGCGTCACACTCTTAGGTCACCCCTGTCCCCTGTGCGGCTGCTCAGGGTCACCTTCTCTCAGGACTCCCCTCCTGCTTCTCTCCCGAACTTCTACTCCTTGAAGGGCATTGTTAAGGTTCAGATGAAGTATGCTCTGTCTCCCAAGGCTTATGTGCTGGGGCTTGCTGGCTAGTTGGGAGACTTAGGGAAGCACTTAACCTGTGGATTCTTGGGTAGACTCAGAACTTGTCACTGGGTGGCAGTGGAACTTTTGGAGGAAGAAGCTAGGTGGAAGAAATAGGACACTGAGCAATCCTTGGTTCTTATCCTTGGTCCTTGGTCAAGATATCCCGTGAATATATATTGTCCTAGGGCCCTCTCATCTATCTTCTGGCCATGTCTCTAGGCTTGAATGTTCTCCTCAGACAAATGTCACTTCCCACTATGCTGTTCTGCCTCATTATGGGCTCATAGCAGGGAATCACAGACCGGAAATGTCTGAAGTGGTGTCCATGATAAATTGTCCTCCCTTTACATTATTTCTGCCAGGAAACCGAGACTAAACCATCTATCAGTCTCCTCTCTTGGTTCCAAGTGCCATGTGGCCACCAAAGTCAGAAATCTAAGTTTCGTCAGGGAGATGACTTTACCATCAAACCTGAAGACCTGAGCTGTTCGATCCCTGGGCATAACATGGTGGCGAGAGCTCACTCCCATAAGATGACCTCTGGTATCCATACATGCACCATGGTACATACACATGAATTCATACACATAAAACACTTACATGTAGTAAAAATTAAAAAGAAAGGAAGGAAGGAAGGAAGGAAGGAAGGAAGGAAGAACAGAAGGAAGGAAGAGAAAAATCTAAGTTTCCTTCTTGTGGTAGGCTGGACAATTTTCCACTTCCCCCAAGACATTGACTTCTAAATCCCCAGGACCCATGAATGCACCCTATGTGACAGAAGGGAATTGCTGATGGGGTAAAATTTAGGATGTTGAGATGGGGATTATTTGGGTGAGCATGGAAATCACAAGGGTCCTTACAAGAGGAAGGGAGGCAGGAGGGTCGGAGTGAGCAGTGGGAAATGTGATATTAGAAGCCAGAGTTTGGAGTGATCTGGCCTCAAGTCAAGAAGCTGGTGCAGCCACCAAAGCTGGAAGAACAAAGCTCCCCTCAGGACCATGCAGAAGAAACCTGTCTCTACCAACAACTCAGCCTCAGCCTGACCCCTTGAAGAACTAAAAGAGGGTACGTGTGTTCTAAGTCACTATGCTATGTCAGCCTTACATAGGAAATGAATACGGTGCTTGCGCTGCTCTGTGGATGCTCACCGTATTCATTTGACCTCCAACCCTATCAAATGCCCTTCAGGTTACTTCTTCTATGGTCAAGCCCATGCCATTGTTATCCTCTGCCCCCGTCCTCCTAGAATGCTTGCAGTAGTATTTCAGCAAATCACCCTACAGCTTCCACTGCTTCAAGGCTTAGCCTTGAAAATTAGTTCCTTCTTAAGCAGCCTTGGCTTGTTCAGGCTGAAGCAGGGACCTGAAGCCTCTAGCCATGGTTGTACTACAGGGTCAGAAGCTGGCCTGTGTATCCTGCCTGGATCCCCATCTCAAGCCCTACTCTTCAGCCCTGCGGTGCACCAGCAATGGGCATTTTTGTTTATGTTGTTAGCTCACCCTGAAATATTCCTCTGGGTCTCGGCTTTCTCATCGTGTAATCAAGGGTCGCCTTCAGATGAGCTTGAAGTTTTTGGGTGTCTTAGCTTGGACAACTGGACAGAGCACAGGTCCCTGACCTCCAGTGTGCTCACAAGGTATCTTGTGAGTCTTTCCACTGCTTTTTGTCTTGGAACTGGATAGCACCACATGGACATGGTGTCCTCGCTGAGACTGGGTGTGCATACGTGTGCTGCATATGTAGGCATGTGCTTGCGTGTTTTAGGAGGAACAACAGAATTTTAAATAGTTTATTAAAGAGCTGCTCAAGGCGCCTTGGATATGAAATTTCTTCAGGAAAAAAAAAGAAAAAGTCCCTCTATTTTGATGATTTAAGTGTTAATGACTCAAAACCATATGGATCACATTTCCCTCCCATCCACACAGTTTTTAAAAGTATCAGAGAGACTGCTCAGGGCAAAACGCATTTATGATTCCATCGATCCAGCAGCATTGTGGAGGGCTGCACTCCAGATTTCAGGGGAGCAAGGCCCACTGAGCCAGGATGTGGGCCCCCCTCCTCCCCTCCAGGCCTCTCCACATGGTCTCTGGGAAAAGCCACCCTGGACTTCTGGGGGGGGGAGATTCAATATTCAACTTGAGGGGGGAAATTGCAGCATCCCAGTGGTGTGTGTGTGTGTGTGTGTGTGTGTATTTTAAAACCTCCAGAACTAATTTTAAAATGACTTAGGTTTTGGCAGAGCAAAGAGGTGTTAACTCAAACCCGGGTGGATTTCAAGGGAAATGTAATTAGAAAAACCCTTTCCTAGTTAGCTGAGAGACGGCACTAAGCAGTAAAGATACTCACGGGAGGACTGTTTGGTGAGATGAGAACGTGCTGCCATCAGGGCCAGTGTGCAGGCAGGCACACAGGTCTCACCCCAGCCGGGCCCTGTGTCCACACCCGGCACTGGGGCCATAAAACTCAACATGGAGGGGGTGCACGCGAGGGACCAGGCTGCAGCTAAATCATTTGTGGTTAGTTGTCCCAGTAACCTAAGTGGGGTGAAGTGAGGGTCACTGGTGGATAAAGAACACCCGTTCTGATCCATCTAATTCCTGGGCCTAACCCCCTTTCAGGCCAGTGAGATGACCCTGACAACTGACCAGATTTGTGCATCTGCATCCTGGGAGCAAAGTGATGCCTCCCAGTGACGTCGCAATTCAGACCCTTCATGGCAGGCTGTAGCTCTGCTGGCTGATATCATTTTACTGCCATAGTTTCCTTCTGCGAGTAGCTCTTCCCAGAATTCTTCCCTGTCTAGCTTCAACATCCTTCTGCCTGGGACACTACAGTCTTTTTTCCTCGGGGTCCCAATGGGAATTTGTCTCTCCATTCTCTGTGATCCTTGAGTATAGTTGGCACACATCTGTGTTCAGTGTTCTGCATGTTCTCCCCTCTCCAGGACCTGCATCCTGTCAGCAGCCTTGACCTCCTAGGGCAGGAGAAAAGATGTCTGTTGTAACTGTATATGGACCTGCTGGGACTGAGCTTAATAAGGCTTTGCATGTGGCTTGGTGCCCAGCAGATGCCACGTAGACCAACGGAATCATGTGAAAATCTCTAGGGCTATTTCATCCACTCATGTATCCACCCAACCATCTGCCCACTCAACGATCTCCAACCTACACATCTGTCTTTCCATCCATCTACCCACCATGTATATATCCTGTCCATCCATCCATCCATCCATCCATCCATCCATCCATCCATCCATCCATCCATCTTTCCCTTCATCTTACATCACCACCCATCCATCTATCCATCCTTTAATCTACCACTTATCCTTCCACCCATTCCACCACCCATGTATGTACCTGTCCTTCTACCTGCTTTGTACCTCACTTGTCCATTCACTCATCAGACACACAGATTTGGTACCTTTACTGTAATCCGGTTGTATTTTGTATCAAAGGATCTTGGGATATTTCAAACACATAGAGCCTATTGACATACTGGAACACACAGTTATAGACCACCGATTGATGTAAGAGGAGGGCCGGCTTGTTAGTCCCGGCTGCCCAGAACCAAAATAACCACACAGAAACTGTATTAATTAAATCACTGCTTGGCCCATTAGCTCTAGCATCTTATTGGTTAATTCTGACATCTCAATTTAACCCATTTCTATTAATCTGTATATCACCACAAGTTTGTGGCCTACCAGCAAAGTTTCAGCATGTCTATCTTTGGAGGTGGATCCATGGTGTCTCCTTCAGCCTCTCTTCCTCCCAGCATTCAGTTCCATCTTCCCTGCCTACCTAAGTTCTGTCCAATCAACAGGCCAAGGCAGTTTCTTTTTTCATTAACTAAGAAAAGCAACACAGACAGAAGAACCTCCCATACCACACTGATCTATATAGTCTATTAATATTATGTCATCTTTACTTAAAATTTTTCTTCTTGAAACAGTTTTTTATGACCGCATGTGTAGGCTCTGTAGTTCCAACACCCTGTCCTTCTCCTGGGGAAGTGGTATCTCTCATTCTCATACATGTCTTCATGTTTTTAAATCATGTATGTTTGTGTTCAAAAGCAACAAAGACTTTTTTTTAGGTTTTAAGCTTTTATGTAACTGCTGTCCTTCTGTGTCTGTCACTGTGGCTTATTTTTGTTCACTCTTATGATTCCATTGTATTTTTTATATCTATTGTGCTATCTAGTTTTATGTCAACTTGAAAAAAAGCTAGAGTCATCAGAGAGGAGGGAAACTCAATTAAGAAAATGCCTTTATAAGATTAGGCTTAGGCAAGTTTATAGGACATTTTCTTAATCAGAAATCAATGAGGGAGGACCCAGACCATTGTGGGTGGTGCCATTCCTGGGGTGGTAGTTCTGGGTTCTATAAGAAAGCAGGCTGAGCAAGCCATGGAGAACAAGCCAGTAAGCAGCACCCCTCTATGGCCTCTGCATCAGCTCCTGCCTCCAGGTTCCTGCCACATTTGAGTTCCTGTCCTGACTTCTTTTGATGATGAACTACAGTGTTGGTTTAAGTCAAACAAACCCTTTCTTCCCCAAGTTGCTTTGGTCATGGTGTTTCATCACATTAATAGAAACCTGGCGACATCTATTTTCATAAAAGTACAATTTGTGTGTCATGTGATCCTTTGTCTCTTCATTCGGGTCACCAGTTCTTGAATGGCAGAATGTTTATCTGTGTCTAACTTTCTGTCTTTGAGAGTCAGCTGTGAAGACGATGGGTAAAGTTTTTGTCATGAAGTCTCAACTTCAGGGCTCTGGTGGCCATCTGGGAGGGACAGAGATTCAGTCATAGCTCTTCACAGTTGAGACTGGTGGTGGAGATTCATTTGTTCCTACTGCCTTGCTCATAGGGTACCCCCAGCAAGATGGTTTTCACCCAAGGCATCCTGTCTCCTTTGGTAGGTAAACCTTCATACCAATGCTGGCTTTTGAAACGATCTCTCGTTCACCCATGCCTTCTTCCTTCATTAAGCCAGAAATTATTTCCTGAACCCCTAATATGTGCTGGACTCTGGACTTGTACCTGGACAAAGCAGAGTCGTGAGGAGACACTTCTTGTTCTCACTGTGAAATGATATGGGAAAGAACGTCAGATGTTGGACAGTCTGTTCGAAGGCTGTGTAGGGAGTCTAAGGGGTTACTGAGGAACTCAAATAGTGTCTCCAGGAGATGGAGTAGTTAGCTTTCTATTATTGTAACAAAAAGCCAGAGGCTGAGTAACAAAGAGATTTATTTAGCTTAGTTTCAGAGGCTGAAAGTCTGAATAACACATTGATGTCCCTGGTAAGGATGCTCATTACATCACAGCAGTACAGATGACATCATAGTTTAGAGTGGAAGTGTGATGCATCAAAACAGGAAGCCAGCTTTTAGCTGGATGGATCCTTTAAAGATAACTGACCCTTACAGGAATTAAGTGAGGTTCCATGAGAGTTACCTTAACACCACCCTAAGGCAGTGTCCTAGGGACCTAACCACCTTCTGCTAGACCCCACCTCTAAAAGGCCTATCCCCTCATATCAGCATACTGAAGACCAATGTTTTAACATATAAACCTTTGAGGACAAACCACACTCCAACCATTGCAGGAGGGGACACTACCCTTGAGATCTGAATCTAAGGTTGGGGGAAAATGGGCAGAAGTAAAGGAACTTGGCTTGTTCAAGGCTGCCCTTGCTCAGGGCAGATGGATAGTGGTGGCCCAGAGCCAGCAGTCGGATTGCATATGGCTTTGTGAGGCAGAAAAGGGGTTCAAGTTTTATTCCAACCAGATGAGGAGACTTCAGAGGGTTTTAAACAGACAACTGATGAGATCCAATTACTTTCCAAATTAATTGAAAGTAGGGGATCCTGAGTTGAGATTGGAGGGAAGCCAGGGCGCTCTGTGCAGCTCACTTCCAGGTGGCTATAGTTTGGCTCTGGTTGTGGGCAGCAGGGATGGAGTGAAGTGGCCTGGGATGTGTCTCTTAGACAGAGCTGACAGGTGTGTTGGAAGAAGCAAGGGAAGAT
The DNA here is from genome assembly GCF_903992535.2 of Arvicola amphibius. Lineage (NCBI taxonomy): Eukaryota > Metazoa > Chordata > Mammalia > Rodentia > Cricetidae > Arvicola > Arvicola amphibius. Next base: position 30,516,233 of record NC_052058.2, on the reverse strand, counting down.
ATTGGGGAGAGAGTGGTGGAGAAGATCAGGATTGGAAATGGTGGGTTGGGTGTGGTGCTCATTAGGAAGAGTCAGATTTAGGATCGGGTGGAAGGGTGAGTTGATCCTGGCCCCACTCGTTTTTGAATTGACTTCGAGAGAGCCAAGTGGAGCCACCTATCAGATGAATCCTGGAGGGTTTCAAGGGGAGGTCATGATAGTACCACTCTGGCGTCCATTCCAGGAGTCATGGTAACCTGTGTGTTAGTGTAGCATATAGCCTGTTGGCTGCATATCTCCTGAGGATTAGGTGGAGCATGGTTTAGCATGCCCATTTTTTTTTCTGCTGGAAAGACAGAGACCCAGCAGAACAGAGACTGACTGAGACCACTCAGGCAAAGCCTGGAGCCCACCTTGCTCCAGCCTGCCTTCTTTACCCACAGGTCACCATTGCACTGCTGGGCAGATGGGAGCAGGGCCAATGCCAACTTACTCTGGGTCTATTTCTTTCTTTTCTGCTTTCATGACGTAGCCAAGACCAGTGCAGCCCAAAGATGTCACCATCAGAGCTCAAGGCCTTTCTTATATGTGCTCTGTGGTATCATGTCGCCCTGGTGACCAGGGCCAGCCAGGGGCTGACATAAACCATAATGAACATGACATATTTCTATCTTCCATTGTGTCAAGGAAGGGCACAGAAAGATCCAAGCCACTGAGCATGAGGAAAATTGAGCTCACCTTCCTCAGCACTCACAGTGCTTGGAGCTAAGTACTGTAAACAACCATAGGTCTGGAAAGGAAACAATAGTGTGGAGGCCCCTCACTGTACAAAGAGAGTGTGAGGTGCAGGATGTATGTGGTGAGGACCAAAACTGGAGTCAGATCTGCAAGGAGAATACTTAGTGTTTTACGCCAGGAAGTCTACTTAGGTACTTTCTCCCATGACAGCTGTATTCTGTCATTAGACAGTTGTTCATTTGCTTATCCAGAGAGAGGGAAACTGAGGCCCTGTATGTGAGCAGCTTCCAGCAGGTGAACTAAAAATAAAAGATCCAAGGAGCTGAAACTCCATTAGGTAGTTCTGGGGCCACTTGTCAACTGTTTGTGAGAGGTCCTTGACAATGCAAATAGCAGTGTTCTGGGGAAAATAGAAGGGCAGACAGAGGCCCTGGCACACGGGCTGAGATCAGCTTAGATGATGGTTGGGAAGGGGAGGATCCTTGGCTGGACTGCGAAGTCTCGGGGAGCTGCTTATAGGTGAAGGGTCAGTGGGCGGCCTCTTCGAAGGCTGGGCAGGCCCGGTCCTAGCTCCTCTACTCACTGACCAACCGTATTCCCCAGATCTGCAGCTATGACTCCCAAACTAAGGCTGGCTCAGAATCAAATCTCTATTCAGTGAGTGGATATTGAATACCTACTGTGTGCTCAGCTGCAGCCAGGACTTGCCTTCAGCCAGCCTAGCCTTCAGTGAAGGCGCTGGCAAGCAGACACTGGACAGTCTGTGTTACTGTCCTTTCCTGGAGAGAGGAAACAGCAAGTTTGGACCTTCCCTGGAGGTGTGTCAGAGGAGCCATGGAGGAGTCATGCTTCCCAGGACAAGTGAGCAGCTGTTAGCCAGGCGGGGGAATAGTGCCGGCAAAGGCTCAGAGGTAGGTAAACAGTCACTTGTTTTCCTTCGGGTTTTCAAGACAGGGATTCTCTGTGTAGCCCCGGCTGTCCTGGAACTCTCTCTCCATCGACTAGGCTGACCTCAAAACTCCCAAGATCTGCGTGCCTATGCCTCCCAAGTGCTGGGATTAAAGGTGTGCGCCACCACCACCACCTGGTGTAAGCAGTCACATTTACTGTGGAAAAGAACTTGATTTTCAAAAAAAAAATTAGTTTAAAATTTAATTTTTTCATATATATGTATGTAACATGTGCGTGCCTATGCATGTTTGCATGTACATATGGGTGCACAAGTATGTAGGTATGGGATGTACATGCTCATGTAACTTTCTCATCCTGATAGTTAGCTGGCCAGTCTATTCTCAATAGCTCATTTTTCTGCATCCAGAGCCCTGGTGTTATGGATTGGTCACCATGCATGCCAGGCTTTTATGTGAGTGCCAGGGAGCCAAACTCAGGTCCTCAAACTTGCATAGAAAATGTTTATCCATGGAGCCTTTCCCCTGATTTCTTAAAATAGAGGTTAAATTCACATAAAATGAAGCAAGCTGTCCAGGCATACAGATCAGCAGTGTTTTGCATAAGCACACTCTTGTGTGATTCTGTCCTGTCTAGCCTCGTTGACTGTTTTCTACAGATATCTGAGGTTTCCTGGTCTAAAGTCCCTAAGCCACATTCCTCACATGAAAGGCACTCTGTGTATCACAACAGTACACACTTTGCTCACAGCTGGTGCCGTGTGTGCACAAACTCTCTTGAAGGTGGCACAGATGGGGACACGGAACAAAACTGATGTGATATGCCCAAGATCACATGGCTGGAGCAGAGATAAGATTAGCATGCAGGCTAATGTCTCAGGACCTTCTGGCTTCCAAAGATGCTTCTTCAGACCAGTTGGGCACTGGTGAGGAATCCAGATTCACAACTGGAGCCCAGGCATCCAGCTCCCAAAGCAACACAGTCACAGAACCTCACCGGCCTTTTGAGAGCAGACAGCCCAATCTGGTCTGACTTTGAGGGATTCTAGGTCTTCCTCCCTGGCCCTTCCCCTCCCTTAGTCAGGCACAGTGATCTGGAGTCATGAGACCCTCAAGGTGATGTTTTTCAGGGTGGCAGCTGGTGATGGGAGTGTGGGGGCAGCAGGGCAGACAGGTGGAGCAAGGAAATTAGACTCCAAGGCACAGGACAAAGGCTCCACTGCTGGCCTCCCCAGACTGGTGTTGGCTCTGCTGATAAATGGGCTACAGCTCCTCTCATTAACTTGTTGAGTGGAGTGTAATAATAAAATGCTCCTTAAAGCTGAGACGGGACACACATGACTGCTTTCTTGGGTCCTAATCAGGATCATTAACTATGTACGGAAAGGTTTTATAAACATTTGCTAAACTCCTGGGTTCACTGTGCCCATGTCCTGGCTAGCAGAGGCCAGCTGTAAAGACATATCCAGGACCCGGGATTCCATTGGTTTTCTTCAGAGGCTTCTCCATACCAAAGCTGTGATGTGATAGCGGTTGTGGGTCAAGGAGCTCTTCCGTATTCTGTATAGGACACTCTGGGTCTGAAAAATTAATGGGTAGACGGAAGGGAAAAGAGCTGAGCCCATTGCTTTCTAAATCTGGAGTTTTGAGCCTTTTATTGTCTGTCTCTGAGCCACCAGCTCCTCCCTATACAACAGAGATGATACTTACTTCCCTTATTTCTCAGAGACCTATGGGAGATTCTAGGTCTCCCTCCCAGACCCCTCTCCTCTTTTCTTCTAAGCTCTTTGCTTTCAGTTCAGAAGCCGCTCATCATCAGTCTTACCTGCTTCCCATCCTGCTCTGTGTTAGCATCCCTTACCACTGCTTCCCACTGTGTTTACAAGATGTCATGGCTGCCTTCTGCCTCTGGGCAACAGAAGGTGCGAGTCTGAAGCCCTGAGCGTTGTGTAGTAGGAGGAGCTGATTCCATAGAAACTGGAACCAGACGATGAATGTCGGGCCCTTTCAGCAAGGGCGGGTCCTGAGGAAAGCGCCAGCCCCCACCACAACCTTTGAGGGCATGCTGACCTGGAGGGCTTTGCAGACTTACTCCTGGCCTTGGAGGACAGTAGGCAGAAGAGGCACCAAGGACTAGCAGAACTTTGCCTCTCTTCCTCTGCGGAGGCCTCCTTAGTCCCTGGCTGGGCCCTTCCTAAACTCTTCCTTGATTTGGGGAATCTTTCCTGGCCTCCATCCTCATTCCCCACAGAGACTGTGTCATAAACCAGATGTGTCTTATGCCAAAGGATTTCCTTTGCCATTCTGTCTGGCCCAATGGCTTCAGATGCTCAGTGCCCACTTATTCCCGTGGATGTCCAGTGAAAGAAATAAACCACGGAAACATTGTCTGTTTAGCCCAACACGTGTCCAGGCAGACCACCTCAATCCAAGCCAGAGTTTCCCGTGTCCTGGCCAGGGCAGAAGGGTGTGGCCAGGCTGGAGCAGAGAGGTGTCACAGCACTGAGACCCTTTCCTAAGCTAGGAATGCTGGCAGGGGAAACATTGTAGGAGTGGTCCTGCTGAGGATATGGGACTGATGCCATGTGTGTCTGTGCACATGTGCACGCATAACACATATACACACACACAGACACACACACACTTAGAGGAAGGAAGTCAGGGAGAGTTTAGATTCAGTAAACAATGACAGTCAATGATCAGCATCCCTTTGCATCAGTCCCTTTTCAAGGCACAAGTCTGCTTATTCCTACTTAATGTGCAAGGAATAAAGGCCTCAGGTAAATCCTTGCCCACTGTCACATATGTAGTGCCTCCACTACAGTCATCTTGTGGTTCCAGCCTTTTTTCAGAGAATGAAATCCTCACCAAGCCTGACTTCAGTTCCCTCCATCAAGACCAGCGATCCTTCAGTTCTAGAAGCTGAGAACCCCCCACCCCCAGCCTCAGGTCAAAGGCTGTACACCTGGGATGAGATGAGGGCCAGACTCATGTAGGAACCACCCCTCTTTGCTCATTCCTTGAAGCTACCTCCACGCTAGCATCTATCACCATGTCTTCTAGGGGCTGGGTCACACACCCATGCCTGTCACTTGCTTATCACATTCAGAGATGGACTTTGTTACTTGGGACATTCTGGCTCAGCCTTGGAAAGCATCCTGTAGAATCTAATGCATAAATGTGACAGATGGAGTCTGGTCACCTGGGAATGGATGACATACACTGTGAGGAAGGGACCTGCCACCACAACCAGGGAGCAAGTCTCAGTAGAACTCCTTCTCAGCATCCTGCAGAATCCCAGGTCCTGCTGTCCACCAGTGCCATCCACTTGCTCTGTTAGGCCCACGGTCCTGGAGTATGTAAGCAAGCAAGACTTCTGGGGACAATGACATTAGCTTGGCTAGAGGACATTTATTGGGCTTTGCTCTGTCTCAGTGAGCTCTGGGAATTTGGAGGGAGGCAGCTAAAGGATATGAAGTCACAGAGTGGGACCATAATCCCCTGAGAACCTCACAGCCAGGTTCATGGCACAGCTTAAAAAAGAGTGAGGGCCACAGCAGGAGCAGGGCTGGCCATGCTCACAGAGTAGATAGGATATGGTTGGAACTTACTGGCCGTTCCCCAACTGTAGTTTGAAATATCGAGAAACAGCAGAGTTAGCTTGCCAAGGTGGAGGGACCAGAGAAGGAGTGGGGTCCAGGTTGAAAAACCTCACAGTGTTCTTCCCCTTGCTCTCCAAACTGCAGGAACACGCGCATTAGATTTACCTCCTGTTTCCTTCTCTCAGCTTAACATGTTCCACCTCAAGCATCTCTTGTGCAGCTAGAAAGAGGGGCAGGAAAGGATTATAAGATTCTGTCTTAAAAGAAAAAGAAAAGAAATCCCTCCCTGATCTTAGTTCTCTCCTTCCCTCTTAAGGAAAACAATATGGAAAGGAGTTTTGTTATTGTTGGGTTTTTTTTTTTTTCGTTTCTTTTGCCTTTACTGTGGCTTTGGCTGTTTGTCTAGCTCCTCATGGGCACTGTGAATTTACAGCATGGCCTCTCTTTAAGTAGTTTTAGGGAGAAAGATGGTGGAATTTTATTCTTCCTAATTTATAAAACAATAATAATTGTTCACGCGTTAGGAAGCATTCCTGCTAAATCAATCCAATCTTTCAGAACAACTGGGAGAGAATGAAGCCAAATTGTCAGACTGGCTTCTGGGGAGTTGTTTCTTCCTTCAGCCTCTGAGCAGACTGCAGCCGGCTCCATGCTAGGCCTGTGGTGGGTAAGGGCAGTGTCCAGGAATGACCTGGGTGAGCCTAGCTGTGGTGTTACTATGAGGAACAGGGAACAGGTGTATTCCTTGAGGAGAGGAAGCTGTGGTTCTGAATCTACAAAGCTCACTGTGTGGATAGGTACCTTCTGGTCTTCTGGTGAGATCAGGAATCCTAGAGGAGGCCTGAGCTCTGGGAGAGAGAAGAGGTAGCTTGGGTGCCCCTGTCTTGTGAGTCTAGTGTACTTGGGTAGAAGTCCAGTATAGGGTGATGTCTTAGGGTTTCTAGTTCTGTGAAGACTACATGACCACGGCAACACTTATAAAGGAAACTGTTAAATTGGCAAGGCCTCACTTACAGTTTCAGAGGTTTAGTCCATTCTCATGAAAGCAGAACACAGCAGCATGCAGGCAGACATGGCGCAGGGGAAGGATCTGAGACTCCTACATCTTGACTTGCAGACAACAGGAAGTGAACTGTCTACCACACTGGGTTTAACTTGAGCAAAGGAGACCCAAAGCCCATCTCCACAGTGACACACTTTCTCCAACAAGGACACACCTACTCCAACAGAGTCACATATCCTAATAGTGTTACTCCCTTTAGGGTCTATTTTCTTGTAAGCCACCACAAGTGAGAACTAGCATGGGCAAACTGAGGTACAGGTCAGTGGCTGGCGGCTGACGAGGAGTCTGGTTACTCGGGAACTCAGGGATGTAAAGTTGAGATCTTAGTTCTACACCAAACTGAAGGAGAGAAGAAAACAAGGTCTTCAGCTGGAGAACAGACTCAAGGCCCAGGCAGGTAAGATGAGAGCAACCAGAGAGGATGCAGCCAGCATAAGAGAGAGACCTGAGGCCCTGCTTGTGTCTCTGAGAATCATCCCTCGTGGCCGCTCCATATGCACATGGTGGGCCTGATCAGGGGAAGAGGGAAGAAATGAAGCAATCTTTATCTAGAGAGAAGGGTTAGGTAAGCAAATAGAAAGATAACCTGCATGTCATCCTCAGAGCTGCTCAGTGTCAGTGGGGACTTTGGGATTCCCTGAGGCTACCTGGGGACCTGGAGCTTGGAAATCCACAGAGCAGAAGTGCACACCCCATTTGTCAGTGATGGTCCTTGAACCCGTGGCTGCTGTGAATAAGAATAGCACCTCTTTCAGTCATCTCTTTCAGTGGCCCAGTTGGTACAGCAATGATATTGTCTGCATTGCCATATTCCCTGGGTTAGGACACTGCAAGGCTGGACATCCAAAAAAACTGCCATTAGCTCTAATTGGCTTGGTGATCCCTTGGTATTAACAGTGAGAACAGAGTGTGTCTTCCAGAACCGATGTGGTACAGATGTGGGTAAGGAAGATATGGATGAACCCTCAAGGGGTCGACAGGAGATCCTGCCCAGTGTCTGTCTTTTTCTCTTCTCAAGTTCTCTCTGTCTCCATCTGTCTCTGTGTCTGTCTCTCTTGCTCTTCTCTTGCTTTCTATCACTGTCATTCTTGGACCCCCCTCTGTCTCTCGTTACGTGCTCACTGTCTGTCCTCCTATCTGTCTGTTCTCCCACTCTGCAGAGGGTAAGCCCCCTTCCTTCATTCTTGCAGCAGGGCAGGCGGAGGTGGCTACTCTGGCACAGGGATTTGCCCTACTTTCTCCCTCCTTTCTTCTTTCTCTTGAGATTCTTTGGGTTCCTAGGAATGTCAATGGAGCTTTGCTGATAGTAAGGAAAGGAAGATGGCTCAGGGGGACCCACGTTCTGTGAGAGTGTGTCTTTTTCAGATCTTGAAGAAGGTCTGGGGTTGGAGCTTTTCAGAAGTTGTGAAGCCTCCATGAAGAGACGTGTGTGTGTGGGAGGAGAGAGTAGGGAGTCCAGCCTGCTCTGGGGACTGCACAGGGATCACCATAGTGCCTCAGGAGAGTAAGAGTCCCTAGTGCATTCACTGTGTCTGGGAAGCAGGGGTGTTTTGGCCTAGCAGAGGCTTAGAGGCCCTTTCTGCTGTTGGGGAGATGTGTTCTCTTCTAGAATTAATTAATATCCAATGAACCAAATGGCATGGGAAGACGGTGATCTCACCATCCTGGGAGGAATGAGAGCAGAAATTGCCTGACTGCTGCTGAGGTTGCTGTGGAGGCAATAAAGCATATTCTATGGTGGGACCGTTGACTTCCAAGTCCCCCCCCCCCAGGCCTGGGCTTGCAGGATTGCCCCATCTCTCTTCATCTGGCCTCTGCTTTGGCAGTTAGTTCCCTTGCACTCAAAAGACAACCTGCTTCAACCTCCTCCCCGGTGGACTCCAAGGACCTGCCAAGGTCTCCCACACCCTCAGTGGCACAGGTCACCACATTCACAGTCTCTGGGCTGCCCCTTGCAGCCACTGCCCTTCAGGAGCCAAGAACTGACAAAGAAAAGACAACACACACACACACACACACACACACACACACACTCAGAGAGAGAGAGAGAGACAGACACACACACATACACACAGAGCATGCACACATAGAGAGAACACACAAGCACACAGAGCATACACAGACACACATGTACACACACACACACTCAGAAAGAAAGAGAACACACACACATACATAGTGTACACACACACACACACACACACACACACACACACGAAGAGGGAGGTAGAGTTAAGCCTGGAATGACAAACACCCTCACACTTGTGCTCTGGTCTTTTATCACAAGCCCTTGGAGATGAAATTCTGACCTAATAATCAAAACAAGCTGTAATTGCAAACAGACCCTCTGAAGGCTGCATAGGCAGCTTGGCCTGCGGGCCTGGGGAGAGAAGTACCTGCTGAGCACAGCAGGCTGGCCCACGTCCTCCTCCTCTTCCCTCACGGATCAATGTGGCTGTCCAGCCACCCACCATGCACCGTTTTGCTGGCATGGCTCCTTGGAGCCCTGCTCACATTCTGTCCCTGTGGGACCCCAGGACTGTCTGTGCAGAGAAATCAGCTTGGAGGAAGCCGGCCACAGTGAGGAGATGATTGACTACCCAGCAGCACCCCAAGAGGCCATGAGGGGGTAGGGCGGGTGTTACTCCCACCAAGCCTGTCTAGACTCCACCTCCTCTTGGCTCTGGGAGAGATTCTCCTGGGTGAAACCCCCAAATCTGGAAGGCCTTCCTGTCTCTTCACAGTCCCCACCTCCTTTTTTTGTGTTTTGTTTTGGGCACACCCTCGGCTCAAATTTGCTTTGAAGGTCAGTAATTTCCATTCCTGCTTTTCAAAAACAATTGCACAGTTCTTCAGGGACCCAAATGTTGATTCTCTTCAGTAAGGAATGAGTTTCCCCCAGCAACAAATACATTCCAGAATCATCCATCCAACACTTCCAATGGGCCAGACATCCAGAAGAGGCCAAGGACATGTCAATTTGGTCTAAGTTCCCACAGTACTCCCTCTAGGGGAAACACAGCCAATGTGTGCCCTACACTAGGCCAATGTCTTTCCGTAGGTCCTGAGTGGGAATATAAAAAGATCCCTGAGTTGGTGACATTAGATGCTGGGTCAGTTTGGAGACCATTTCCTGTGTCTGTTTATTCTAATTTGTTTTAGGTTATTGGGAACTTGTAGAGCTAAGGCCTCACTCTGGATGTCCCAGCAGTTACAGATGGTGGTGACTGCAAGGGGCATTGAGGAATCAGCGTGCAATATCAAAAGGGACCAAAGTCATTTGAACCCACAAGGGTTCCCCTACCTGGAGAGTTTGTGCTGGGCTTGGGCAAGCTGTGGCTTCTCAATGGATCATTTTTCTGAAATCCTGGCTGGATTCAGACCTCATGGTCCTTTCTAGATTGGGCGGGGCAGGGATGGCTCAGGAATGCCAGCCCTACAAGCACAAGTTTCAAAGCTCTTAAACAGTTATTGGCTGGGGTGAACTGCCTTGATTCAAATCACATGATGGAGAGATTCTGTCTATATTTCCTTTCTTATCATTGCAGGTCCTGCTGAAACCAGAACTGGCTCTCAGTCCTAACCTGAGGTGCTGAGTTGTGCCACCCTCTCCATCTTATTAGAGATATACCTTAGAGGAGGGACCTGTCCCCAACTCCCACAGTTCAGTATCATTACCCCACAGGGGCCTGGAGTCACCAGCGGCTACCTCATTATCTTAGAGATGGGAAAAAACCTTGACTATAAGCGACTTGGCATATGCTTTCTAGCTTTGTATTGTCTGTAGGGTAAAAGATCCAAGCCAGTCAAATTCTGAGTTTAAAAACCTACCAAAATCCACCAGTTTCTGAGCCCCCAATTGGTTCATGCTCAATCAATCCATGAACTGAAATCCCACCAATCCCTGAGCATGAAATTCCACCAGTCTCTGAGCTTGAAATCCTACCAATCCCTGGGCTTGAAATCTCACCAATTCCTGATCATGAAATCCCACCAATCTCTGAGTTTGAAATCCCACCAATCCCTGGGTTTGACATGAAATTCCATCAGTCCCACTCTGAAAAGCTTTGCCCCCAAACTGTATATAAAACCTGCTTCCTGCTCTGTTTGTCATTGCTTCTTGCCCAAGCAGAGGCAACCATCCTCATGTGTCCCTTTGCATAAATCTCTTGTATGTGGTTTGTTGTGTGGTGTGACTTTGTGGTATTCCTTGGCTCCCAATTGCCAGAATACCTTTCCCTGCAGAGCTATAACACTAGCATAGGGGAACCTCCCCTCTTAGGGCTGCAACACTTCTATTGGGAAAGTCTTTTCCCTCTGAGCTTTAACACTTAACCTGTCTCCTAGAACATACCTGGTCACCAGCCTCCAAGCTTCTGTACTTTCAAGAGGAGTAGTCCGAGAGAAGACACTCCTCTGGTCCCATGTTTTGAAGCTCTGCACTACAGAAGCTGGTGGGTCTTGGGCTGGGAGACAAGGATCTATCTCTTGCCTGGCCCACCTCTGACCTGCTGTGTGACTCAAGGCAAATGACTAGCCCTCTCCTAGGGATGATTGCAATATTGACCAGGTGTTCTGGTCCTGGGTGAAGAAATGATTGACGTGGGTGGCGTTTGAGAGCAAGGCACCACAAAACTGGGAAATTTTGGTCTAGAGGTTTTGATTACTTGCTAATTTCCTTTCAGTGTTTGGTTTCTACTAATTTCTTTTATCCACAAAGGATAATTAATCATGAAGACATTTGTGGCACTCCCACTATGTCCTACAAATATCCCTAAAGGGGAAGAATTTAAAGGAGAGAAGACCAAGGCTCAGAGAGATAGAGGAGACCCTGCCCTGTAATGTCATTTATAACCCCCGTCTCAGACAAGCATTTTGTTAGACTTGACACTGGGACTTTGCACCAAGTTCATCCTCTCCTATAGTCACCAGACTAGGATGACTCTAAAGATACTTCGACTTCAGACTGTTGACCTTCAAGGTGAATGCTTCTTGTGTTGTCTATAGTTGCTGGATCTGTGACGACAAGCTTTTCTTGAGATAAGCCAAGAGCCTTGACAGGCTGCTTTCAGATCTCTCTCTCAAGACACAATGGAGGAACATGTCTGTAAACTGTATGTCAGGATACTGGACACAGCCTCTCTGAGGATCTGAAGTCCTCTCACCAGCTCCTCCTCCCCACTCCTCAGTCCTGTGAATTTGGTAGGTTTCTCAGTTGGGGTTATGATTCTCCTCAGCATGCCCTATTGCTTTGTTGTGTGACACTGTTCCTTGGAAGATGTGAGCAAAAGTCTAGTTATCCCAGATAAGGAACCAGCAACAGACCAAAGTGTGTATACCACCAAATCCAACTTAGTGAACCAATGAGTTTTATTACAGATGCTTAGAGGACTAGGGATGAGGGGCTGTTTACAGAAGCGGAAATGATTCAAAGACAGCTGCATCACCAAAGCCCATCCCATCACAGGTGATAGCTCACAGAATCTGGAAACCTGGAGCATAGCACACAACCAGCAGGCAGCTCAACAGGCTGAACAGTGTAGGTTCCTGGTAGCTCTATCAGTCTGAGCATCTTCTAAGCAGCTTCTTTTGCCTTTTGCTTCTTCTAGGCAGTGTGGCTGGTCTCTGCTTTTTCCAGGTTGGGTCTGAGTCTCTTCTAAAAAACTTAGTTTCAGTAGTCCTTAGTGTTTACATACTCTCAGGGAGGGAGGAGTCAAGTGAAACTCTGCAGTTTCAGGGATTTCCTGCAGCTATTTTGAATTGTTTACTTCCTGTCTTAAGGAATGTCCCTGAAGGATGGAATATTTCATCCTTTCCCCACCAACATCCTGTTGTTTCACCGTGTAAACATGTCTTAATTATCTTTCTTTCTTTCACTGTTTATCTGTTCTTTCACTCCCCTTTACATCCTCTATCTTATGTTCCCCTCCAAGGTAGAAGGTTTTAACCTCAGAAGAAGCTGTCATACACATGCATCATGTCTCTAAGGGGGTCTTGTGCAATTTGACATGATCAGATCAGACGAATTGAGCAAAGCTCAGGTTGATTGGTGCAGCTCTTGGTGGAGGTTCAGGTTACAGGATCCCAGAGAAGTCATGAGTGGCATGCAAGATAGATGGTCCTTACAGTACCTGGCAAGGGGAAGGGTGACATATCAGGAGCTGGCCTTTTTCCATATAAGGTCCTGGTTCCAGTGCCTGGTAGTTGATCAGAAAGGGCTGACCAGGAGTTCAGTTTTAGCATCATTTGTGTAGGGGGGGGGGTTTACAATGAGAGCTTTGTTCCAAGCTATTCCAACCTAGCAGCCTTATATCTTCTTTTGTCTGTATGGACAAATATTATCCAGACCCTGGGGTCACTGTGGTTCTACCTGGTAGGACAGCAGGGAATGAAATACTCTTGGCATTGGGCATTTGAGGCCCTCCATCCTGTGTTGTGAGGTCCGTGTGGACTCTCACTGGAGTTGGGAAACCCATACTCTGCATGACAGTGCACCACTCTCTGTGAGACTTCTTCGAGCTGTGTGGATGGAAGGGGAGGACCTAATAATGTCCAGCAGGGCGTGAGATTTCTGAGCTTCCTTCAAGAGCCGGAGAAATAATGTTGGCCATGACTGTGCTGTGTCCATTCATGTTAATGAGACAGTGGCGGTGTGGTGAACTACAAGGAACACAAGAAGCTTGATGGGGTTGGGTCGGACAGCCATAGTGTGAGCCACGGTGGGCAGGGGATTGGCCATGCTCATAACTGCAGAAGTGAAGGCCCGGGAGAGGACATATCACACCGGGTTATGGAATAATATAGGTGTCTGGCTTAGCCCTTACTCTTCAAGGCTTGTAAAACACCCTGGGATGCCATGTCTTTTTTTTTTTTTTTTTGGATAGCTCAAAGAAGGCAGCTCCTGGCTTGTTTCCTTGAGGGGCCCAACTTCTTTTCACCGATTTCTCGCTCTTTTGCCCTTGAGGACCATCCATAGGAACCTTTTAGAAGAGCAATTTGAGTGTCTTAGTTTCTTTTCCTATTGTTCAATGCACAGAACACCATAGTGAGGAAGTATGAGCAGCTCATCACGTAACATCCACAGTCAGAAGACCCAACAATGTTCCACTGTTTAGTGCTCAGCTTCCTTTTTCCTCTGTGATGGGGTTGGGAGCTCAACCCACATTCTCCTTTCTTGGAAAATATTTCTGATTTGTACCTGAACATTTATATAATATAGCTTGGTCACATCCAACCCAAGTCCTGTCCACTCGCTGTGCCTCCCAGTGCTTCCATATCCCATATCTCCTCTTCTTTCCTCCTGCTCCCCTCAATTTACTGAGTACAAATAGTGCTGCTTCCCTGAGCCTGGGCAACTCACCAGCAGCTCTATCACTGAAGAAAAATGATCTCACCATCTCCAGCAGCAACCAATAACTCTTCAGCTAGTGATAGGGGTTCATGAATGTCTTTCCCATATATGCTGGAATCTTGACTGACTGGATCTCGAGTAGGCCTTGTGCAGGTAACTATAGCTACTGGGAATCACAATAACAGCATTTTATGGTACTCCACTCTACCTGCTAACTCTCTCTGTGGGAATCCCCTCTGGTCTCCAGGGTCAGGTTCGGCAACGTCCTCAGGTACCCACAGGCCCATTCTCCATCCTGTCCTCCCCCACACCTTGGCAGTGGCAGCAGCTAGACCAGTATGCCAGGTTTGAGAGGCAATCCTGGTGGTACCACAGAGGATCCTGCCTGCAGCTGCTTTACCAGCTTTGGGGTGGTTACTGACTTCTCAGTGTCCTAGCCCATCACCGTCATCCCAATAACCTCCACTTCTTGCAATCCCAACGATGGGGCACCTGTGCAGTGTGCCAGGCCCTGTGCTCCAGGCTAGCTACCTGGGGGACATTTGCTTTCCTGAAGAGTTGGCAGTGAAAAGAGTATGCGCAAAGGCGTGGGAAGGGAAGAAGGATATGACTCAGTTGTTGGGAATGGAAAAATGTCCCACAGGGTGACAAGGACCCAGAGAACAGGCTGGGAGCCAAGGTACAGGTGAGATCAATGGTGAAGGATGGCCCGTGGAGAACCTAGACAGCTGTGAAGGTCACACTAGGAGATTTGGACTTGAACTTGACAGGGGCCATTGAGGAGTTTTCAGAAAGTGAGTAATAGTATCTTATTTATTTCTTAGGTCAATTTCCATGGAGGCCAATAGAAGACATTCAATTTAAGGGAAGAATGAGAGAGACCAGAGAATCTCTGAGTAGCCAGAAGGCATATGCAATAGTTGTGTGTATGTGATGACTCCTCTACCCTATAGCTTCTTTACACACACACACACACACACACACACACACACACACACACCTGAGAAGATAGCTTTATCAGTTTAATTCTTGTGCAAGCACACACATATGAGTTCAGATCCCCAGAACCCATATAGAGCTGAGGAGGCAGAAACTGTCATGTCCCTAGGTCTCATTGGCTATCCAGCCTAGCCTGATTGGTAAACTACAGACCAATGAGGAGGCAGAGACCGGTATGTCCCTAGGTCTCCTTGGCTATCCAGCATAGCCTGATTGGTAAACTACAGGCCAATGAGGAGGCAAAGACTGACATGTCCCTAGGTCTTATTGGCTATCCAGCCTAGCCTGATGATTGGTGAACTACAGGCTAATGAGAAACCCTGGTTCTTAAGGAGTAGACCCTTGGTTGATGTCTGCTTCCATATTCATATGCACACACTACACACATGTGTGCACCATATGAATGCACACAAATAAAATAAAAATGTATTTAATAAAACATGATGCCTGGAATAGTGATGATGCCAGCAAGCAAGTAAAGAAACAAGCCTAAAGACCTACCAACCAACCAAAAGACAAATCAAAAACCCCAATAATCCATCACAACCATTCACTGGGGAGAATAATGAATTTTTTCCAATTATTCTGTTACTTATCAAGAATCAAAGAGATTGTTTTCCAGGTATACCCTTCCTGTGATAACAAACACTCTTGAATATTTTACTTGACAATTCTTTTGGCTTTAACAAAATCTCCTGATTTTCCTACAATCTATGTGACCACCCAGAAGCTAATAATTCTCCCCAAGAGTTGGTCTCCTAACCTTATTTATTAGTGGCACATCAGATTTCCTGGGTGAATAAGGTGTGTGTTTTCTGCAAGACAAAGCCACGTCTGATATTTGGCATATCACAATACTCACACACTGAACACAGCTCAGGACGCTGAAGCTCTCCAGGCATCTTCGTACATACTGGGAATGGCATGCTTTTCTTATACTGCTGACGACTTGGAAAGAAGGGGATGTTAGATCTGATGTGTTGATGGTTTGTGGTTGGCTGGCATATGATGTGAGGATTACCAGCCAGCTGAGGATCCTGCAGACAGACAGACAGACAGGCAGGCCCGTACATGCATGTTCATATGCGTATGTGTGCAAGGGCACACAAGCCATAGCTTGGCCCTACACCACAGACTATTGCTTGGACCTGTACGATAGTATTGCTGGAAGAAATTCTAACGTCATCGAGGGCAAGCCCCTCATATTTGTGATAAAGTGACTCACTACAGCCCCCAGGGGAAAGGACAGGCCTACAGTTACTCAGCAAGTGGGAGGATACAGGGGGATATGAACCCACCAGTGACGAAACCCTTAGAATTCCATATAGTGGATGGATGGAGGGCTGGTTAGTGTGATGGAGCAGAAATCAACTAAGGGATAAGCTGCTGGGCACACCCGTGAGAGGTTTTCTTGACTGCGTGGTTTGACGTGGTCTGACCTACCCCACATGTGGGCAGCTCCTCCCAGCAAAAGCCCAAATAAAAAGAAGTCTGAAGAGAATGTGGACCTTTTGGCCTCACAGCTTTTATATCTCTTTGGTGAGTTCATTTAGCTTGTGACGACTGCTGCTCCACCACATTGCTTTGCTGATGTCAGAACCCAGCTTTTTGGGGCTCCCAACATGGGCTGAAGCTCAGTGTTTCTCTTGTCCTTCAGTGCCAGACTGGGACTCCTGAGGCCTTGAGTCTGTGTGAGCAGCTACTAGCTTCTCTGCCTCCAGTGGGAAGACAGCCACTCTTGACTTACCAGATCCTATCACGTAAGTCAATCTAATAGGTCCCCTTTTATTAATATATATTCATCTGCTGGTTCTGTTTCTCTAGTGGACCCTCACTAATAGATATGGTCATTTCAGGGTTGGTTTTCCCACACCTTCATCTTCAGGGCCAGCTCCACTGTGCTGCCCAGGCATGGCGGAGGGCCACTCTTCAGAGTGTCGCTGCTGCCGAGGGTCAGGAGGGCTCTCCTGCTCTAATGATCTCAGTGCCAGCTCTCCCACCTCCCACCTGCATTGATGGGTAGGGGTAGAGTAGGGCAGGGTGGGAAGGACATCTCTCCTCCACCCATGCTGCCACATGAATAATATGCTAATTCTTTGCTGAGAATAGCCACTCTTGGCAACTTCAGCTGGGATGTAATTCAGGTTTTGTCAAAGGAGCAGGACACAATCTCAAAATAAGCAATTGTTGTTTGTTTGTTTAATGGGGCAGTTCCATCCTTCACACCTTGTTTCTTGGATTTAGCAAAACATGTGGGCTATAAAAGGCCCTGGGATGCAGGCTCTAATCTGAAGTTTGGACCTCTGGAAATTCGTTCTCATTGTAATCTTAAGCATGCCCCTTCTCTTCCTTCAGTCTTTCTCAGATAGTAGGAGAGGAAGTATCTTGATTCTCTGTTGGTGCTTAACCTGGCAAGAATGTAACAGGGTGGAGTGACTGCTGCGCGTGCAAGGACTTGCTGGGAATGGTGTGCACATGCATAGGTGTTTGTGTATGTGTGCATGTGCATATATTTGTGTGTGTGTTTGTGTGGGGGAGGTGTGGACATTCATCTGACACACCCCCTGTATCTGCATACTGACTCGTACTAAACTGAAACATTTTATGTATGTTTGCTTTTTTTAAGTGATCATTTCAATATTCTAAAATAATTTCTCTTTATTCCTGAGACTTTCGTCCATGTATACAATGAAACATGAACATGTCTACTCCGTTTATTTCTTTTAAGTCCCTCCAGATTTCACCCCAGCATGACATCCTTCCAATTTTTACCCCCAACACCCTTTTTAAAATTTTCTTTATTTTTTGTCTTTTCACATAATGCTTCTCCATCCCTTCATATCTGCCTTCTGCCCTTGCAACCTCCCCCCAAAATAAAATAAAATAAAATAAAATTTAAGGGAAAAAAAATCAATCTTCTCATGGAAGCTGTAGTGTGACACAGTGAGCCTACATTATCCATATATCTTCACTTCCAAGTGTTCATTGCAGAGTTTGAGACCTCTGGTTTCTGCTACACTATTAATGCAGAGCCCTCAGTGGAGCTCCTATTGGTTATCTTGCGGTTGCCCTGTGTTGTAAAAATCCTGCAGGTTTGGGTCAGGAAGACAGGTCCCTTCTCTTGTTTTGCTCCATCAGATCACAGATGGGGTGGATGTTGGGGTGGGCCAATTGATAACCCTGGTTCTGGGCCTGGATGGTTGCAGGGTTGGAGATCAGCCAGCTCTCCCTTCTCCTCACCACCAGGGTGAGCTCTCCTGCATTGCCCTGGCTAGCTCACCCCTTGCAGCTGTGAGCAAGGGGCAGAGCCAATTCTATTTTCATGTCCTCAGGGGTCTGTTCTCCCACACCAGTAACTTCAGGGCCATCTCTACTGTGTTGCCCAAACATAGTGTAGGGGCCACTCTTCTAAGTGCCTCAGCTGATGAGGGGCATGGCCAGCTTTCCTGTTCTAGTGACTTCAGAGCCATCTTAGAGACTTGGGCATTGATGGGAGGGGTGAAGGTATAGGAGACAGGGAGGGCAGATCTCCTCTGCCCATGCTGCCACACGACAGATGAGCAGTGGGGACAGCACTCCCATGCTCACAACTTTGGGGTTGGCTCACCCACGCCTCTGCCAATGGGGTTGGTTCTATTGCCAACACACACTTTTAAAAATAACCCAGAGTCCAACTAATGCTGCTTATATGTGTATAGGGTGCCGCTTGCTATCCGCTGAAGCTTGGAAATCAACCAGTGGTCACACGTAGAAAGAAAGAAAGAAAGAAAGAAAGAAAGAAAGAAAGAAAGAAAGAAAGAAAGGGAGAAAGAGAGAAAGAAAGAAAGAAAGAAAGAAAGAAAGAAAGAAAGAAAGAAAGAAAGGAAGAAAGAAAGTTCTCCATCCCCACGCAGCTACCAGTTGCCTCCAATAGCTCCTCAGTAGGGAATGAGGCTTAATGGTCCCTGGCCTCATTTATGCTTGGATTTTCGCTGGCTGTTGCGCGTAACCACAGTTGAAGTGAGGTCATGGGTACCATAGCCACGTGGAGTCCTCCAGTTTCCCTTTCACAGCTCTCTTCCCCACCTTACATTCCTTCTTCATCCTCTTCTGCAGTAATCACCGGGCTTGGTGGAGGTGGTGAGGGGGGGAGGGGAAAGATGTCCTATTTAGGGCTGACCACTCTGTCTCCTCCTCTGAACCCGCTCAACATTGGCTGCCCCCACTGCACAAAAAAGCTTCCCTGACCAAGGCTGAGAGCAGCCCAGGTCTGTGGTTAGAAACATAAATATTTAGAAGTCAGTTTGCCAGCGTGAACACTTAGCAAAACAACATTTGCCTGCTTACTTCATAAGGCCATGCTTTAACACCTTGATTTGAGTTGTTTCTGAAGATTTTTATCTAAGTGTCTGTTGAATTCTCATTGCCTCACAGACAAATGAGACTATAGATGCCTTCCCTGTGTCAGAACAGTCTCTTGCTACTACAGCCCTAGGAAGATTGTTATTACTATAACCATTTTCTCAATGACATTCTTACATGAATTTTGCTCCGGGTCAAACAAGCCAGCAATGATGGAGGTGAACCTATCGCTAAAGACACTGCGCTGCATGGTTAGAGAGAGGTAGTGCCTCTGTGTGTGTATTGGGGAGATGAGGCCTTTTAGTTATAGAGTCAGTGCATCTGAGGAGCAATGCTAGCCAGGCAGACAGTGCTATGGGACACTAAAGAACTTGGCAGCAATGCTTGAGGCTAGAGAGGGAGAGACTCTTCATATGCTTGAGACCTCAGTAGAATTTACAGGACGTGTTTCTTAGTAGGGGTCACTTTGTCTCTAGAGGACATTTTGAAAAATGCCTTTTCTTGTCCTGTTGCTGGGGATAGAAGGCAGCACCTCACGTGTGCTAAGCAAGCACCCCACCGCTGAGCTACATTCCCAGCTCTCAAGATGATTTTGAGTGTCACAACTAGTATCTAGAGCGGAGAGGCCAGTTCTGTTCCTGCATAGCTGAGCACACCCAAGACAGGTCTTCAGAGGATCCCTCAGCCCCAGATGTTGCAGAAGTCAGAGGGAATTTTCAAAGGGGGAACCAGAGAAAAATCTCTTAAAAAAAGGAGGCTGTTTGTCTTCTATCCAAGGAGTTTTTCTGACATCCTAGAGAGGGCCATTGTCCCCTAGCTGTCATGATTGCAAGTATGTGGCATGATGCCTGCCATTGTTCACACAGGACAAGGCAGCTGAAAGTGCCCTGTAGGGTAAGTGAAGGATCCTAGCCCGTGCGTTGCACGCAAGACCATGGCTTCGCCCACTGCATTCTGATTATGCCATAAGAACGCCATCAGCCAGCTTCAGCCCTGACATTGTCCTCTTACCTCTCATGGCCTTGCCTCTCTGTCCCCTCTGGACCGCCTGGGAATTCCCAATTCTGGTGCCTTTTCTCTGAATACACCCCAACTTACTGTCGATCTCATAAAAAGCAAAACTTGATGGAGGGAAGATTGAGTTTGCTTCTCACAGCTGAATTTGATTTAGGGCCAAGAAGGTGACAATCGCTGCAAAGTAGAGATTGACTATTTTGGGAGTGCTGTGAATAATTTTTTTTCCATCTTCAAATGACCTTACATACATTCTGTCTCCTGCCCGCCTCCCCGTGGTATTGATGGGGCCGCTGGGCTGGGCTTTGCTAGGTGAGCCAGACTCTGCTACGCTCCTGATGCTCTTAATAAATCTGCCTGATGGCCAGGGGAGCAGGGGAGCAGGGGACCTTGATGAAGTCTGGCTCTCGGGACTTAGTGGAGTTCTGGTCCCTCAACAGCCTCTGTGATCACCAGGGCATGTTAACCTGGTAAGATGGGGGTTGTCCCTTGTCACCGAAGGCTCTGCTTGCTGAGCCAGTTCCCCCTGTAGTCCTCGTCACCTTTACTCTGTAAACTGGACAACACTGGCCAGCATCTTCTGGGGGAGACCCCTCGTG
This sequence comes from Arvicola amphibius, assembly GCF_903992535.2. NCBI lineage: Eukaryota > Metazoa > Chordata > Mammalia > Rodentia > Cricetidae > Arvicola > Arvicola amphibius. Next base: position 30,495,639 of record NC_052058.2, on the reverse strand, counting down.
TTGCTGCCCATTACTGGGTGCTGGGCAACAGCTGTATCTGGGATCAGTCTTCCAGATGACACAGAAAAGGGAGTTTTTATAAGGTGACATTTTGACTCGGCTGTACCCACATTTGGATGAAGCAAAGATTGTTTACCTTTATTTTTAGGTAATGTCCCCAATAGATGTCCCCACAATTCACCCCCAAATCTTACTCACTTCTAAGCACCCTTCCTTAACCTCCAGTTCTACTCTCACCCCTTTACAAGGGTCTCTACATGCGATACAGGACAGGAAGGAGGAATTAGTGATTGTGCAGTGGCTGCTTTTTAGACAGGGATCTCAGCATCCATATGGCTCTGCCACAACGTGGGATCACAACCAGTCACAGTGGGGCTGGAGAGATGGCTCAGTCATTATGAGCACTTGCTACTCTTCCAGAGGACTCAGGCCCTGTTTACAGCACCCACAAAGACTCTCACAACTATCTGTAACTCCAGTTCCAGGTGATCTAATACACACTAGGGACATATGATACACAGACATACATGCAGGCAAAATTCTCATGCACGTAAATTAAAAATAAAAACATCTTTTTGTTTGTTTGTTTGAGACAGTGTTTCTCTCTGTAGCCCTGGCTGTCCTAGAACTTGTTTTGAAGACCAGGCTGCCCTCAAACTCAGAGATCCTCCTGCCTCTGCATCCAGAAGGCAGTCATTTTTGCCTGGCAAAAGTAAATAGATCGTACCAACCACAACAATAATCAAGTCATAATGACAGACTTACAGGGCACACGGGGACATAAATGCCACTTTAACAGAGACTGTGCTACCTGACCTGAAAGAAAAGAATCCCAAAGGAGCCTAGTGGGCGTCTAGGAGACTACTCCCTGCTGCTATACCAGGCCATAACACAAGGGCCATGAGCAGGCCAGGCGCATGCCAAATCCTGCTTCTTGAGTCATCCCACCCATCTCCAGAGGTCCCATTTCACGCAACAAGCAGGATGGGCTGGAAGCTCACATCTAGATCACACAGGGACCAGCCAAAGGACATTTCCCTAGGCCTAAAAGATCCTGGAGGGGCTTCCTGTTTCCCTATCAGTGTTAGACAGGAGTCAAGTTGCCGAGGGACCACCACAGTATTTCTGCTGTGGGACCATCCTCTCTCTTCAAGCTGTGACAATTGTTCACATTAAAAAAACCTCTGTGGACCAAGAAGGGCCAGAATGTGGAGAAGGAAATAACACAGATGGTGTGGCTGCTTCATTGTGATGTCATCCTATTTACAAACAATGGTATTTATTAGCTGCTGAAGAACAAGGGCTCCAAAATGTGAGCTACTTTCCCAGAGCTGCCTAGAAAACAAGGACAACCTTGTACTCTTCTGCAGTTTCTGTAGCTGGACTGAAGATTCTGTGTTCTGAGGGATTTGGGGAGGGAAGCTGTTCGTTCCCTAAGAGAGAAGGGGGTGGGGTAGATGAGTTATGCACGCTCTATGCGAACATGCAAAGACTATCCCACCATCGAGACATAGAAACAGCCATGTCATAGTCAGTTCTGTAAGTGAAGCATCCAGATGTGACTTCACTATAAAGAAAACCACAGCCATCAGGGGCAGAGGTGTTAGTAGCTCAGGACTACAGGGGTCTCTCTAACAAGCTCTTCTGACCACACCGTAGCCCTTACCTCAGATGCAGCCCCCGACTCCCCTCTCGGTGCCTAAGGCCCTTCAGGTACCGGCCCACTCAGCTCTGTCCTTCAGGTGGATCTAGGGCTTCCAGCATAGCCTGCTGCTGGTGCCAGGCTGTGGACTCAGCGATTCGTCTGTGGCCCTTCAGACCCAGCTGGAGTAGCGGTACCCAGCTCTCTGGCTGGCAGCTTTCATTGTTCCCTCCTCTGCATCCACATGCCACTTTATCACAACCCTCAGAGCTGCTCCTCTCTTCAGTGGCTGCCGAGGTTTATTCATGTGTCTTATTAATGGGTCTCTTCCCAGTGGCTGTGCAGTGTCTGGCATGCAGCTCAGCTCAGGGAAGCTCTGGTGAGTGAGAGCAGGGGAAAGGGATATTAAACGGCGGCACAGAAAGGTGACAGCTTCAGGAAGAGAGGTAAGTGGGGGTTAAGAGACCTTCACCCAAGGGAGAGAGGCCCAGGGTGCCTACACCTGTTCCTGCCTAACCAGACTTGCCTATGCTTGTCTTAACTCAGCATGCCTGCAGGCTGTTCACGGGTCCATGCCTTCCTGTGTCTGGCCTGTTTGTGTCTTCAAATGCCCACACGTGTTCTCACCTGTTGATGCCTGCTCATACCTGCCCTCACCTGTCCATGCCCATATCTGCTCACACCTGCTCATGCCTGCTCACACCACACCTGCCCTCACCTGCTCATGCCCACACCTGCCCATGCCTGCTCATACCTGCCCTCACCTGTCCATGCCCATATCTGCTCACACCTGCCCATGCCTGCTCACACCACACCTGCCCTCACCTGCTCATGCCCACACCTGCCCATGCCTGCTCATACCTGCCCTCACCTGTCCATGCCCATATCTGCTCACATCTGCTCATGCCTGCTCACATCACACCTGCCCTCACCTGTCCATGGACATGCCTGTCAAAGCTCTACCCCGCTCCTATGTCATTCAGGACCACTTCCTGTTTTCCAGCCACACTGGGTATTTTTCCCTCCTGTTTCAAAGGCTCCTGCCCCATCTCCCTCCAGGCTTCCTGCCAGTTATCTCAGAGCCTCATTTGGGGATGACTCTCCTGTGTGTTAGAGAGAGGAACCTATCCTAGAACGAATACCCCCCCCACTCCCAGCATGTCCAGGTCTTCCATGTCTGACACAGTAGAAGCAATGAGTGAGAAGACGGTCATTCTGCCTGAGTCCGAGTGCTGACTGTGACAGGGACAGGGGCTATCTTTCCTGTTTTCGCCGTTCTCTAAATTAGGGTACCAATAATCCTGACCCTGTCTGGTACTGAGGGCCCTGAAGGAGCCACCACATGTGGTGTGCCAGCTCAGAGCTGGCCATGCAGGAATGGCTCACTTGTCACTGGGGGCACATGGAGGAAGCTGGATGGCAGCTGTGCAGAGTGGTCCTAGGACAAGGTAGAGCTGAGCAGTGGCAGACGGCAGCTGGGCCCCACGGAGAGGAGACGGAGACGGTGGGGGTGCTTGTGGCTCCAGTGCAGGAAGCTCTCTTCCCTGTGAGGTGAAGCCCAGTCTACTCCGTGCTCTTAGTTGTGACCCTCCATGAGCACTGTCATCAGAGAACACAGCGAGGTCCTGAGCCTCCTGCCCAAGGCTTCTGTGAAATCCTGTATTCCAGCTCCATCCTCCTGCCACAGTTCTTACGTGCATTACCCCTTTCCTCACTTGGTCATCGTAAACGTCTCCAGAAACAGGTTTTGTGTAAAGTGAATGAGGTCATAAATTCTGGTTTTCTGACAGGCCAGTAAGAGAGAAAAATTCTGTAATGGGGCTGCCTCTCCACTCTTGTGCCCTGTGGAGCTCTGGCTGGTGTCAAGATCTGTCCAGGGAAGAGGGACCATATGGGGGGAGGAGAAGAGGCTGGGGCAGACAGCTGAGCTCACCCAGCCGCCAAGCCCAGGAATTTTCACCAAGGACAGGTCTTCTGGTTTGATTATCTGGTTAATTGAGAAGCTGGGCAGGATACACTCCATCCATCCGTCCGTCCGTCTGTCTGTCCGTCAGTCCATCCAGTAATTACCTTGCACAGAGAAGAGGTGCTTAATTCCTTCAAAGATCGCCTTCTTTATAAGGAGCCTTCATGCAAGGACCAAGAGTACTTGCAATTCCAGTCATAGGGGAAGATTGATTTTCCTGGTAAATAAAGAGCTCCTACAAATCATTAAGAAAAATAAACAGCCTAATAGGAATTGGGGCCCAGGCTAAGAACAAATACCTCACAGGAGCTATAAACAGCTCCAACACCGATTACACACAAATGCAGTCTCTCGAGCACTCATGACCAACGGTGCCAAGATGCCATGAACCCCCTCCCCTGCCTGGTTGCCCAAGACAGGATTGGTAAGAGTGGCACAGACACATGTGTTGTTTCTATGAGTGTGCCCTGCCATAGACACTCGAAGATCAAGTTGTTCGGGCTCCTCTGAGGTGACCTGGCAGGATCTCAGTTCCCGGTGTGTGTCCAGCAAATTGTCTTTAGAAATTGACCTCGCATCTGTGTGTGCAAGATGACTGTTTATGAAGACGATTATTCAAGAAAGTGTCTTCTTTATCAGCAAAGGTTGGAGCTAGCCTAAATGTAAATCTCTCTCCAGGGGATCAACTAAATGGTGTTTTTATACAATTGCGTGTGATATAGTCATTACACATGTATAACTATATTACATACACACACAGTACCTTTATGTGTGGATATGTCTAGCGATTCAGGACGCACTTTGATGAAAATGGGTAGAGCATACAATGGGTGAATGCCAGCCTTATTGAAGGAGGTACACACATGCGCGCGCACGCGCGCGCACACACACACTGTTTGTTTGTCTTTATGTATTTCCCTCTGGAAGAACCAAGTTATGTGAACAAAGGCTGCTCTGGGGAGCAGAACTAATATCCAGGAAGTTGGACAGATGCACAGGAGGAGAGACTTCTGCTCTAAACTACTTCCTCTCTTTTGGATTTCGAATTGTCTGAACATATCCTGTATTCAAAAATGATAATATCATTCCCATTTTAAAAAGGATATTTAAGAGGTTAAGAACTGGGAACCAAGGGATGGAGGAAAGGTCTGTACAGAAGGGATAGAGGCCAGGGACCCACGCTTGGAGTTGGGGGCAGGATCTGGGCACCTGAGACAGGAAACCAGTTGGAGCATAGTTTGGGGTGTTTGGGGGAAGAAGATGGCTGGTGAGAAACACAGGGCGTGAATTCATCCATGTGAAAGACTTTGGGTTTTGTGGCAATGAGGGACCATCTGGAGTTTTAAGCATGGACACGGCATAGATGGGTTATATTTTAGGAGGAGCCTTCTGTAAACTAACTACATGGAGAGTGGTGTGGGGGAGAAGAGGTGCCTGATTCCCCGCCCAGCCTTCGCCACGGTTTGTTATTTCATTGTCAGTAATTCTAATAGCTAGTTGGAACTTTGTAATCTATGGGGAAACTGAGGCTTCAGAAAGAAGCGTCTGGCTTGACCCCTTAGAGCTGAAGATCAAAATTTGAGTTCAGGTCTATGTGTCTGCAAGGCTGAGTTCTTTCTTGTTTTTAAACGTGTGTGTGTGTGTGTGTGTGAGTGTGTGTGTGTGTGTGTGAGTGTGTGTGTGTTTGTACGTGTGTGAGTGTGTGTGTGAGTGTGTGTGAGTGAGTGTGTGAGTGTGTGTGTGAGTGTGCGTGAGTGTGTGTGAGTGTGTGTGAGTGTGTGTGTGAGTGTGTGTGTGTGTGAGTGAGTGTGTGAGTGTGTGTGAGTGTGCGTGAGTGTGTGTGTGAGTGTGTGTGAGTGTGTGTGTGAGTGTGTGAATGTGTGTTTGAGTTTGTGTGTGTGAGTGTGTGTGTGAGTGTGAGTGTGTGTGAGTATGTGTGTGAGTGTGCGTGAGTGTGTGTGAGTGTGTGTGTGTGTGAGTGTGTGAGTGTCAGTGTTAAGGACAGAAACCTTGTGGGAGTCAGTTCTCTCCTTTCACACTGTGGATCCTGTAGGTTGAGCTCACGTTGTCAGGCTCAGTGTCAAGCACCTTTGCCCCGTGACTCTTGTCTCTGGCCCAAGCCTGAATTCTGAAGTTAATGCTACAGCTGCTGGCTTCTCTGTACAGGCTCTGTGTGCCCTATGGTGTTCATAGGCAGGGAATTCTGGTTCTGATGTCTAAGTGCTGTATCTTTATACTGCAGATACACAGCCAGTTCTGGCCTGAGGACGCAATGGGGAGGTCTCTCTAGCTTGCCTCGAGGTTGAGAACTTCTACCTACTCCCTCCTATCATTCAGGGGGCTAGTATCATGGATATCCTCTTTCACAGGGAGAAAGGCTGCAAAGGTCTTGGAGACTGGCTTTTCTCTTATGACATCATAAGCCAGCGGCTGATTTTTCATGGGCAGCAACAGGAAGGGTTAGGAAGCTTCCTTAGGATGGGGTCGGGGAGACACATTTGGCTCCAATTACACCCAGCTTTCTAAATTTCCTGGTCATTTGGTTTGCATTTTCCCCAGAATTTCTCCACATACGTACCTCTCCGATGACAGCCATTCTGAAATTGTGACAATGGAGAATCCAGCAGGCAACATTTCACCTAGGGCTACCTAGTTTGTCAGAAGTGGAACTGGGTCTCGACTGGGACCCACCCATGCCTTGGGCTCCAGATCTTTTCTCTCGTGGCTTATTCTCTATTACTGTGAGTGTGGACACATTTGGTTTCTATGAAATAAACACTCAAATGCTTTGTGATTTCTTTTATAGGCATTAATAAAAAGAAACAATAATAGCTGTCTCTCTGATGACATAGGGATTTGTGCCCTTTGTGATCAAGTGTTGGGTCTTTAGATGCTGGGCTCTGGAGCATCATGGGTGCCTACTGGAGGCTGGATTCTGGTAGCCAGGGTGGAACAATGGGCAGCTCATAAGCCCGGGCCTTTGCCGTGAAGGACAACCATTGGCTAGCTTAATTAAGAGCTGGGCGGGTGTGCCAGGAGAAGAAGGGTGCATTGTGTTACAGGGAGCTGTTGAAGTCAGCCAAGGGAGTTGGGCCTGGGAACCCGAGGCCACCCTGTCTCCTTCTGGAGAAGGCCCAGTATTCTATTGCATACGATTCTGAATGCTGGCTGGGTCAAGATACAGCAGTACTGACTCCCAGGTGGGTTATGCCTTCAAATATCCTCCTGGCTTTTCCTATCCAGGGGAGGTCTTCAGGGTTCCTCTAGGCTCCTTTCTGACTTCATAACTTTGGGTAAATCACATGTGAACTTTCTGAGCCTTACTTTTCTTTCACATGCAAATAAGAGCACATGATGTGTATGGTTTCTATGCCCACAGCATTTGGGGAGGATTAACTGGCTGAGTGGACATGAAGTTGTAGGGTACCAAGCACATGTGGGCCATGACACCCACGAGAGTAGCCACCCTCAGTTAACACAGCCTTCAGGGCTAAACTCTCCCCCTAAACCCTGTGCCTCCTTTCTCTGGGAAACAGTAAGGTCAACTCTTCTATTTTTTTTAACTTTTAAAACATCTTATTGCTTTTTCTAATTTCAATGAATTAATTTTGCAGTTTGGGGGATTAGACTCAGTCCCTTGTCCATACTGAACCATTGTTCTACCATTGAGCTCTATAATCTTAACTATTTTTCTGATTCTAAAAGCAACCCAGGTCTAGTGTAACACACTCCAAAGATATTTTGATGAAAAGGGAAAAGGGATTGGGCAATGCCTCAGTCAGAAAGTGATTGCCTTGCATGCATGAGGACCAGAGTCTGAGTCCCAGAACCCATGTGAAAATTTCATGTACGATGGCATGGAGGGTAATGGCATTGGGGAAGAAAAGAGAGGTCGATCCCTGAAGCTGGCTTCTTGGCCAGCCAGCCTACCCTTAGTGAGCTCAAGACTAGTGAGCGACCCGTCTCAATGGAAAGGTGGATAGTGCTCAAAGAACAAACTACCTGAGGTTGTCCTCTGGTTTCCACATGCATAGGCACACACATACATGTGCACCCCTCCCCTACGCACCAAAATAGATGAAAAAACCTAATATGATTGATAGTTATAACTTTGATATTGTCACCAAGAAATTTAAAGGACTCTATTTTCCTTGTGTCCTTGGTTCCCTCCATCCCCTCATACCCAGTAAATTTGGTTGATAAACTCCTGCCAGCTTCACGGCTTCTATTCCATCCAGTGACATCCCTGATGGGTGGCAGTAATCCTTCCTGCCATGCCTGTAGGCTGCTTCAGAGTCCTCAACACAGCCTCTAGTCAGGCCCTGCTGATCCCTGTGTGGAGGACCTGTGAGATCTGGTCTCCCAGATCCTGCTGCGGAGATGCCAAGGCCAGAAGCTGCGGAGGAGCATGGGGAGCCCCTGAACTCGACCTGGTGCCATTGGCAGTTCCCTTTCTCTCATCTGAGCGTCATAAGCACGGGCTGGCAGAGCCTGTCTCCCAGAGGGGAGTTCCAGACAACTTCAGCGTACTAGACGCCGAAAAGAAGTTCCCTGGAATGCGCGAGTGACTTCTTCATGTGTCACATCCACAGGCATGTGTAGACTCTTTCATCTCAACATGAAATTGGGCGGAGCTGGACATTTCTGAGCAGCAGGGAGACAATGGAGGCTGCTTGCGCTGGGCGGTTATCATCATGGCTCTCTTGCACCCCTGGAATTAGCTCAGACTTCCATTTTACAGATGGGCAAATCTGAGAGCACAAAGTCAGGGTCAGTGGGACCAGGCCATCAGGATCTGTTGATGATAAAGCCAGGCCCTGGATCCATACTCCGGGGTTTCTGCTTTCTTGAGCAGCCCACACAACCTGTCAGCAGTCCCTGAAATTTGAAATATTTCTATAAAGACTACATGTCCAGGGAAAAGTACTCTGTTCTGTCAAGCCTGTCACCACCCCAGCATCCATCCCTGCGTCAGATGGGAACTCTCTCCAGCAGGCTTATCAGCTATAGAGGTGTGGGTCAAGCAGGCAGCCAGTTCCTGGGATTCTGGTCTTGCTGTGTCTGTGACTCATTGGACTTCGGTTCCATCACGAGATGAGCATGTGACTTGGTGGCAGAGAATCGACGTGGCACGGAGTGGGGGAGGCTTCTAGAGTCAGCCTGTCCGGGGTCTTTCTCAGCGTTGCCACCTAGTATGACCCTTCTGTACCTCAGTTTCCACATCAGTTAAATGAGAATTATGTACACTTGCTTCAGACGGCGAAGAATTAATCGCATGGATACACAGAGAGTAGCTTCTGGTAAGATGAAGGTGCAGCAAAATCAGAGGTAACAGGAAGGATTCTGAATCTCAGGCCAGAGGTCCAGGCAGTCAGAGGGGACATGTGACACTGTCCTAGAAGATATTGTGGCACTCATAGTGACCGCTTCACTCTGCTCTCTCTTTAGAGAAGTCATGTAGCTTCCTTCTAGTATCTGACTGAAGTTCAGCGACATCCTAGCTCAGCTGCTCCTCTTCCAGGAAGCCTTCCTAGATGGTTAGGTGCGGGCTCAACCCCCTGCTGCGGGATCCCGCCTCCCTTGCCAGTGCCACCCTTTGGCCTCAGACAAAGCGGGCACCAGCAGCAGCAGCCGCCGGGCTGGCTCGGTGGCTTTCGTGAGGCAGGGGCTCCGGGGAGCCCAGCCCGGGCTGGTCTGCTTTGAATGCTATTTGCATCGCAATAGGCCAGCCTGGCCTTCAATACAGGCCTCTTCTTTTTTGACACAGCAGCTTCACAATCGCCTATTGACCGGGCACCTGTTCCTGCCCCAGACGCTATGCAAATGTCGGCCAGGAGCGAAGCCGCCAGCCCCTCGGGCCATTGTGCATTGAACCCTGATGGCGCCCTGCCAGCTCCCAGCCGGCCTTTGTTCACTAGCTGTGCTGAGCCACCCCCGCCACCGCCTCCTCCCGCCTGAGGTGCCCTGCCGAGGAGCCGCCCGCTGACAGCCACTTGGGTCCTTGCACCTGAAGAAAGGCTGCTCAAGCTGGAGGCCAGCCCCACGCTGAGGCTGGGCCAGAGGCCCCCCGAGGAGAGGAGGCAGGCAGCTCACAGGCTGGGGCCCTTAGCATCCTGTCCCAGGAGACCAAGGAGAGGGGCCTGGCAGGCGGAGGAGGGGGCAACCCGGACCATGCCATCTGGGGGCGGAGAGATTATAATAATCGCTCTCACATCTGCTGAGGGCCTACCCGCCGCCGCAAAGCCCTCTCAGGGCTGGTCTCCCTGCAGGCACACCTGCCTCTCCAAGAGGCCTGGATTGTGCCTTTGGGGTGGGGAGTGAGGATTTTGGCCCCCTGGAGGGAGCTGGCTGAGGTCACATAGTGGGGAGGGGGCTGAAACCCACCACTGTGGACGCCTCTGCCTCCCAGACTTGGGTGTAAAGTTTTGCTTCTCTCCTTCATCTCATCGACCTGTCCTTTAGCATCACGGTTGACTCCTCTGCCCCAGGGTGTAACACCCTGCATGACACTGCCTCAGCTGCCTTCCTTCCTCCTCTTCGGGATGCTTGGCTTTATTACAGCAAGTGGAGTTTTAGGTTGTGCTGGCAGCCACAGCAAGCCAGGCTCTGCCACCCGTCCCAACATACCAATGAAAGAGGCACAGGTAAGGAAAGGCAGAGATCAGTGTGGTCATGCTGGATAGACCAGATAGAGGGTGTCCAGTGGCCCCATCTCTGCCATAACGACATGAGTTTAAGGTTTAAACTAAGAAAGACATACAAAAAGACAAAGGGATATACATAATTGTGCTGTTTCGATCAGAGCATGGTTCTGTCCATTATTGTCTCAGCTCTGGTCTTGGCGAAAGGTCCAAACAAGTCCTTATTAGGTGAAGAGGCAAGTTTGTTCTTGTCAGATGCTGTCCTGCTTTAAGATGCTGCCTCACTCTCCTGGATAATCGCCCATTTTGGGGTTGTCTGTCCTGCTAGGCTCTGCTGTCCCTGGAATTCAATCACTGACTTGTGTCAGGCACCTTTTGGGATCTGAACAGGACATTGTTAAAAGCTGACAGTAAGATACCTCAGTTTCTCTGTGCCTTCGATCTGGGACTGGGGTGGGGCAAGCTAAGTAGCACTGGCTCTAGATGGCCTCTTCAGAGGGATTGATTTCTCCATATGCAAAGGCATGCAACTGCCCCCAAAGCAGAGGAAGCACAAGGGGGGGGGGCAGAAATGCCAGGCTTTCACCCCATTTTAGTCTCTCTGTAGGTCCAAGTGAGGCGTGAACGCAATTTCTGAGTGCCTGCACATAGCATCCTCCACCTCGGACCTGGTTTCAAAGCCAGAACAGCATATTCTGGCTCCTGCTGACATGCTCGTCCATGGTCCCCAGCGCAGATCTGCTGAACCAAAGGCTGAGGTGGCTGGTCTCCAGGTCTGTCTTGAGTTTCCGTGTAGTCTGATGCACAGACAGATGTGAAGACCACCAGCTCCTAAGCAACACTCTGGCTCTCCTTCTCCACTAAGCTTTGGCTGACACCTTTTCCTTCTTCATAGCCCGACTTCCTTCCCTGGGCCACCAGTACCTCCTTACCTGAGCTTTACTGACTTCCTGCTGTTCCTAGGCTTAGGGCACCCAGGTGAATGAGGCCTGCTTTAGAACAAGGGTATGTGGCTTCTGTCTCCTGCCTCAAGACCTCAGAGAGGGCTCTGCCGCATATCTGTGTGCTGTAGGCAAGTCCAGCTAGGGTGGAGGAGAAGCTATGCCAAGGTCACCAGAGTGGTCCAGATGTCTCATGACACACTAGACACTCATGCTTCAGTAGAGCGTCATCTGCCTACTTTGTACGTAGAAAGAGGCTCCTATTTCAGGACTCAGGATGAGGGACTGCTGAGACATCCTGGAGATAGGGTTCACAGCCTGTGAAGTGGGAGCCGTCAGGGACATGTTTCAGACAGAGGTTGCAGCAAAGGGGCCTCCCGTTGCTGGAAGCTAACCAGCCTGTAGCTACAGCAGAAGAGGGCTTAGGTCAGGTGGTACCCCAATCCTCATCCTACTTCTTACACAAACCCCCATCCATCTCTGCCTCATGTCCTTGCTCTACCAGGAGGAGACCTCATGTCAGGAGTGGCACAAAGCCCCAGCGTGACCCCATATACCATCCAAGGTGTCCCTCCCCTCCCCAGCCCTCTGGCCCTGATAATCTTTCACTTGATGCCAACTGCTTTAATGAGTTTGGCCCAAAGCATGGAAATGTGATCTCATGAGAGGCTGGTGCAAGGTTTTTAGAGAGCCAAGGGCTGCTCTGACTCACAGTTTGTCTTCCTCAAGTGCTTTCGGAGCACTCTCTGCCGAAAAGACAAATGAGGAGGGAGTGTAAGTATAGCAATTCCCCTCCAACTAAATTCTTTTGTATGGCATCCAAGGCTCTGCTGGATCTGGTCTCCACGGCCTTTCCAGTGTGCCCTACCTTGGCCTCACTGCTTTGCTATCCTGTCACACCTCCCAGGCTCCGCAAGCATCATAACAGGCAGGGTACCACGTTAACATTCCTTCCCTCCGGGTCTATAGGACTAACTTTTCAAGTTTACAAACTCCCGCAATTGTGAGGACTCTAATTCATTGTGGTCAAGAGGGATCTAGTAAGTGTCTATCTACTGGACTCTGAAAGGGTCCAGGAGAGGAGCTGCACATCTCTCAAGCACTCCCCCTCTGGAAGATGGGCTGGAGCCATGTGTGATGTGATGGCATGAGGTCTGAGTGGGAAAGGAGAGGCAGAGATAAAGAGACCCTAGGGCTCAGAGTCGACCCCCCTGGCAACTAATGGAGGCGGTACATGCGAGGGAGGGACTAGTACTGACCGTCAAGATTGCAGATGTGTTGTCTTCAGATGGTGGAGGAACAGGCTGTTCCCTGAGCTAAGAGTGGGCTGCCCATGGCACTGGTGGAAAGCGACACCCTCAGGGAGGTTGGAATGGACTATGGTAGCCTTGGAGGTTCTGTGCTGGCATTGACCCTTTTGCTTCAGTGTACGTGATGACAGTGGTCTTTGGGTAAAGCCTCCTGTAGCCTTCAGAGGGTGTGAACTCTGCTTCTGCTGTCCCTGTTGCATGGTTGGGCAACTTTCCCTTCTTCACAGTAGTGGTCTGCCAGCCACACTGGTATCTGGAGCAGCAGGATTAGGGGCGTGGGGGGGGGGCACGCTGGGTCTGGTGCCTTGTTTTCTTAGTAGCCTCATCTTCCGTGGCTTACTCCCCTTCTAGGATCTTTGAGGACAAGTCTAAGAACATCTGAGAGGAAAGATACAAGGTGCCAGCACCATACACCAACCCCGACCAGGTGGATCTAGAGCATCCTGGAGGCACAACTGCCTCCCTCGAGAGGATATACTGTTGTCCCAGGTCCAAGAGGTTCAGGAGGGAGCAAATAAAACTCTCTCTCTCTCTCTCTCTCTCTCTCTCTCTCTCTCTCTCTATATATATATATATATATATATATATATATATATATGATGAAGATGGCTCTAGAGAGGAACTGATACACATGCGGACTCACACAGAGATCTGTGTTGATGCTTCTTAGAGGTAACATCCTAGCGTCTATGGATTTCTGATTATGAGGAGAAAGAATGCCAGGCCCAGGTGTTCCAACTTGTTCCAGCCCTTGGTAGAATCTTCTAGCCTCTCCAAGGCATGGCTGCAAGATCTGTTGTTCTCCCCAAGAATAGGTCCTGGAGGCTGGCATGGGGCGTGTCCTTGTATAATTTATCTGGCACTTTCAAGAGTAAAAGGGACCCCTCTTTTAGCTGTACCTTGTTGCCTAGGCCCGGAATAACAGCTACTTAGGAAGCTGAAGCAAGAGGGTTGCAAATTCAAGCCTGCCGGAGCTACAGGGTGGTTGAAGACTGGCTTGGACAACAAGCAAGCCTCCAATACAATAATCCAAAAATAAAAGTAGGACCTGGGGTATAGCTCAGTAGCAGAGTACTTGCCTATCGTGTATGAGGTCCTAGGTTCAATTCTGTCTTTTCTTTGTTGGATGCGGAACCAGTAGCTGGAAGGGTTGGGCTCCATGCTCATCTCTGCCCATGCTGGCGTATCAGCAGGGTGTGACTCAGTGGGCTGGCTCTCACTTTCTTCCTTAGCTGTTCAACACTGTCTAAGAACACAGCAAATCTGAGGGTCACCCTGCCTGCAGCCTCTTGGGGCTGCAGGATGTCTGTCCTTTCTGGTTCTGCAACACCTGACTTCAGGAAGACTCCTGGGATGGGTCTCTCAGGAATCCATTCTCTCATGCACTTACTTCACCCGCTCCTTAATAAGAACTCCCAATAAGAGTTCTTCTTATTGGGCCTGGATGCCCCACCCAAGACTCGCTTCTGTTATTGTGTCACCAAGGGATCTGTAATTCCTTGGTCTTATGGGGAGGAGAGCATGACTATATGCCATTTTATACTGGTGACAGGCACTGTCAGCTCTGAACACCCTGTCCTATATGCCTCCATCTATAGCTACAGAAAACCACTCTCTCTCTGTGGTTCTGTGAACTGCTCCTTGGGAACTGTGATCCAGGCTTCCATCCCAAATCCCCCTCCCCCAGATTCACAATGCAGAGAAATTGTATTTCCTTTGTGAACCAAGAGTTGAGGGAGGATAATGGAGTGGACGCTTCCTACTGCTGTCACAAGGTGTAACCACGCAAATGACTCTCCTCAGGTGCTTCTCTTCAGAGGTGGCTTTCCGTCAAGAGGAAATCTGAGGGCCCTCAGTCAAGCTGGCTTTTGTCTCTTTTTTTGTCTGTCCCCTTTCCTCTCAGTCACACTACTGACCCCCCATCTCAGTCGGCCACCAGAGTTGGAGCCTCCCACTCCGTTCAAAGCTCTGTGTTTGAAGGCCTACTGAGTGCCCAGCTTTGAGCTGAGACCTTTTATGCTTCCTCCTGCCCTTAAAAGAAATCTTGCTTCTTTTATAACTTTTTTTCCACCGTGAGGTTGGGTTTGCCATTCCATTTCCTAGACAGACATTTGGAAGCTCAGTGAGTGACAGGACAGTACCAGGTCTATGAACCAGTGTTAGATGATTCTGGGGCCTGGAGTAGACCACTGTCTCTTTATCTGTCCCCCGCTTTACATTCCCACAATCCTTCAGGCTTACAACATGAGGGGCTGGGAAAGCTGCCAGGTCATATGCTGGGCTCACAACCTCTTCCACCACTCAGCTCTAAAATATCCTTTCTCAGTTCTCTGAACTGCGAGGAGGACAGTCTCCCAGTAGGAGTGTAGAGAAAATCATTTCTTGTGGTATTACAAAAGCAGACTGCCCAGTCTGAACGATCCAGTGCTGGGTGGATCTTTAAGTGTGGCTGTTGTCTTCAAGGAATATTCTTGAATCTGTATAGTCCAAGTGCAACGTGAAGTCAGTCCCTGTACACGTAGCTATGGGGGCTTGTGTGGCTCTCTGAGTTTGACTTTTTTCTTTGATATCAACCAAACAGCAATAATAGCAGCCAGGCCTGACCAGGTTCCATGATCTGTGGGTGTTAGAGGCACCAGGCCACTTCTGGTGCCTGGAGGTAGTAATTAGCAGCAGGCACAGTGGGGGAACACTGGTTCTGAGGCGGGGCTGGGTGATTCTTCCGATCTTCATTTGACTGCTCCTGCTTCCGTGTCCAGAACAGGGGCTCAGACCGCCAGCTGTGGCCTGCAGTTCTGACTGTTCCCCTAGCCCTGCCTGATACCCCTACATGGCTGTCCCTGATGGGATTTAAGGAGAGTGAAGGGGACCCTTTTTTGTGTGTCCCTGATTCCTGAGAACCAGGGAAGAAACTCATGCCAGGCCCTGGAAACTGTGAGCTAATATTAGCCAGGCTGGTACTTAAGGCAGTTCTGGCTGGGATTAATTCCAAATGGGGCACAGAGGTTTTGGGGTTTGGAGACATTGGAGACACATATGCCGTTACTCCAGCCAGGAGAAAATGCCCAGAAAGCAGGAACAGTCTTCTGGTTTCTTGTTCATTTTACGCCTGGCCCCAGAACACATAAATGCTGTACCTGGGGCCAAGGGACAGTGCCGATTTTATTCGGGAGGTCCCTGGTCTTGTGTGGCAAAGCTCTCTCTTCACTTCTCACTGTCCCCTGAATTTCAAGGGAGGCTAAGTAGCCTCCACCCAGCTTGTATCTGGCCACAGAGCCTCCTTTGCTCTACTGCCCTGCCTTTAACAGGGCTTTCCCAGACCACTGAACTGCTGGCATGGGTAGGGCCCGTGTGATGATGTTAGTACCCCCTCGCTGACCCCTAGATCCTGGGAGGAGAACATGAGCCATGTCCCACACAAAGGGTTTCAGGGTGTAAGAAGGAAGATGCAGCGCCTCCCCCAGGATGGGAAGAGGGTGTCACTGGCAGCGAGGTGGAAGCTTGAGCGTGATGGATAGATGGAGTCAGCAAGGCACACATGCAGGGAATGGAGTGTGATTGGCAAGGAGAGAGATCTGCAAGCCAGACGAGAGGAACAAAGAAGACGGAGAAGGGAGAGAGGTGGGTGGAAAGAGAGGAGGAATGTGGGGAGGAATGGCAGGCAGTGGTTTGCTTCTTCTGTCTGACTGGTCATCCAGGGCAGGTGTGGGTGGTGAAGACACTGGAGAGACACACAGTGAAGAAGGGCCCTTGGTAACCATATTCCAGAGTATGGGTCTACCCTGGGCTCAGTCCTGCTTCTGGAAGTTTTCCTAAATGCTGTATGGGAAGAAAAGAAGGTGAGGGGGCTAACTGTCATGATCTAGGTAAGAGGGGACAGTGCTGTGTGGCTGGAGGGGGCAGATAAACTAAGTCATTAGCCAGACTTGTAATCCCAGAAACCAAGGAAGGAAGACAATAAGTTTGAATTTAGTCTGAGCTACAAAGTGAAACCCCCATTCTTCACCCTTCCCAATAAAAAACAAATGAATGGAACTTTTAGCTCCTTGTTAGTGAATAACTTATCAGTAATGGAAAGGAAGACAGAAGGCTCAAAGGCAAATCCTTGCATGACTTTCTACCAAGATTTGAGGAGATATTCTTGCATACTACAAGAGCGTATTAGCTGTGTATTAAGACAGTATGAATTGAATATCCCCACTTTGGAAATTTGATTTTGAGATGTTCTTAAATCCAAAGCTTCTTGAAGGCTGCATGGTACTTCAAGGAGAAAACTCACTCAATCTGGCTTATCAGGTCACAGTCAGAATGTAATTACAAGGAAGTGTTTATACACACTTACCTTCAAGCTATGAGATATTACAGGGAAAATAAAATGAATTTGTGTTTAGGTTTGGGTGACATTTTTAAGGCATTTATTTCATTATGTATACACAAACAGTCCAAAATCAGAAGCACTTCTGGTTCCAAGGACTTTAAACCTGAGCCCATTCATCCCTCCTTAGGCAACCCATGGTCCCCATCCCAGGAGATCACCATATTGTTGCTGAACTTAGTGTGAACACTCAGGAGTCATTTAGCCCAGAACTCCTGGACTCAAATACTTCTCCTGTCTCAGCTCCCCCAGAATCTGAGACTATGGGTGTTTACCAACAGTACGGTGCCCCTGGATGGACCCAAGGATTTCGGAGACTCTCTTTACATTGGCTTCATTCCGAGCATTTCCGGGTAGGCCTGTAGGTCTTCAGGCATCAGAACAAGCAGATAAAGAAAGGTAATCTAGAGTCTAGGGCAGTTTGGGCAGGTACAGTCTCTCTCTGTCCATGTTTGTCATTCCTCCTGGCCTCATGTGGGTCTTCTCAGATTCTAGTTTGAGAGCGTTTTCCTTCTTTATTTTGATTAATAGTAACAACAAATAACATAATCGCAAGGGCAGCTACCTTCCTTAGTCAGCTGAATCATTCAACTCCAGAGACCCTGTCCCAGGAAGAAGTTATTATAGAGGGTATCTCAGCCGGCATGAGAGCAGTCAAGAAAGGACTCTCACCCATGCCAGTATGCTCAGAAAGGAGGTTATTTGTCCGAAGTCACACATCCATCAGCCAGAGTCGCAGGCTAGGTCTTCCTCACTGGCGCATCCAAGCGTCATGTTTGTCTTACTTCGCAGGCTGGATAGATGGGCAGGGTGAATGGAAGTCGTTAGCGTGTGGGAGGCAAGCTGACGGACCCAAGTGGGAGATGAGCTCCCAGGTAGGAGCCCCAGGGGGGTAGCTCTCCTGAAACTTGATTGAGAGCCCAGATTGAGGGCTTGGAGGCATGGCTGATACCACGGGGGGGGGGGGGGGGGCTGACAGGATTATTTATTCAAGGGCCATGTTCTTTATTCTCTAAACAGTGCCCAGGAGGGAGAGTGGGTCAGAGGTGAGTGGCAGGAAGAGCTGCTCTACTCAGGTGTCAGGTTAAGGGTGTAGAGGTTTCTTTAGAACACCCCTCCCAAGAGCCCCCAGCATGGAGTGACTCAGGCTCAGTAACTTTGCCTCCCCAGTGTTCTTGGAGTGTAGAGCCTTCCAGGGCATTCTGAGCTGGTTGTGTTCCAGGTCCTGGACAAAGGATCCAGGGCACTCAGAAGCAGGAGGCTTTGGGTAGAGGAGTGGATAGCTCAGAACAGTTAAGAGGCTTTTGTCCTCATAGGAACTTGCAGCCTCATGCTAGCTAACAGGGTCAGACATGATTTCCTAAAGATGTGGAGTCTTGCCTTACAGATACATCTGGGTATGGTAGGGCTGTCCCTCTGGGGTGAGACTGACATATTTGGAAAATATGGGTTCAAGGAACCCAGGGAAGTTCATGGCCGGGGCTGTTCACTGCAGGTGAGTCAAAAGGTTGTGAAGCTTCTCAGGTACCAGCTGAGGAAGGAGCACATGGCAGGGACAAGCCCCGGCCAGACTCCTGGTGAAGACGGCCAAGGAGCTGAGTGACCTAGGCAGGATCCCTTAAGCATCCCAGCCTCTGCTTTTTCTGCCCTGTGCACAGACAGGAACTAACTCGTAACTCTGCATTTCCTGCCCTTTTCTCCTCTGCCTTGTTCACAGAACCCTCGGCTGCATGGAGAAAGAAAGAGGGGGAAAGAGAGCCTGTGAAAGAGAGAAAGATGAGGTGGGGGAGAGAGAAAAAGGAGGGATGTAGAGAGAGGGAGAGAGAACTGAGGGTGGAAGTGGTTGGAAGAAGACAGCCGTACACAGAGAGAGGATTGGGAAGGGTTGAGAAAGGAGCCTTACACATAGGACTTACATGGACAGAGTGCCACTGTGACCCATAGCAGAGACTGCAGCCAGGAAAAGGTGCAGGGCAAACTGGAGAAGTAGAGGCAGTGAAAAGGGAGGAAAAGTGGGGAGGAAAGGAGCAGAGGTGAGGGGAGCAAGATGGGGCGAATGAGACAGTGTGTGTGGGGGGCGGGGGCAGGGGCAGGGAAGGACAGCATTGGCCCTGAGATTGGCCCATGGTGGAATGGGGCCAGCAGCAACCTCTGGTCTGAGATCTCTCTGGTTGGCTGTGCTCTGTCTAAGGAGCCAGCGACTACAGGCTACCTCCAATAGAGTCCAGTGGAGTCCAAGTCTCTCAGCCTGTTGTGGTTCCTGTGGTCACACCCAATTGTGAGTCCATCCTTGCTCTGTAGAGTCAGGCTTTTGGGGAACTGGTGGGAGGTGTTCAGGGCTAAAGCTGAGAGCGTTCTGTCTGGGTGTTGTCACTTTTGGTGACCCCTGAGGACCAGTGCCATGTAAGAAACTGAACTCTAGTCCCTAGGACAATTAAATCACTGTTTTTGTGGCCCTGAAGTCCTAGGCAGAGGTTGCCTTTTGTTTTAAAGTAAAGGTTAGCCTAACAAAGAGCTCCATCTCAATGCAGCGACTGGCATGCGGGGCCAAGGCTAGAGAGTGGGCCTGGGTGAAAGTGGCAAAGCCTTCCCCTCCAGATGTGGCACCAGCAACACCTCTGGCTGGGAGGTGAAGTCCTGCTTCCCTGAGAGTTCTGGGGAAGAAGGAGGTCCAGCCTTACATTTCTTAGCAGAGTGTAGGCATTGGCCTCCACCCCACCCCCCAGGTCATGGAGTAAGACAGAGTCTTCTATAGCCAAGACAGAAATGTTGGTCTGTGAGTTGTGAGTGTTGGGGACAAAGGCCTCCTTTGTGAGTCAGAATAAGAAGGGATGCCTTTCCCGAACAGAAGTTGCCTGAGCTTTACTGAAGCATGTCCAGATTTCCCTCTGGGTAAAGCACCGAGACTGAGCAGCAGAGCAGGCACAGGCACTCAGCGCTGCAGAGGCTAGCACTACTGAGCATGCTGTGGAGGCATGGATGGGTTCATCTTCTGTACAGAGTCTGGACATGGCAGCAAAGGAGGGCTCTCAGGCTGTGAGGCCAGCACCAAGGCTTGCATTCCCGGGATGGAGATTTCTTGCAGCATCTTCTCCTATTTGAAGGTCAGTTCAGAGCAGGTCTTACAGAGGATCCAGGGAGATGGATGTGCTGCCTCTCTTCAGGCCTGGGCATCTACCCCCTGGAGTCTGCTGCTAGGGGATGGTTGATGAGGACGAGGGTTGGGCTCTTCTAGACAGAGTGAAGGAGGAGATACTTTTTCAGTTCCTCTGCCTGCCTTCATTGTTGCGAACTCCCTTCCCCAAATCCTCTCACAATCTCCTTAGGCTCCTGCTCAGGGCCAGGTTAGCACTGAGTAGGAAGGTGGCAAGACTGGTGGCAAGGAGACAACTGTAGTCTTGAGTCACCAGGGCTCATCATCGCCTGGAGGGGTCACTGTGGCCAGTGGACCATCAGGATCTGTGGACATATCTAGACCCTTAGATGGAGGTATTGCAGAAAGGCTCAGGGACTCTATGGGGTAGTGGACGTGGGTACCTTTTCACTGAAGACTGGGGCTTGGGATGTGGGCCTGAAACATAGACTAGATTTGCAAACTGTCAAATGTAAAAAAGGCATTTGAACTTTGTTCTGAGGGTAGTGTGAAGTTAAAAGCAATGATGATCATGGTTATAAATTTAAGAATGTCTCTGCCAGGTAGGGATTGACCCGCAAGGGCACACAGAGATGGGGAGTGTCTCTGGAGTGAAGATAAAATGGGTAATGACAATGATGGCGGTAATAATGCTGTTTGTTGCTTGTGTGGTCATGGTGATGATGGTGGTGATGATGGCGATGCTGTTGATGATGATTATGGTGATGGTAGTGGTTTTGGTGGTGATAATGATAATGGGTCAAGGTAATGATATTTGTGATGTTAGCGGTGATATTTATGGGGTGGTGACAGTGATGATAGTGATTTATTACCAATAGGTGATGATTATGGTGATGGTGGTGGTGGTATTGGTGGTGGCTGCTGACGGTAGTGGTAGTGATGGTGATCGTTGTGGTGATGGTGGTAGTAGTGAGTCCTAACCGGGATAGCATATACAAGATGCAGGAGGGCTGATGTAATGGTATTTGATGACGGGGCCGATTTGTATTAGGGGAGGTGTGAGGTACAGGCATGACCAGAGTTTCTGCTTTGGTTGTCCCTATAACTGGTAGGATATTTGGGGTGCTGGTCCCATGAACAGTGAGTACTGGGGCATTAAGGTAGAGAATCCACATGCCATGAATATGAGATTCTTAGGAAGAGGGGACAGAGGAGACGAACCAGATTTAGGGTCCTGGCACTCAGACGGAGGCAGAAACCAGGATTTTGAGGATCTCCAAGATTCCCAGGGGCTGGGGCAGGCCACAGCCAGGCTTCTGTTTTCATTCCTCGCCAGGTTCTTGGTAGGGTGACATTTGGAGAAAGGGCTCTGTGCTCAAAAATCTCTCTTAACACAGCTGAAGGATCTGAGGTCCTGTGGGGATAAGAGACCCGCCTAGGTAAGCCGTTGTGGTTGGTAGCAGACTCAGCCTGGAATCAACTTGGTGCTCTGAGAAGGTATCGTGCTGTGGTCCTTACTCTTGGGGGGAGTCAGACTGCTGATGGGGATTGCTCACAAGGATGCTTCCTTCTCCTTTAACCAGCCCAGTCATTCTGCAGAGGGTCCGGTGGGGGAGGAGTCTCCAGCAGAGAGTGTGGAGGGTCGCCTGGAGAGGCTCCAGACAGCAATAGTGTCTAAACCTGGGCCATGACTCCAGCCAGAGTTAGCTCCAGTGAGCACGTGGCCCTGCCGCAGCCCCGTTTGGCTGCAGATGACCGTTTGGCCTTCCTGCCCTCTCCTGCCGCAGGCCCTCACCAGGCCGGAATGTCCTCAGGAAACAGTACCGTCTTCTACAGAGGGAGCTTGGCTTCTGGATTCCCAGCTGCAGCTCCAGCCAGGATGTTTTGCAATGAGCCTGGGGAGAGCATCCATTCCGGGAAGATCAGGGAGTGGACTGTGCTTGCCCAGCAGGGGTCTGGGTGAGAGGGATAGTCACTGCCTGCCGGGCTGGGGTGGGAGCAAGGCAGCTCTGGGACAGCCCATTTCTCAGGGCCTCAGGGGACCTTGGCCTCTAAGCTGTTTATCTGTCTGTCTGCTTGTCCATCTGGATTAGAGGGGCTGGCTTGCTCGCGTTGGTTCCCCAAAGGGGTCCCAACTGCAGGGCAGCTTTAGCTTTGCTTTGGTTTGGTTTATCTTTGAATATTTTGAATATGACTCAAAAGCAATTACTAAAGGAAAAGGTAGCTCACTGCCAGCCCCACTGCCCCTGCTCAGGCTCTGGGCCCCTGGAAAAACTCCCTTCAGCCATTTTTGTTGCTTGTCTAGTGTTCTGTTTGCAAATAGAAGCGGCCATGCTTCTGCCTTTCCACGTCTCTTCCTACCCCAGAGGAATCACGCTATGTGGATGCTTTGAGCTTTATTCTCCACAGGGCTACGTGGCTGTCTGCACAGGACTCCAGTAGGGGTGGGGGCTTGCCACCCACCATCTTCAAACACTATGTGACTCCATCAGCCAGGGCTGTCAGTATTTGCTTTGGAGAAAGGCATCTGTAAGAGCAAGGCTGCTCCTTTTGTGTAGTGTGTCTCTTAGGATCCAGTCCTTCCACACGCTGACTTGTTCCTCCTACCTTCTCATGGAGCCACACTGACAGGAGAGGACCCCCAGGAATTAAGAGGCCAGAAAACATGCCCAAGGGAAAAGTATAAGTGACCAAGTCCAGGACTTCAGGACTTCAGCCCAGGTGTTCTCTCTCTCTCTCTCTCTCTCTCTCTCTCTCTCTCTCTCTCTCTCTCTCTCTCTCTCTCACACACACACACACTGTTGTGCTACTGGAGACTTTAGAGCTATGGAGTCCTCTATTTTCCAGAGCCAAGTAGGGCCTCTAAATCTGGGGAGGGCCAATGAGTGGGTGAAGATCTCACAGTTGCCCTGCAGCAGCTTCCTGAAGGCCAGCATCAACCTCCCACTTGTCCTGTGTGTGAGGGATTCCCTTCTTCCCTGCACTCCTGGAAGAGGGCTTCAAGCCTCCAGAGCCAGACATACTCATGGAAGAGCACCACTGAGCCATTGAGCAGATGTGGTTTACAGACGGGAATGTTGAGGCAGCAGAGAGAAAGCAAGCAATGACTCAAGGCATGGGTGACATCAAGGTGGGTTCCAGGCCCCAGGACTCACATGTCCCCGCTTAACACCCACCCACCCTCCTTACCTGGTATTTCCTCACAAGATTACTTGGTGCTTTGTGCCTGCAGGCTTCTCTGTCTGCTTTAACTTCTCTCAGCTTTGCTTACTGGCTGGTTCCTTTCCTTAGTGTTCAATGGCTACTGTCAGCCTCTGGGGCGTGTATGTGTGTGTGTGTGTGTGTGTGTGTGTTAGATGAAGCTCTAACATGTAAAGCCTTTGCACCATGATCTTGGTGGTATATCATCCATGTTATTTCAGGGTTATATGTCAAGAATTCCACATGCCCTGTTGGACTGTCAATTCTCTTGAGGAAAAAGTTGAGGAATGACCTGAGGTGGCCCATTCATCCCTAGTCTCCAGGGGACTGTGAGACCCACACTCCACCTGCTCTGGGCCACCTTTGGTGAGC
This sequence comes from Arvicola amphibius, assembly GCF_903992535.2. Taxonomy (NCBI): domain Eukaryota; kingdom Metazoa; phylum Chordata; class Mammalia; order Rodentia; family Cricetidae; genus Arvicola; species Arvicola amphibius. The sequence continues at coordinate 30,472,097 of NC_052058.2, read as the reverse complement.
AGGAGACCTTGGGAATCTCTTTCTCTCTGTGAATTCAATTTTCCATCCTGTAAAGTGGGGACAAGACTCTGTTGCTTACTCCCTGGATCACTGAGAGCTGAAATGAACTCATCCTGGAGGTCAGAGGGTGCCATTTCCAGGTCTGAGCACTCTAAATTTTTCAGACAAATCTAACCTGGATGTTTATGGCTGTGGACATGTCTACTTAGATACATGTGTAAATCTGCATTTATTTTGGAGACTAGGGTGATATAGTTGAGTATGCAGTACTTATATATGTTAATTAAGATTTAATTACCTCCTATACCATTTGAAGGGCAGAGAAGGGCTTGATTGTTTTTTCCTGGGTTCAAATCCAGCTGTACTGGTGGCTCCTCATCTGTGTAATAAACTCATCATTGTTCCTGCCTCCAGGCAGTTGTGGAGACTTCTACCTAAATTCTCCCACACAAGTCTCACTGAAGCAGCTCCTGGTTCTTGTGTTAGCCCAGAAGAGGAACGGTCTGGTCCTATCACCTGCCACAGGAATTCCCCCGAGAAAGCCACAGCTATCCCCAGCCTTCCGTCTTCCCGTCTTTCCCATTCCCACCCCGCCTTGTCTGGTTTAATGACATTGGCTGAGAACTTGGTGCTTGGGTGGGCAGCCATGCTGTAGTAAAGTAGTGGAAGGGATTTCAATTGGTCTGGTTGGACTGATGTTGATGCCACAGGAAACTCCTTAGGCTAGGACTGCAGAACTGCACTCATCTTGGGGGCATTCCTTGTTGCGTGCCCACACTTTCCTAGCTGGTGCTTCTTGAGTCGCTGTCAGTCAAGTCAGTCTGGGGACCATCTCTGACAGCCCTTTCCTTGTGGACACCAAATGCGTGTTACTATGACTACAGAGCCTGCCCTAAATAGGTGCTTCTGACTCGGTGTAGCCAGAGTTCCCCACATACTCTCATCTTATTGTGGCCCGTTCTACAAGGCTCTGCAGAATCCCGAGGACCAGCCCAGGTCAGGTGTATCAGCGGTATGGAAATCAGCAAAGCTGTGTGTCTATGGGTTGCCCTTGGGGACAGTAAATGATCTGCCATAAAGCAGCGCTGTTCAGACACAGTGACAGCTCTCGTGCTGCAGCCGTCTCGGGGTGCTTGGGAAAAGGCAGATTCTGAATCGGCCAGGTCCTGGGTGGAGTGGGGTCCTGTTTTTGTCGTTGCTGGTCCAGGGATCACACTTTGCATAGTGAGGTGATAAAGAACCCTCTGTGACAATGACTTTCTGCTCGTGTTCTCTCAGCTGCTGCATTTGGAGACAGGTGACCACCTACAGTTGTTTCTGAATTAGGTCATCAATATACCAGCAGGAAGGGATCGAGTCTTTTCATGCTGGACAAGAAGTCCTGGCAGGGAGAGAATAGCCAGACAGGTGAGAGGCTGCAGTGGACATGATGCCCATTGTTGGGGACAGTAAGGTTCCTTCCAGTCTGTGCATTGTTGGTGGGGTTTCTCTGAAGAGACGACAGTGTCTTACACTCCTGTCATTTTCCCTTTTTCAGCAAATGAGGGTTGAGGTTGTCAGTGTTTTAATTTTTTATTTATTAATTGTTTAAAGAGACATTTCCCCTTTCTTTCTTTGGGTCTGGAGTCATTAAGCAGGGATTAGCTGGATAAATAGAGGAAGTGATTTTTAAACTGTTTGCAAACTTAATGCGAAGAGCCCAGCCTTGCAAATTATCACATCTAATCAGAGGCCCTCGCTTCGCTGCTCCAGTAATTGTCGTGGTATTAGTCAAGTTCTTGTTGTCTCCTCATTAGCCGTGAAAAGGGGACTCAAGACATACTTCATTAGAGTGTCCTGGAGAGGCATCGCTAATACAGAGATGGAGGTGGGGGGACAGGAGCGCGGGAGGTGTGCAAGATGGACGGAAGGCACCACACCCGCATCTGAAACCATAGGCTCACTCTGCTTCGTAGATGCCTCCTCAGCTTACCTGAGAGGCAGATGAAGGCAGAGCTCAGAGACTCAACACTCGCAGGCTATGTCTCGTGTGGCTTTCCTGAGCCATCCCTTCCCTTGTCTGGCCTCAAGTGTCCTCCTCGTGGATAGTGAAGGTGGCTAATTGCTGGCCTCTTTCTGATGTACGTGGACTGGTTCTGAGTGTTGAGGCCTTGGAGGACCACGATGGCTTGCTGTGCTCACTGTCTTCAGCTCTGATCCTTTGGAGGCCATGCTTGAAAGATTGAGGACCCCGTCTTGCCGTGCAGTTGTCTGGTTGAAGGACAAGCACTGCATGGGCTTACTCCTGAGTGGAGTCTAAAAGGGTTGATGGGTTAGAAGGTGACCGTAGAATGTCACCACCAGGAAGTGGAGGCGTGACAAAGAACAGGCAGAATTTTCTCAAAGCGGGCAATGGAATGGTTAGACAGGAGAAGGAAGTTCTGAGGTTTTATGTACAACAGAGTGAAGGGAGGCAACAATACGGGTGAGTAGTTAAGATGATGGTTATCCTGATTTGAGAATGCGTCAAAATAGACAATACCCCGTAAACAATGTATGATTCTTGTGGGTCCATCGCAGATAAAGAAAAAGAGTCATTTAATCAACTAATTTTCCTTTCTCTCCTGGTCCCCTCCATTCCTTCCTCCCTCCCCCCCTTTTTTCTTCATTTATGGAGTATTTAGTCTGGTAATTATTTAAATTTAAATTAATTGAAATGAAACTAAGCCAGATATGGTGGCTCAGGCCCCGTAATCCCAGCTACTCAGGAGGATAACAAGTTCGAGGTCTTCTCAGGCTGCAGCGGGAGTTCCAGGCTATTCTGGGAAACCTCATGAGGCCTTGTTTCAAAAATACAAAGTGAATTCATAGTTGGGGTTTTTAGCTCAGTGGTAGAGCCTGTGCTCACATGGATAAGGACCCAGGTTCAATTCCTAGAACTCTGAACAAACACGATGATAAAATAAACCAACTGAAAAGTCCATTTCCCAGTTGACTAGCCATATTCAGGTGGCTTAACAGCTGTCCTTGGCTGGGGATGCTAAAGGAGAGTGTACAAAGTTCCCCTGGACAGCTAGTGCCTTATGGTTTGACTGGGGTTGCTGGTCAGTATAGAAGTGAGGGGGCGTCAGAACGGAGAACGGAAGCCTCACTTCACGGTGCTCGCACTCAGGCTGAGAGGGAGACTAGCTGGGGGCAAGCACCAGATGACAGGTACCCCTGCAGCTACCTGGCAAAGTGAGGCTCGAGCCAGCGTGGTGACTGGAGTGAGCCAGCACAGCATCCTGGTGAGCAGGCACTCTGCAGCAGGAGGTTCTGTCTGCACTGGTGTGGTGCATATTTGAGGATTAGACTGATGCACAATCCCCCACTGCTGAGTTCAGATAAAGACAACCATCTTGGATTGCTATTCTTAAAGCAGAGACATTTTTTTTGGAGTCACAGTCCTGGCCACAGCTCACTGCTAGAAGGCTTCAGTGTACTGCCAATCCGCAGTCTAGACACTTGTTCCCACCCCACAGCTACGTCTTTTTTCTCATCCCAAACAGTTCTGTGCACCTTGGTTACCTTCAATGTATTAACTATTATTATTATTATTATTATCATTTTAAAGTTTAAGACAAGGTCTCATTCTGTAGCCCAGGCTAGCATCATAGTTGAGACAATCCTCCTGTCTCAGCTTCAGGGGATTGGGGTGATAGTCAGGAACCACCATGCTCAACTATCCTGACTGCCTTTAGCTTTGGAGATTTGTGTTGTCTTCTGCTGCTGGCCTTTACGCATGTCCACTTCCCTGCCTGGAATAGCCTTTCCCCACCATGTACCCACCCACTAGGGAGGTCTTCCTTGACTCCAGCATCAGAACCAGGCCTTCCCATCCCAGCTGATCCCAAGCATAGCCTACAGCTTACAATGGTCCATTCAGTCCACAGCCCCCGTGTAGAGGAGGTGTCAGCAGGACAGTCTCTGGAACTCCAGGCACAGATTCTATGAGGAAGGATGTCGGGGCAATGCTCTGTACTAAAGGGGTAACCCCACAGGGGGGAGGAGTTCACAGAGAAATGGGCAGGGCTAGAATCTGCTCTGGATTGGATGCCCAGGGTAGTGGTGGCAGAGCCCAAAGAGATGGAGCGATGGGGAGTAGAAAAGGAGGTAGTAATGGCCCAGAGGAGGTCTGAGACTGCAGAGGACGAGGGCATAGACTCGTCCCGAGGGAGGACTTTCTAGCCGCAAGATCTTGCATTGGCTTTGGTTCGTGTGCATTAGACTTATTTACAGTGACACTCTGGATAAATGGCATGGGGCTATGTAAATTGCATAGCAGTGGCAGAGGCCTGGCAAACCTGGCCTTGTGGAGCTCAACCACAATGACCTCGGGGGATGCAGACCTTTCTGTTCTGTGCATAGGGCTTTCAGGTGAGAAACAGTTTCTGGGGACCACTGCTCCCATCCTCCAGACCTTCTTGTGCCAGGAGAAGAGGAGGCGTGGCATGGAGTCCAAAGATGGTGTCTTGGGCTTCTAGTCAATCGTTGGGGAAGGTGGCTGAGCCATTTTATTCACAAAATACTGTCTCCCACTTCACAGGCGTGCAAGCATGCCACAGAGCATTTGTGTCACTTAGACCTCTTTTCAGCAGGACTGCAACAAATATACAACTTTGAACTTTGGCATACAGACACCTGCAGCCCACCTCAGTCCTCTGGCTTCTACTTCTCTGCAGGAACCAGATGCTCCTGGGTTCTGAGTCTGGCCAGTTTTATCTGGGTATGGAAGATCCATCTCCAGTCACATGGCTGCCCAATAACATGGTTCACCCTGCTTTCTCTCCTAATAATCACCCAAGGTAGCAACCGAGGCATGGTATATAACAGTGGGGAGTGGGTTAACCTGTAGGTTAGCTACATCTGAATCTGAATTTAGACACAAGTCCTAGCTATGTAGTAAGTCATTCCACTGTCTGAGCCACAGTAATGACACTGTCCAGTGGGGAACTAATAATGTCTAGCTTGAGAGCTTGTTGTTGGGATTAATGATATTTGCACAGTGCCTGCCTTGGAGTCATGGGCAATAAATCCAGCCTCCCTCCTCCCTGCCTTCTCTCCCTTGCTCACTTCTGCTAGGCTTCTCTGGTTTGCCTGACCCTTTGTTCTCTTAGAGCCTTGAACACTCTCTCACCCATCCCTGAGCCTTGGAGTCTAATTTCTCTTTCTCACTGAGGACAAAGGGCTGAGTCAGCTCTCTGGGGGATTCACTCTTGAGTTCCATGAGTCTGGGTGCCTCTGCGCCAGCACTCAGGCCGCTAATGGCCTCAGAATGGATTTGGGGCCCAGCCATGGAGAGTTCACTGGAAACCTACAGCGGCTCTTTTTTTTTTTTTTTTTTTTTTTTTTTTTTTTTTTTTTTATGACTTCCACACAATAGGTTTCCTTTAATCAGGAACTGGCTGTCTGCTTTTCTGGCTTCTGGTAACTTCCTCTCTGACCCTATAAAGGCCAAAAAGAGGATCAATTAGATGTCCCTGGTGCTGAGGGATGAAAAGAGCCAGAGGTGGCTGTGTGCTGCATTGGATAGTGTGGAAGGCATAAAAACTGGCTTCCCTGGGCTTTCAAATGCTCTGCCTGTGGGAGACCCAGTTTCTCCAGATGCACCTGCTCCGTGAGCACGAGAGTTTGGGTCGGGATGACTCAGAAGTCCAGAGAGGTTAAATAAGCCTCCTGAAAAGGTCAAGAGGCTGGTTGAAACCTTCTCTGAATCCTCGCTACACACTTGATCTTCTGCACACCATTCACCTACCACTGGTCACCCGTCTCTGAGACCCTGTGACACTCATTCACAGATGCTGGGTTTCACCATCCCGGCTGCTGTTTCCCTGCTGATCATTTTCCTTCTGTATGAGAGTTGTCTTTCAGCCAGGCTGCAAACACAGGTTGTTTGGGGATGGGGATGAAGGGCAAAGGTCAGGTGAGGGAGTTCTGGCCTCCTGTGGCTTCCAGTGAGCTACCCACCTCTCTCAGCATTGCTCCTTCTGAAAACCTTGGGTGGTAAATGGTCCCATTTTGGAAGTTTTTCAGAGAGAGAGAGAGAGGGGGGGGGTAGGAGGAGGGAGAGGGAGAAGAAGAGGGAGAGAGAGAGAGGGAGAGAAAGAGATTGAGATAGAAATGAAAGACAGAGAATGAGAGACAGAGAGAGAAGACTGAAAGAGATAGAACTAAGAGAAAGATAGATAGATGATAGATAGATGATAGATAGATAGATAGATAGATAGATAGATAGATAGATAGATAGAGTCAACAAACTCCCTCCTGGAAAAAAGCCCTCCTCTAAGTTATTTCTGTATCTGAGTCCTCTTGGTCTGCATAGTCTGATAGGCTAGACCTTAGACTCTTTTTTCTTAAAACAAAACAAAAACATTTTTCTTCATTATGTTGTATGGATGTTTGCTTGCATGTGTCTAATGCGCATCTCGCATGTGTCTAGTACCCACAGAGGCTAAAGACTGGGCATTGGATCCCATGGAACAGTAGTAACAGGTGACTGTGAGCCACCATGTGGGTCTTGGAATCAAACCCAGGTCCTCCAGAAGAGCCGCGAGTGCTTTTAAGTCCAGAACTATCTCTCTAAGCCCAGATCCCAGGTTCTTAAGCTATGGTACCCACCACCACTATCAGCATCTAGGACAGAGATTCTCAACCTGTGGTTCAGGAAACCTCTTTCACGGGTTGAATGACCCTTTCATAGGGGTCATCTGAAACCATTGTAAAACACAGTAATTTATACTACAATTCACAACAGTAGCAAAATTACAATTATGAAGAACCAAAGAAAATAATTTTGTGGTAGGGGGTCATTGTATTAAAGGGTTGCAGCATTAGTAAGGTTAAGAACCGCTGACCTAAGAAGTTGTTAATAATCCAATTTTTAAGTTCCCTTTCTATACTCTGGAAACAACAATATTGTCTTAACAAGCCTTCCAGGTGACTCTCACCAGCCCCACTACCTTTGAGATACTCTGAATTGGATCTCCTTTATGAGTCCGGGTTGGGGGGGGAGACCATTGTGAACTGAGACAATGTGGCTAGAAAAGGCTTTCTCCAAGTTGATTAAATGAGAATGGGACTTTTGGGGGGACTGGTAGGGGTGACAGCCCAAATGTGGGTGTGAGAAAGCAGTGAGCAGAATGGGCCATGACAAAGGCAGATCTTTCAAATCTTATCCGGTACCTGCCAACTTCAAACCTAGAATGACCACCAAGGTCAGGTTTGGAATGCAGAATTGACCTTAGTTGAGTTACTATTGGTTATAGATGTTACACAAATATTTAATTATAGAGGTCTATTGGGTCAAATATCCATCCATCCATTCATACATCTGTAATTCATCAATCCCCCATCCATTTGCCCACCCATTTACCTGCCCTGTCCACACATGCCATGCACCAAATCATTCTCTATCCAGCCACCCATCCATGCATGCATCCTATTCATTGCTTCCTTTTTCTTTTTCTGAGACAGAATCTGCTATAAGCTGAGCCTGAACCTTGACCCTGATACTATTTCTTCTGTGCCTGAAACACCAGAATTACAGGTGTGAAATCCTGACCCCTGTCTTAATTTTTTCAATCAAATAAAACCTTCATCCTCTCAGACATTTACTATGACCTTCTTTTGCAGAGGCTGAAGTAGGTAGAGATACCAATTTGTATACTCAGATACACGAGTCATTGAAAAATCTACTAGAGCTTTCTATGGGGGCAAGCTTATATCACTGTCTAATCTTAGGTAGAATATTTTTGGGTGTCATGGAGTAGGACCAATATATAACTTGAAGCTCTCAGGGAAGTGTGAGCTATATGTGTTCGTTCAATAGAACTTCAGCCAAGCAGGAGGCCCACAAAGGAGGAGGATGGTGTTGTTTCAGGAGCCCCTACCATGTCCCCACCTCTCTTTCTTATGAAATTCCTTAAAAAATGAGAGCATTCATTTTTTATGTGTATTAGGGTTGTGCCTGCATGTATGTCAGGTGTGAGGGTGTCAATCCCCCCAGAGGTGGGGTTACAGACAGTTTTAGGCTGACTTTGGGTGCTGGGAACTGAACAGCCAGTCTTCTGGAAGAACAGCAGTGCTTTCAAACTGCTGAGCTAACTTCTCCAGCCCCAAGTTTCTGATTTAATTTTGAAAACAATACGGTTGGAAGGGCTAAGGAAATTCAGATAGGTAAATGATTTCTTCCAAGGTACAAAGGAAATAAACAGTAGAGACATGAGGGAACCCAAATCCTAGGTCCCCCAAATGCTGTGCTCAGCCTTCTGTGACTTATATTTGCAATATTAGATGTTTGGGGCACATTATTACCTGGGTTCTGTCTGGGGCAAGATGAGGGTCCTGCTGGAATATCCAGGCTGGCATACACCCCTCATATGAAAGGATAAATGTGGAGCCCATGTCCAATCCAGAAAGCAAATTCTAGAAGCCCAAGATTCATTTCCAAAGGGAAGTCATGATGTCCATCACTGGAGGAACAGAGGACTCGACCTCACCATGAGTATAGACTCTGATAATAGAATAAGAAAACAGTTTTTAATATCAGGTGGTCCCCATGAATTCAACCACCTCACGCATGCTGGTAGGTCACTGAAAAGAAAATCAAAACATATACTGGTAGTAAAAACGTGGCTCTTTGAACAAGCTAAAATACTTTCAGCAGCCTTCCATATAGAATTAATTAACATGAACCCAGCATCCTGGTTGCTGCAGAGCCCTAAGTGTGTTGCCAGAATTTAATTATACTTAACCTTTTTTTCCTACACCAGCCCCGCATTTATAATAACTGCAGATCATTATAATTCCTTGGTTTCGCTTGTAATAAACATTAATCACAGATGAACTTCTTTCTGTGGTAATGTGTATGTAATATGTAATTCCACGCAATTGAGTATTAGTTAAAGCTAATTGAAATTATTCACAAAAAAGACACTATTTGTTATTGGATACTGTAATATTCATAAAATAACATTTTGAGCAATTTATGGTAAGGTGGTCAGAATAGGGAGGTATTTACCAAACTGCTAAAAGTTCACTAAGACAAGGAGTGTTGTTGGTGAGTGAAGCCGTTCTGACTGCTGGCATCCTTGATCCCAAAAGTCATTGTGAGATTCAAATCACAGAAAAAATGAGGGGCTATTTTGGGGGTGGTTCTTGGAGAGACAATACCATAGCAATCTGCCTAGTTTGGCTAGACACCCTTCGTGAGAACTGCCTCCTGAGAGCTCGCCTCTGACTGAACTCTGATTACAAGCTCACCATTTGCTTCTCCTAGGGTCAGTCTTTTCTTCTGTAAAATGGTTCTGTAACCCCTGCTGCTCATGGTGATCTCCAGGGGTAGCTTTGAAAAATGTTAACTACCTGTGCAGGATGGGGAGTAGGTTGGTAGGGGAGCGATGAGTTGCTTTGGTTTCTGTTAATAACCCCCATGTCCATGTTATGTAGGTGACCCTAATTAAACTGAGTCATTTAAATAAAACCCCACAGGAATATTGGACGGGGACTTTCTTGGGAGGAAAAGGCAGTTCAGAGGGAGCTGGAGAAGAGTAAGGGAGGGTAATGGGTGGTAGTTCCCACCTGTAATCGCAGCACTCTGAAGGTGGAAGCAGAAGGATTAGAAGTTCAAGGTCATCCTCAGCTACGTGGTAGTTTGAGAATAGCTTGGGCTACGTGAAGCCCTGTCTCAGACAACAGCAGCAGCAGCAGCAACAACAACAAAAGCAAACCAAACATATAAATGACAGACCCTGAACAGACAGCATGGCAGGAGGATATCAGCCCAGATCAGATCATCCTAGGATCCCTCAAAGAGCCCTCCAAGTGACTGAGAGAAAAGGTTAGAGCTTATTCAAGAGCAGGGTGCAGTTGTGGCAAGGCTCAGCGATCACAGGTAAGTGGACATGGGGAGACAGTGTGGATACGGTAAGAAGTTTCCACTGGAGAGGATGCAGTGCCCAAGGAGGAGGGGGAAGCCTCCTGAAACAGCGTGCAGGCCACCTTAGAGTGCTTCCACAGATGCACTGTAGAGCCTGGACTTGGTTTGGATTGATGTAGCGGAGCAGGTGCATCTCTTCTGTGTCCGTCGTTGGTTCTGTCTCCTGCCTTTTCCCTGTCCCGTTCTTCCTCTTGAATTATCTCAGTGTTAGGGTCAAAGTGATATTTGCCCGATAAAAATTAAGCACTTATGTGTGGAGATAGATACCATAAACAAGGCCGAAAGACACAGGTTAGACAGCAAAAAAAGATTCAGAAAAATGGATAGCTCTTATCTAAATAAAGCTTTTAACAGATTGATAGGAAAAAGACAAACACTGGAAGAGATAAATGGATGGGAAACCACACTGGGCTGTAAGTTAGGAGGAAAGACTAGTCCAGATCAATTAAAATGACAAGATACCAGCTTTTACCAAACCTGAAAATGTAGGCAGCCGTCATCACTGGAGTGGGGAAGAGCAGCTACTGGAGACTGCAGTATAATTGGGACACAATCATTTAATTACTAATGGTTAATATGTGCATGTGATTCTAACCCTATTGGGAAGACCAAGGTTACACACAAAACAATCATGATGCAGGGATGTGATGTAGGCCATTTTAGATTCCTCCATGTTCACATATGAGAAAACACTTAGGTAGATTAAGATGTTCTCTCCTGCTGTCACATACTATCCAGTGACCTAGATAGAGGACACGCTGGGGAGCAACGACAGCTAGCACATGCCTCATCTATAGAAGTCATGAAATTGGCAGTGCGTGGTGACGCCTGCCTGTAATCCTAGCACTGGGGAGGCTGAAGCAAGAGGATCAGGAGGGTCAAGGTTAGCCTGGGCTGCCTAGTGAGTTTGCTACCAGCCTGGGATGCATGAGACCTTGGCTCATAAAAACAGAAGCAAACAAGCAAGCAAACAGTACCAAGCAATAACTGCTGCCTACCCAAAGAATTCTGGAAACTAAGAAAACCAATAAAAGATAATCTCCACAAAATATCATTTCAAGAATTTTCAGCACACACAGGTTTTTTGGGAGATGGCTACAGAGGAATACAGAGCCATGTGACATAGGCCATATGTTAATAAAGAAGGACTAGACTAAAATGCAGTTAAGTTTGAATGAGGAAAATGAAAGCAAAGCAAAAGGGAAGACTTTAGAGGTCTAGAAACTTCTTCAGCACAAGAGATTCCCTCCAAGGAATTAGATTGGAAGTGGGAGCCGGTTTTAAAGGATATATTTAAATTAAAAAAACCACATTTTTACTATTTTATGTGTATGGATGTTTTGCCTGCATGTATGTTTGTGCATCACATGTGTGCCCCTGGTGTCCACAGAGACCAGAAGAGGGTGTTGGATCTGCTGGAACTGGATTACAGATGGTTGTGAGCTGCCCTATAGGTGCTGGAAATTGAACCTGAGTCCTCTGGAAGAGCAGTCAGTGCTCTTGGTCACTGAGCCTGCTCTCTATCCCTTAAAGGGCTTGCTTTGTGTTTACCCAGGACTGGCTGAGCTCCCGTTCTGGGAAATGAGGGCACCGGTACTCTCACAGTGCCCCCACAGTCTTCCTCTCACTGCCTGATCTCAGTTACGTACTATTTTTGTAGTTTAAATTGTATGACTTATATTCTGAAGGCATGACATCAGTTTTAAGTCATAGGGAGAAATTTAATGGACCCCACATAAAAATAGTACTTTCACCCACAGATTTGCCAGACCCAAGTCATCTACTTCTATTAATTTGGGGGCAAAGGTGTGAACCCCAGGCCTTGCGTTATACTAGTCAGATTCCAGGTGCGCTCTTTTGACACACTGACTGATTGACTTATGTGCTGCTCAGAATATGGCTTAACTGGAGACTGGTTTGGGGTTTTTGGGACAGGGTTTCTCTGTGCAACAGCCCTGGCTGCCCTGTAAACTTGCTCTGTAGACTAGGCTGGCCTCAAACTCACAGAGATTTGTCTGCTTCTGCCTCCTGAGTTCTGGATTAAAGGCAAGCACCATATTTTTGTTTACTCTCTGTCTCTGTCTCTGTCTCTCTCTGTCTCTCTCTGTCTCTCTCTCTCTCTCTCTCTCTCTCTCTCTCGCCCTCTCCTCTCGCCCTCTCCTCCCTCGCCCTCTCTCTCTCCTCTCTCTCTCTCGTGTTGTGTGTGTGTGTGTGTGTGTGTGTGTGTGTCTGATTGGGGAGGCCAGAAGAAGGTGTCAGATCCCATGGAGCTGTACCTGACCTGGGTACTGGGAACTGAACTTGGGTTCTTTACAAGAGCAGCAACCAACCATTCTTAACAGCTGAGTCAACTCTCTAGCCCCTAACATTTCTTTCTCTGGCATAAAGTAAGGCTGGTGTCAGCAGGCTAGGGAAGGGAGTCATTCCCAGCACCATGTGCTGAAGTGCCAGAGTTCACCCTACCTAGCTGCAAAGGGAGCTGGTAAAGGTACTGCCATGGGAGTGCAATGCATCCAAAGAAGTTGCTGGTTTCTTTTCACAAAGTTTGTGTGTGCATGTGTGTGTACAATGTGTTTATGATGCACATTCATCTGTGTGCTTGTATGCACATGCATACCACGCTGCATGTGTAACTGTCAGAGGACAATCGCTAGTGTTGGCCCTCACCTTTCACCTTGTTTGAGACAGGTTTTGTTGTTGTTGTTGCTTTCCTGCTGTGTATGCCACACTAGATGGCCCGTGAGCTTCTAAGGGTTTTCCGGCTCAACCTGATATCTCTGTAGGAGTGCCGGGGTTACAGACGATTGATCTAAGTGACTTTTAATTGGGTTCTGGGGAAGTGAACTCAGGTCTTTAGGCTAATGTGGCACACACGTTTTGCCGACTGAGCCATTTCCTTAGCCCAGTCAATGAGTTATTTTTTGTTCTTTTTTCCTTTGTTTCTTTCCTCCCTTCCTTTCTTCTCTCTCTCTCTCTCTCTCTCTCTCTCTCTCTCTCTCTCTCTCTCTCTCTCTCTCTCTCTCTCTCTTTCTCTCTCTCTCTTCTTATCTGGGAAGAGGACCCTTAGTTGAGAAAATACTGCCCTTAGGCAAGTCTGTTGGACATTTTCTTGACAAATGATTGGCATGGGGGACCCAGCTAATTAGGGATACTGTCACTTTGGGCAGGTGGTTCTCAGTGGCGTAAGATATCCGGCTGAGCAAGCCGTGGGAAACAAGCCAGTAAGCAGTGTTTGTCCATGGTCCCTGCTCCAGGCTCCTGTCTTGAGTTCCTGCCCTGCTTTCTCTTTTTGATGGGCTGATGGCAAGTTGTGAGCAATAGAAAACCAACTAGAAATATAGGTTATACCAAGAGGATACAGATCTCAGAAGGAAGTAGTGTCTACTTCTGGAGTCTGCCACTGACAGAATTTTGCTTGTGGGAAGATTTTAAACCACAGATACAACTTTGAAAATCAATAAAGGACTATTCAGGATATTGACTTCCTCTTGAGTGGGTTTGGAGGTACTTGTTTGTTAATGGTAGTGCCCAAATCACCTAAGTAGTTAAAATTATTGGCATAAGCAGGTTCCACACACAGTCCTTTCCACATCTGTTGAAGGGTAGTGACGTCATATCCCTCCGTCCATTGTGGGCAGCTGCTCTTGTTTTCTCCTTGGTCTGGATAGAAGTTTGCTGTGTTAATCTGCTTTAGGATCTGGCTTTTGAATTTGTTACTTTTTGTCTTTCTCCCTGCTTTTGTTAATTTGTTATACATATTTATTTCTTATACTTTGTTTTTTTAACTTGTTCTTGTTTTTTTTGATTTCTTGGTTGAAAGCTGCACTCACTGAGGACTTGGGCTCCTCTTTTCTAGTGTGGGCCCTCTGTGCACCACATGATTCCCATAAGTACAGTATTAGGAACATCTAGACAGTATGATAATGCTCCCCTTTTATTCTTTTTTCACTGAAGGATATGTCCTAATTTTTCTTTTGCTTGTTTTAATCAATCGCGTTTGATAGTGCATGATTTAATGTCCATATGTTGAGGAATTCTAAAATTTTTGTTTAAATATCATTTATTTTATGCATATGAGTGTGGTCTGTATGTTTGTCTGTGCACCATGTGAATTCTTGGTGATGTGGAGGGCAGAGAGAGGCACTGGATCTCCTGGAACTACAATTACTGATCGTTATAGCCACCGTTCAGTGCTGGGAGTAGGAGACACACCCAGGCCCTCTGAAAGAACACTTAGTGCTCTTGACCACTGAGCAATCTCTCTGGTCCCAAGATTTTTCTATTTACTGCTTGTTACTTAGTTGTATTGATACTGGGAAACATACTTTAGAGTTTTAAAATACAAATCTAGGCTCCCTTGCATTGATTCAGAAGGTGCCCACTTTAAACTAGGTTTGAAGTTTTTAACTATTGCTACATATTTCTTTATTTTCTTTGCAATCCATCAGTCATGTTTTGATTGTCCTGAAGTTCTGGTATCATGCATATAAACTTGGTGCCATTCTCGTGTCCTTCTGAGAAACTGCTGTCATTGTCTTTGTTACATGGACCCTCTTTTACTGCTGGTAGCATCCCCCCTCTCCCCACATCTGTCATGTCTGACACCAATAAAGTGATTTGATTTTATCTCCTTCTTTCTTTTCTTTTTTTTTTTTGGAATTAGGGTTTGTGTACTGTATTTTTTTTAAATCTTTGCTTTTAACATAGTTGTGTCTTTAGATTTGCAGTTTCTTTCTTTCTTTTTTTAAAAAAATATTTATTTGTTATGTATACAATATTCTGTCTGTGTGTGTGTCTGCAGGCCAGAAAGGGCACCAACCTCATTACAGATGGTTGTGAGCGACCATGTGGTTGCTGGGAATTGAACTCATGACCTTTGGAAGAGCAGGCAATGCCTCTTAACTACTGAGCGATCTCTCCAGCCCAGCAGTTTCTTGTTAGTAGTGAGTGGCCATGCCCAAAGGAGTCGAGAGGCATGCCCAAAGGGCTTTTTTTGGTTGTTAAATAATAATGGTTATTAGGTTTTTAAAAATTACAATATAATCACATCATTTCCCCCTCCATTTTCCTCTCCCCAGTCCTTCCCAACATACCCCTTTGCTCTTTCTCAAATTCATGGCTTGTTTTCCTTTCATTGTTATTACATATATGCACATATATAATCCTAAATACACTAATATAATCTACTCAGTCAGTATAATGATATCTGTGTGTATAGGACCTCAGGACCTTTTGGGTCTTTGCAATATTTCAGGGTCATTTGCAAAAGTTCACTATCCAGTATTGCACAACTGAGTTATAAGAAAAACCTAAAACAAACCTTATAAGATGTTTATTTTTTTGTTCTGCCACATTTACAGCTATCCTGGAGTGTATGAGACCTGTGGGCTTCAGCATAGACACAAATGCAGGACTGTATGTAGCGTGATTATGTTAGATTTGAACCAACCATCTTGCTATTTGTACTTCACCCATTCCATCTGTTCTTGGTCTCAATTCCCTTATTATTATTTCTTTAATTAAAATAATTTAGATAATCTTATGACTGCAGGGAGTTTCAAAGAAATAAATGAGGAGATTCCTTGCACCTGCCCCCAGCCTTCTCCTGATGATCTAGAATCATCATGGTATGGAATAAAAATCCAGGAGCTGAAATCATTGCCTCCATGGATAACTTCCATTTCACTGCTGTGTGTGCACACTCGCGATGTGCCAAGCTCGGGTAATTTTCTCACACATGTGGTGCATATATCGCTTCAACTGACATTCACGGTTCTTCAATGCACTGTGAGCCATGAGGCCCACTGCTCCAATAACCCTGACCTCTTTCTCTCATGTCAAACAACCACTAGTCTGCCTCCTGTTTCCGGAACTGTAGTGAGGGGCAGATGGACCGCGTTCCCGCTGCCCAGCTCCCAGCCACCGGCTAGCTTAGCCCCAAAATAACAACACACAAATTGTATTCTTTTAACACTGCCTGGCCCATTATTTTAGCCTCTTACTCACATCTTGACTAACCCATATCTAATAATCTGTGTAGCACCACAAAGTGGTGCCTTACCAGGTAGATTCTAGCGTACATCCATCTTGGCTGGAGCTTATCGCATCTGGCTTCTCTCTCTGAGGAGAGGGATGGCGTCTGTCTAACTTAGGAGAGGCGCGGAATCTTACTGATCCTTCTACCTCACATCCTCTTCCTGTTCTGTCTACTCCACCACCTAAGGGGCGGTCCTATCAAATGGGCCAGGGCAGTTTCTTTATTAGCCAATGAAAATCAACTCAAACAGAAGACTCTCCCACATCACGGAACCATTCTTCATAAATGCTAAATGTTATTTTACAAATATTATAAACATGTAATTGTGCTGCATACATCCCAAGACAGGCTTTTACACTAACATAATTTTTGATACATTCATGCCACTCTAGTAAAAATTGAGTTTGGTCTTTAAATTTTAATTAATTATTATTATTACTATTATTTTGTTTGGTTTTTGACACAGGGTTTCTCTGTATATCCCTGGCTGAATGGAACTGGCTCTGTAGACCAGCCAGGCCTCGAACTTGAAAGCCATCTGCAACTGGAGTGCTGGGATTAAAGTTGTGTGTCACCATGACTGGCCCACTAGCACTTTGTTATTTATCTGTTTATTTTTTTTAACTGAATTATATTCTAATCTATTAGCAATTTATACATTGATGGACATTTGATATTTTCCTTTTTGGATGTTAGGATGAAAACTGCTCCTAATAGCCGGTATTACATTTTCATTTCTCTGGGATGCAATTGCCAACAATGTTAGATTGTATGGCAAGTGCCTACTTAGTTTTCAAGTCAATTACTAAACTATTTTCCAGAATTACTGTCTCAATTAATAACCCAATCAGCCCCTTGTGAGTGTCTGGGTTTCCCAAGACTGGCATCAGTATTTGGTATTATCACTCATGATTTATTTTTGCCTCAAATGAGGACGTTCTGTGGATCCAGGCCTTCCTGTAAGAGTGAAGACTATTGGTTAGTTTTTCTGGTAACCTTCTGTGTATCTTCAATGAAACGTACCACTGTTGGCTTTTTGGCTTTGCCCTTTTCCACTTTGTTTTTTAAAAAAATATTGGATTTTGAAAGTCCTTTAATATGATAGACCACAATCCTTTGTTGTGTAATTCATGATTTGCTCATATTTTCTCAGTCCTTAATCTATACTTTATCTTCTTTATCACACACACACACACACACTTTGTTTGTTGTCTTTTGACTTCCATATGTGTGCCGTGGCACACATATACATACATGTACACACACACACACACACACACACAAAATGTTTGGAAATTTGGGTGAAGTCTGATTTGTCAGTGTTTGCCTTGTGTGGATCATTGCTTACTTCTACAGTCTGGGGATTTCCCTCAGCATAGCGCTTTACAGTTTATATTTTATGCTTAAATCCACCATCCATGTTGTGCTAATTTTTGTGTGATGTTAGGTTCAGTGCTGGTTAATTTTGTTTCTTTCTTTTGCCTCATAACGTCCAATTCTTTTTGCAGCATCTATTTACATTTTATTAAAACAGAAATAATGGCTTGGTTAGATGGCTCAGTTGATAAATGTGCTTGCCACACAGGCCTGGCAACTTGAATTTGATATCCAGAACTCACCTAAAGATAGAAGGAAGGGAACTGTGCTGGCTAGTTTTATGTCAACTTGACACAAGCTAGGGTCATCAGAAAGGAGGGAGCCTCCGTTAAGAAAATGCCTCAGTAAGGTCTGGCTGTAGGCAAGCCTATGGTGCATTTTCTTAATTAGTCATTGGTGGGGGAGGGCCAAGCCTATGGTGGGTGGGGCCACCCCTAGGCTGGTGTTCCTGGGTTCTATAAGAAAGCAGGTTGAGCAAAACATGAGGAAAAAGCCAGAAGGAGCACCCTTCATGGCCTCTGCATCAGCGTCTGCCTCCAGAATCCTTCTCGGCTTGAGTTCCTGTCCTGACTTCCTTCAATGATGAACGATGATGTGGAAGTGGAATTCGAATAAACCCTTTCCTCCCCAAGCTGCTTTGGTCATGGTGTTTTATCATAGCAATGTAACCCTGACTAAGACAAGAACTTACTCCACAGTCTTGACCTTTGACTTCCATATGTGTGTCGTGGCACATGTCTGCATGTGTGTGTGTAGACACGTGCAATCACAAAATCTAAAAATAACACTATTAATAGTAATAGTTGCTATGTTTCTTTTATAGAGACAGGGTCTCACATAACTCAGCTGCCCTTGAATTATCATATAAGCCGAGGCTGACCCTAGTACTCCTCATCATCTTGCCTCTGCTTCCCAAATGCTGGGAGTACAGGCATGCACCTCTATACTCGATTCTTGCAATATATATTGACAAAATTTTTCCTTCTCCTTTGCACTAACTTTGCACCTATCCTGAATTTCATTGTGTTTGTGTGGGTCTGTTTATGGGTTGGCTAGGAAAAACCTCTGTCTGTGTGTCCATTTCTCTACTTGCACCACACCATCTTAATGTAATTGTAGAATGAGGCATCAGACCTGATAAGCCATTGCTGCTTGCTTTGCTTCTCTTTCTCAAAGTTCCTTTCATTTGCCCTCTTTTGGATCTAGTGTTTTAGAACTCTGCTTTATTGTTAGAGAAGGGAGGCTGCTTGTTGGTTCCTGGCCACCCCAGCTAGCTTAGACCTGAAATAATCACACAGAAACTGTACTAATTTTTTTTTTTTTTTTTTTTTTTTTTTTGGTTTTTCGAGACAGGGTTTCCCTGTAGTTTCTAGAGCCTGTCCTGGAACTAGCTCTTGTAGACCAGGCTGGCCTCGAACTCAGAGAGAAACTGTACTAATTAAATCACTGCTTGGCCCAGTAGCTCAAGCTTCTTATTGGCTAATCCTTACATCTTAGTTAACCCATTTCTAGTAATCTGTGTATCACCACGTGGCTGTGGCTTACCAACTAAAGTTCCCAGTGTCTGTCTCTGGAGGCTCCATGGCTTCTCCCTGACTCCGCCCTTCTTTTTCCCAGCATTCAGTTTAGTCTTCCCGCCTAGCTAAGTTCTGCCCTGCTATAGGTCCAAAGCAGTTTCTTTATTCATTAATGATAATCACCGCATGCAGAGGGAAAATCTCACATCACTTTATCTCTTTCTTGACTGTTTTTTTTTATTGTGTCATTTCAGCCTACCTGTATTGGTACTTTTAAAGTTTGTAATGTCACCTGCAGCTGATCACAGAATATCTTCATCCCATCTGCTTCATGAGTAGCACGTGGACCACAGCAATTCACTTCCTTTCTGCTCTGGATCTTGTTTTGCTTCTATTCATGTTGTAAGCCAGTGGCACATTGTGAATAGTTTTGTTTTAGATGATTGCCTGTTCAATAGGTTTATTTTTAAACAGTTCTAAAAATTTATCACATTTATATGTTTTTTTTTATGTGTGTGTGGATATACACATGTGCAGAGGTCAGAAGGCAAATTGCAGGAGTCAGTTCTCCGCTTCCACCATGTGGGACTCAGGGTTTGAACTCAGGTCATCCGGCTTGGCAGCAAGTGCCTTCACTTGCTAAGCCATCTTGTTCTGACTCAACTAGATTTAAATAAGAAAATTAACTTTAATGTTTGCAGAGGTTGTAATGCCCAGGACCACTTACTTTCTTGTATAGATCTCAATTTCTCCACATGTTGTTTTCATTTCTCCTGGATGATTTTCTTTTTCTGTTTCTTGCAGGATAAGTTCCATTGTAATAAAATTCTTCAGTGTTTTCTGAAAATATCTTTGCCTTGCCTTCACTTTTAAAGGACATTATTGCTGGGTATAAAATGGACAGATTGACAGGGCTTTTCTTTCAGAGCTGTGACTTGTATCTGTGTCTCTTTTAGTTACCTGATTTCTGATAAGAAATCTGTTGCTTTTATTATCTTTATATATGTTCTTGTCTTCTGGCTGGCTGCCTTTGGAATGTCTATTTCTCTCTCTGATTTTTAGTTACTTTATTATCACACGGCTGGTGGTATTTGTCTTGTTTTCCTGTGCTTGGATTGTTGAGCTTCTTAGATCTTGTATTTTTTTAAAAGATTTGAAAATGTTACAGCATTAACTCATTCCTTAGTTTCCCCCATTTTATTATCTGACTTGGCTTCATGTCTGTTAAGTGTCTTCATTTCTTCCACAGACCAGTTATACATTCTTCTTTTTAAACCTTTAAGGTATTTTTTAAAGTATTTGCCTTATTTTAATTATGTGTATCTTTGTGTGTTTGTGGTAGGTATAAGCATGTGATAGTCAGAGAGGGTGTGTATTGCCTGAAGCTGGAGTAATGTGGTATTGAGAACTAAATTAGGGTCTACTACTGATCCATCTTTCCATCCCCAAAGCTTTACTTCTGAATGCTTAAGTTTGGAAAAGCATATAATATGCTTTCTATTTTGGACATGGTAATTTTTATCTCTAGAATTTTTATTTTTATGGCATTTAGATCAACAGTCTTCATATCTCTTGTTTTTTTTCTTGAACGTATGGGATCCAGTATCAGCATAACATTAGAATGTGTTATAACATTAAGGTTTTGTGTATTAATTCTATCTGTATCATTTCTAGATCAATTTTGATTAACTCCAGTTTCTTTTTTATTGATTTTATTGAGCTACACATTTTTCTCTGCTCCCCTCACTGCCTCTTCCCTCCCCTTAAGCCCTCTCTCATGGTCCTCATGCTCCCAATTTACTCAGGAGATGTTGTCTTTTACTACTTCCCATGTAGATTAGATCTATGTATGTCTTTCTTAGTGTCCTCATTGTTGTCTAGGTTCTCTGGGATTATGGTTTGTAGGCTGGTTTTCTTTATGTTTAAAAACCACTTATGAGTGAGTACATATGATAGTTGTCTTTCTGGGTCTGGGTTACATCACTCAAGATGATGCTTTCCAGCTCTATCTATTTGCCTGCAAATTTCAAGATGTCATTTCTCTGCTGTGTAGTACTCCATTGTGTAATGTACCACATTTTCAATATACATTCTTCAGTCAAGGGGCATTTAGGTTGTTTCCAGATTCTTTTTATGACAAACAATGCTGTTATAAGCATAGTTAAGCACATGTCCTTGTGGTGTGATTGAGCATCCTTTGGATATATATCCGAAAGTGGTATTGCTGGGTCTTGAGGAAGGTTGTTTCCTAATTTTCTGAGAAAATCACCATACAGATATCCAAAGGGGGCTGTACCAGCTTGAATTCCTACCAGAATTGCAGGAGTGTTCCCTTTACTCCACAACCTCTCCAGCATTAGTTATCAGGATTGTTTTGATTTGCATTTCTCTGATGACTAAGTATTTTAAGCATTTCCTTAAGTGTCTTTCAGCCATTTTAGATTTCTCTGTTGAGGTCTATACTCCATTTTTTTATTGGGTAATTTATTCTTTTCATGACCAATTTCTTGAGTTCCTTGTATATTTTGGAGATCAAACCTGCGTCTGATGTGGGGTTGGTAAAGATCTTTTCCCATTCTGTAGGCTGTCATTTTTGTCTTGTTGACCATGTCTTTTGCTTTACAGAAGCTTGTCAGTTTCAGGAGGTCCCATTTATTAATTGTTTCTCTCAGTGTCTGTGCTACTGGTGTTATGTTTAGGAAGTGGTCTCCTGTGCTAACGCATCAAGTGTACTTTCCACTTTTTCTTCTGTAAGGTTCAGTGTGGCTGACTTTATGTTGAGGTCTTTGATCCATTTGGACTTAAGTTTTGTGCATGGTGATAGATATGCATCTATTTTCATTCTTCTACATGTTGATATCCAGTTATGCCAGCACCATTTGTTAAATATGCTTTCTTTTATCCATTTTGTATTTTTTGCTTCTTTGTCAAAAATCAGATGTTCATAGTTGTGTAGATTAATATCAACATCTTCACTTTGGTTCCATTGATCCTCCTGTCTGTTTTTATATCAAAGCAGGCTGTTTTCAGTAGTATAGCTCTGTAGTAGAGTTCAAAGTCAAGGATTGCGATGCCTCCTGAAGTTCTTTTATTGTGCAGGATTGTTTTGGGAATCCTGGGTTTTTTGCTTTTTCATATGAAGTTGAGTATTGTTCTTTCAAGGTCTGTGAAGAATTTTACTGGGTTGATGGCCATTGCATTGAATCAGTAGATTGCTTTTGATAAGTTTGCCATTTTTACTATGTTAATTTTACCTATCCAAGAGCATGGGAGATCTTTCCACTTTCTGGTGTCTTTTTCAATTTATTTCTTCAAAGATTCAAAGTTCTTATCATACAATTCTTCCACTTGTTTGGTTAGAGTTACTCTGAGATATTTTATGCTCTTTGTGGCTACTGTGAAGGGTGATGTTTCTCTGATTTCTTTCTCAGCTCATTTATCATCTGTGTAAAGGAGGGCTACTGATTTTTTCTTTAGTTAATCTTGTATCCTGCTACATTACTGAAAGTGTTTATGAGTTGTAAAAGTTCCTTGGTAGAATTTTTGGGGTTGCTTAATGTAAACTATCATATCATCAGCAAACAGTGAGAGTTTGACTTCTTTTTTCGATTTGTATCCCTTTGAACTCCTTTTGTTGTCTTATTGCTCTAGCTAGGACTTCAAGAACTATATTGAATAGATATGGAGAGTGGACAACCTTGTCTTGTTCCTGATTTCAGTGGGATTGCTGGAAATTTCTCTCCATTTAGTTTGATGTTGGCTGTTGGTTTGCTGTATATTTCCTTTATTATGTTTAGGTATGTTCCTTGTATCCCTGCTCTCTCCAAGACCTTTATCATGAAGGGATATTGTATTTTGTTGAAAGCTTTTTCAGCATCTAATGAGATGATCATGTGGTTTATATTTTTTAGTTTGTTTACATGGTGAATTACATTGACAGATTTTCTTATGTTGAACCATTTCTGCATCTCTGGGATGAAGCCAACTTGATCATGGTGGATGATGGTTCTGATGTGTTCTTGGATTTGGTTTGCCAGTATTTTATTGAGTATTTTTGCATCAATGTTCATGAGTGAGATTGGTCTGTAATTCTCTTTATTAGTAATGTCTTTATGTGGTTTGGGTATCAGTGTAATTGTAGGCTCATAAAAAGTGTTTGGCAATGTTCCTTCTGTTTCTATTGTGTGGAACAATTTGAGGAGTATTGGTATTAGTTCTTCTTTGAAAACCTTGCAGAATTCTGAGCTGAAGCCATCTGGTCCTGGGCTTTTTTTGGTTGGGAGACTTTTGATGACTGTTTCTATTTTTTCAGCAGTTATAGGTCTATTTAATTTGTTTATCTGGTCTTGATTTAATTTTGGTAAGTGATATTTATCCAAAAAGTTGTCCATTTCCTTTACATTTTCCAATTTTGTGTAGTACAGTTTTTCAAAATATGTCCTGATGATCCTCTGTATTTCCTCCATGTCTGTTGTTATATCCCTCTTTTCATTTCTAATTTTGCTAATTTGGACATCTTCTCTCTGCCTTTTGGTTAGTTTGGATAGAGCTTTGTCTATTTTGTTGATTTTCTTGAAGAACCAACTCTTTGTCTCATTGATTCTTTGTATTGTTTTCCTTGTTTCTCTTTTGTTGATTTCAGCTCTCAATTTGATTATTTCCTGCCATCTAGTTCTCTTGGGTGAACTTTCATTTCGTGGTGGCCTAATGTGGCAACCTGACATTATGTCACAAGCTTACATTCTTCATTCATCCATCTCAACCCATGGCTTGGGTGTATCACATCATTGCAGTAGAAAGGGTGTGTGTGCACAGTGCAGGAAGATATTTTGAGAAAGATCCCATTCAGGTAACTTTTATTGTAGTTGCTCCTCTTAATGAGCTGTTGTCATTAAGTTCTTATTGTGCCTAACTGATAAATTGTCCACAATCATAGTTGTATATATAGAGGAAAGAACATAGTATATTTAAGACTTGGTACTGTCCACAGGGCTAAGCATCTCCTTGGGGTCTTGGAAAGAAGTCTCATGGATTGGGGGCAACTATAGCCCATTTCAAGGTTTCTTTGTACCCATAACCCCTTTTTGTTAGAGATTTTTACACAGCTATTGGTATTCATGTATATAAAATAGGCAAATAAATGAAAGGCAATTCTAGTAAAGCAATAGATTTAAAATAAAATTTACTTTAAAGCAATTCTTTTAGATGCACAATTTTTAAGATACCTATTAAAAAGAAAGCAAATTAGCATCCCAATGAGATGGTAGGACTGCTTCTTCTTACATAAACCACTAAATCATGGCTGACTATTTGATACTGCAGTGTGTAGAGAATCTTCAGCTGGCTTCAGGGCTGACAAATATTTTTGATTTTACAATTGCCAGGGGTGGTGGTCCATGTCTGTAACTGTACTACCTGAAACTGAGGTCAGAGGACCAGAATTTAAGGTCACCTGCAGCTTTATTGCAAGTTCTAGACTAGCCTAGGCTACATGAAATCCTGTCTCCAAAAAAAAATATCAAATGAAAACTAAAATAAAAAAGCAATTGTTGATACTGAGAACACCATTTCACATAAATACATAGTACAGAATAGTAAGCTTATATCTCAGGCCATTTAAGAAATTGTTGAAAATGCTTTCTAACCCTTAGCCAAATTCCTGTATTGATTTTTAGTGAAAACTAAATCAAATAGCAATTTGAAAAATCAAACAGTCTAAGACAATGGAATTCAAAGATGGGCTCACTTGAACTTACCGAGATGCGGTGATGGGAAAATAAGAAAAGTCTTTGTTTTATGTAATTAAATCAGGATGTTTCTATAAAAGCAGAGAACTTTGCACAATAAAAACTCCACGGCTTACAGCGTAGAATCATCTGGAATCTGAGCAGAGGGGGTTGTAGGCAGCATTCATTGGCATCGTATGCCAACATGTGCAGTGCGCAGTGTGCGTGAGTGTTTGGGGAAACAAGGTGGAAGCTGGGTCACTGTGTAACACAGGCACATGCTTTCAGAAATATGCCCGACTCACAACACGTTGAGTTTCCTATTGGTTTGTGTTCATTGTGTGTGCAGGAAGCTTTTACTGTTGCTCAGTTTTCCACAACCCCCTCATTCGGTTACCCAGTGCCACACGGGATGTGACCCAGTGTGAGGAGCTGTGCGCTAGTTTACTTTCCTATTTTCTTCCTGGCAGGTAAAGACCTCTTTGCAGCCTCCTGGCCTGTGTTGTAGCCTGGGAGGTCCCCTGCAGGGCAGAGGCCACCAAAAGTCCAACTGCTTCACTTTCCTTCCTTAAAGAATCACTGCCCTCGGCCTGTTCCATGACTTGGAAGCTATTGCTTCAGGAATTTGGGGGAGGGGGTTCATGGAGGGGCAAATCTGATCCTTCTTACTTCATTTTGGCTAACTACTGAAATTGTATTTATTGCGTTCTCATCTGTTCTTCAGAATCTTATTTTTATAAACTTGTTTTTCTCAATGTAGTGGAGGAAACTTACCTATGTGAATCTTGTCCTTGCATGCTGAACACTTTATTGGCTTTCTGACTCACCTTTCCCTAGGTGATATCTGCATAGTTGCTATGTCCATTTCTTTAATCTCTTTTCTACCTAACACAGTTCTTGCCTGTGGAATAGTGAGTGATTTGCCTTAACGAGGATCCCACTCAATCCAAAACCTATTTAGCTGTCTCTCTGAACTACTTTAGAAGGGTCAGGTGTTTTATGGTATCAATTCAGGAGTTAGGAATGCAGGCCGCAGTGAGCAGCAGCTTTAAGGGAGAAAAATCCTTCCTTCAGGGACATCTGGTTTTTAAAAAGAAATATTCTGGGAGCTAGAAAGCAGGGAACTTTGAAGTCAGTTTTGTTCACTGCTGTATCACATGCCTCTAAACCAGCAATGGGCATACGTTCACTCTTCGGCAAGGCGGAACTGGAGAATAAGTGAAGTGCACACACTTGTTCTAAGGCTCATTGTTCCGGGACATGGAATGGATGAGCAAAACATTTAAGCATCAGTCCAGTAAAGAGCTGTGCAGGAGGGCTGGGAAGGGTTGATTTTCCCTCTGCGTAAGTTCTTCAGCAGAATGGTTCTGACAGGTGTTGTGATTTCTTCTGAAGTAACTCGGGAAGACTCAAGTTCTAAAGACTTAGAAACTTTGGAGGGGAGACTCTTTAGGGTTCAGGAAGTAAACAATTCAAAAGCTCCAGGAAGTCCCTGAAACAGACTAGATGCTACTAAGTCCCTCTGTTTTCAAGATCATTGTCTTAAAGTTTTACTGCCTTGAAGAGACACCATGACCATGGCAACTCTTATGAAGGAAAACATTTAATTGGGGATGGCTTACAGTTTCAGAGGTTTGGTCCATTATTGTCGTGGTGAGAGGCATGGTGGTTTGAGGCAGACATGGTGCTGGAGAAGGAGCTAAGAGTTATGCGTCTGGATCTTCAGGAGACAGAAAGAGATTGCCATGCTGGACATGGCTTGAGTATCTGATACCTCAAAGTCTGTCCCCAGTGACACACTTCCGCCAATAAGGCCCCACCTCCCTATGGGCCTATGGGGGCCATCTTTTATTCAGACCACCATAGTCATATAAACAAGAAGGACTGCTAAGGAGTCTAAGACTAGTCAAACTGCCTAGACGAGAGTCTCTGCAACCTGCCCAGTTGTCTGCAGGCTGTGCAGTGCACTTCAGGGCTCCAGCTCTCACCAGTCAGCACCTATGCTGACTCCTTTGACATCAGTTCTGCCGTAAGTGACCCCTCACTCTCATACTCCCCCAAGGAATCTCAGTAAGCTCATTGGTTCGTCAAGTTGGATGTTGGTGGTCATCCTTACTTTTCCCCTTCTGTTGTCTGTTCCCTATCTGGTGCGAGCAGATGCTTGTTCATGTCTCCCCAGGAACAGTGTCACACAGCAGCAGAATGATGTGGGCAGAACTTCGGATCCAGGCAAGAGCACACCAGACAATGGGAGAATCTGCGGCCTCTTACATGGGAAGGTTCTCTTTGGGCTTAGCACAGCTAGGGAATGCTTCCCACTGGAATCTTTTATCCATTATATATCTTTCTTCCAGCTCTTCTCTGGAATCTTGTCTAAGGGAAAATTAACGAGCTCATGTGCTCCCCCCCAGCCAGGTTCTGGTGGCTGCCTTTACAGGTAGCAGTGCTTGTCTGATAGGCTACTTCCCTGAGGAAAGGGGAGAGGACCATGCCTCTGCTGGAACTCTCTGCTCCCTGAGTCCATGGTTCGTATTATTTGTCAATTTGACAGAATCTAGAATTACCTGGGAGAAAGGCCTCTGGGCATGCCTGTGAGGCATTATCTTAATTACCTTAATTGAGGTAGGAGGACTGTCCCACTGTGATTGGCACTGTTCCCTGGCTGGGATCCTGGAGTGTATAACCAAAGAAGGCAAGCTGAGCAGCAGGATGCATGCATTGCTCTCTGTTCATGCTAAGGAATAAGATACAAGCAGCTTCTTCAAGCTCCTGCCTTGATTTCCCCACCGCAAGGGACTGTCCCTTGAACTGTGAATTAAAATCAATCTGTCTTCCGTGAAACTGTTTCTGTCTTGTTACTTTAGTGTAGTGACAGGAAGAGAAACTAAGTCCCCACGATGTGACCAGGAGGGCAGGCACAATACCTGCCTAGCTTCTCTTCCTCAGGCCCCAGTGGCCTGTTGGTTTTGGAAGCCATGGGCTTCAGAGAGTCTGTGTTAACTACTCTCGTATGTTTATCCTTCCTCCAGTGTGCTTCATTTAGATGCCTGTTGTCCAATCTCTAACATTTTCATATACTTTTATTTAGTATCTAGACTCCATGTAGTATTTGCTTTGATGTCCTATTATCTCTCAGCCTCCTTCTGAGCTGATGGGCTAGAGGAGCCACTGGTGCCAGGCTCCAGGCACGCTCCTTGGGCTCCTGGAGCCTGTCTGGCAATGGAACTGAGGGAGAGGAAGGCTGGAGTGGCAAGCTCCTAGGAGACTCCCACTTAATAATAATATGACTCTGACCCTAGCTGCTTTCTCGGGGTGTCTGCCAAAAGTCACAGTGGGGTCAAATTAATTGGCTGAGGAGGCCTGAGTGCAAAGGCAGAAAGCAGCTGGGCAACTGTCTAATGAGACAGAGCCCAGCAAAGGTGTTGGGGTTTCCGTCAACATCCAAGACCTTGAGAAGAATGATGAGCTGTCTGTGGCATACAAGAGAAGTGATTGCACCTCCAGGGGCCTGACGTGTGACAAAGGGCCAAAGAACTGAGTCCATTTGACTGCAGTTGGGCATCGTGAGCCAGGGAGAATGCTCTGAAGAAGACCCAATAGGGAGAGTGGTCCAAGAGAAATGGATTCTACAGGGGAAGAAAAGAGCTGGGGACTGTGAAGAAGGGAGGGAGAAGCCTTGGAGAAGAGATGTTTTGTGGGTAGGGGGAGATCTTCCAGAGCCTTGTGAGGCTCCAAGGTCCATGGAAAATGAAGGTCCCAAGGTCAGGCTTGCTGTATCCCTCAGTATCATGTGCCCATAAGGTCAGACCTGGGGAAGGCCACAGTGTCTTCCCGATAGCACACACTGGAGAATAACACATATAATCACTCAAGTGGCCTTTTCTTCCACTGCTTGGACCTCAGCAGAATGCACAGCTAACTCAGGTCACTCCCAGAACAGCATGTTCTCTGCATAAGTTGAGTATACCAGAAAGACTGCTACTTTATAAGCCTCAAATAGGCTAGAAAGGACTGCTCTGGGATACGGTTATTTAAAGATGGTTAAATGCTCTTTAAGAAACCACTGCCTTAGTACCTGCTTTTATTCCCAGTGCCAATGCCTCTGGCTGCAGAACCCGCTTTATGTTGCATTTAATAGAAGCAATATGCCCCTGGGAAATGAAGCTCTGAGGTCCCAGACTGAGCCTTCCAGGAGTTCCAGGAGGTCGAACTGTTGAGGACGTGCTTCCAATTCCACTTCCAAAATTGCAGTGTAAAGCTCGTCAAAGAAGAGATGAAATGAGGATAATCATAATAGTCACAGGGAGGCCCGTGCTTCTGTACCACTTAGAGGTCAGAGATGCTTTCACAGCCATTAACCGCTTGCCCTCAGAACATCCTCGCCCATCTCAGTGGGTTGTCAGGAAAATCAAAGGTTTCCCCCAGGAAATGAGACTACTGGCATGCCCCACTTTAAGCAAAACCTGCTGGGATCATTTAGGTAAAGAAAACCTGCTCCACAGAGGAATTTAACCGGGCTATTTGGAATGACCATTCCCGCAGCATGCAAAGCAATAAGAGACAATTTACTAGAATGCTTGATTGATTGACATCTATCTTGTTTAGGACCAGCTGCATGTCTGCAGCATCTCTTGGGTGCTGGTTGTGGTTATTGGTGACGGGAGAAGGCAGTGATGAGTCCAACAGAGTCTGAGATAGGAGAATTTTGTGTGTGTACATATTCTGATCTTTTTGTTGAACACACAGATGTCAGAAACTGCCTTCTAGGGGCTGAAGAGATTGCTCAGTAAGCAGAGGGATCATTCCAGAACCCATGTAAAAAGCTGCTGTGGTGGCATGTGAATGCTTAAAATCCTGGTTCTGGGAAGGTGGAGACAGTAGGGTCCCTGGGTCTTGCTGGCCAATCAGCCTACTTAAGCCAATGAGTCCCTGGTCAGTGAAAGACCCTGTCTCAAAGACCATGTTGGGCAAGGTCCTGAGGGATGATGCCACAGTGAAAGTTAAGTAACTTCTCCTCTCTTCTACTTGCACAAACAGACAGACAGACAGACAGACAGACACACATGCACACCTACACATATGTAAACACATTCACACAAACAAGAAACTGCCCTATAAGCCTAAGATGATCCGTGGTGAGAACACCACTCACCACTCATACTAGGATGGAGCCCTTCTCTGACACCTCAGTCGTAGAACTGGCACCAGAGGCTGTCCTTTACAGAGTGCACAGTTGCAACGTTAACACTCAAACATAGCCCATAGTCATGTTTGCTCTCTGGAGAAAGCTGCCTTCACTGAGGGAGAAGGATAAACTCTCTCTCTCTCTCTCTCTCTCTCTCTCTCTCTCTCTCTCTCTCTCTCTCTCTCTCTCTCGCACACACACACACACACACACACACATACACACACATGGACAGGGACTATATAGACCAGAAAGGGGGAGGGTCCTGTTTCCTCCTGGGCTGCCTTCCTGGACCTCATGGTACCATTCTACCTATGGATGTACTGACTGTGCAATGATCCAGAAGCTGCTTCAACCAGGGTTTCCTTTCCTCACAGTCAAAGGCATCGCTGGTAGACTCCGCTAAAGGGAAGCAAGATGCACATGCATTTGCAAAGGCGGTTCAATATGTGTGTTTAGAGTTGGGCTGCAAGCAGAGGAAACAACCGCAATTGGAAATACACAAATGCTGACCCAAGGGAGATCAGTTAAATCAATATTGGAATGCATCTGCTGTGGTCTGAATCTGAAACATTTTATACAGGCTCATGCCTTGAATCCTGGATTCCCACCTGTTGGCACTGTTCTGGAGAGCTGGCTAACATTTGGGAGGTGGGGTCTGACTGGCAGAAGTGGGTGGGTCTTTCAGGTTATGCCCGCCCCTGGTTTCCACTGCTCTTTCTGCTTGCTGGTCAACCAGGATGCCCCACCGCACGCTCCCATGGACATATCTTCCCCACCACATTAGACTGAAGTCCTAAAAACAGTGAGCCAAAAGCAAAAACAAAAACAAAAACCTTTCCTCCATTATGGAGTTTCTGTTAGATATTTACTGTATAGATATAGTACAGTAACTTGTACAGAAATCCATCCAAGAATATATGATGCAACTAAAAAGAAGACGTCTAGTTTTCTCTTCTGATAAGGAGTGCTGGGTTTTCTGAGTTGTGCATGGAATGCTGGCAATGGTATGCAACATCAGGACCAGACAGGCTGCTCTGGGGTGAATGGGATATGAAGTGGTGTATTAGCCACTTTTCTCAGGGTTTGTTTTGCCTCTTAGTCTGAGTATAGTTTATCATGGCCAGTGAGCCAGCAGAAACATGAGACCTCTGGTATCTACAGTCAGCAGGCAGAACAAGAGGAATCCTTGTATTCTGCTTACATTCTTCCTTTTATTCTGTCTAAGATCTCAGCCCAAGGAATGGTGACATCCACCTCAATTAACTGACTTGAGTCTTCCCACCTTAATTAACTGACTCTGGAAACTCCTGATATAGAATTCTCATCTCACATTGATTTCTAATAGCTCAGATGAGATGTGGTAGATGGCCAGACTGTGGGACACTTATTCAGTGGAGCACTACTTAGCAATAAAAAAGAATGAGCTACTGATGTAAGCAATATGCTGAGCTGACCACCATGATAGATGTGTGGTTCTGTTCATAGAACTTCCCTTCCCTCCTTCCCTTCCTCCCTCCCTCCCCCCCTCCCTCCCTCCCTCCTTCCCTCCCTCCCTCCCTTCGTTCCCAAATTCACACAAACTCTGGTAAAAGGGAGGTCCATTATGTATTGTTCCATCCCATTGTCATGACTCTGGTCCTCACGCTGAGCTATTTTAAAGGGACCACAGTGAATTCCCCATGTATGTGGAAATTCTCTGTACATTCGTGTAACCTCAAACTAAAATTGTTAAAGTTAGGGGTTGGAGAGATGGTTTATCAGTTAAGAGCACTGGCTGTTCTCCAAGGGGACCTGGGTTCAATTCCCAGCATCTATATGGCTGTTCACCACTGTCTGTAACTCCGGTTCCAGGAGATCTGATACCTTCATG